>NC_067474.1:134074370-134391870 GCF_947179515.1 Apodemus sylvaticus | reverse complement strand
ACACCTAATAAAGGCATGAGAAACTCCCCAGCAGCACAAAACAGAGAACAAGATCTACCTCAATTCCAATACAAAACCAAACAGGGAAGAGCTTCAAGTTCATCTTAAAAAAAAAAAAAAAAACTCAAAAATTAAATCATATCTACATATCTCTTCCTATCATAAAGATGGGAATCACTTGGGGGAAAAAGGCAGCTATCATTTTCTCCATAAATACTATGGTTTAAAAAGACTTAAAAGCATCTGTCACTGCTAGTGTAAAGAGAGCAATCTGGGGTCTCCAAAGAGCGAAACACAGAAAGATGTAAACGTTAACCTGAAAGAGATATTAAAGGGAGGTGGGAAGGGAGACACGTATTTCAAAACAGTGTTTAAAAACAGAGCCCAATAGTACCTAGTGCATTTTAGAAACATGGAATAAAAGAACTTTCTTATGAAAAAGCAGCAAAGCGGGACTACCTAGTCCTTCTACCAGAGAAAACTCTACCTACATTATGCCCAATAGAGCATGCATGCTTTCTCACTAGGGAACAAAACACATGGAAAAACTAAAGGCAAATAAATAGTGAAAGGCGTAAAGAAGCCCACCAGTTTCGAGCGCCCAGATGCGACTCACTCAGAAATCGAGCAACAACTTGAGCCCTGCATCAACACAGACTAGAAAATGCTAGGCCACAGTGACACAAGAAAGTAGAATAGAGAAAGGAAAACCGTACACAGCAAACCATCAGTAGCAAGCGCTTGCTCTCTGGAGGATTAAGCAGTAGAGAAAAGAGCAAGAGCTACTGGAGCTGAAAAGATGTCAATAAACTAAGGTCTGGTATGTCCCCTACTAGTCTCAATTTCGTGAGAGTACAACGCTTGATTCTTCCATCAAACAACAGTCATCCTCAGCAAAACAAACTGACCTTAACACCTTCCCCGCTGCCCGTAAGAAACCACGGGGTGGAGGGGAGTAAAGCATGGAGGGGAAAAAACATCTTGACCAACTGCAAAAATGGAGGGGGTGGGAGGGACGGGGCACTACCACGTGGGCAGGATGCAACACACGCAGGACAGCGGCAACACGTCCGCATGCGAAGGCTGCCTTTGCCCCAGTGCCAGAGAAAGACCCGGGGACGGGATGGGAGAGAAGGTGGGACCCTCGCCCCAGCCTTCTCAGCCCCGCAGGGCTCCCGCGACCCACGAGGCACTGGCCGCTGTCCCGGCAGAATAGCGCCTGGGGGGCGAGGGGGAGAACGCCGCATCGCGCCGGGAACAGGACGAGCCCGGGCCAGGTGCAGGTCACGGCGCGACGAGGGCGCGACTGTCGCGGTCCTCCGCGGCCCCGGCATCCGCGGCGCGGGCCCACCTGGGGGAGGGGCGGGCGCGAGCGGCGTTGGGCTGAGGGGCAGCAGCAGCTGAGGAGTGGCGCCGCGGGCGAGGGAGGGCCGCCACCCGGCCGGGCCAGCCTGGCGCCCACCGCGGGCCACTGGGAGCTTGCGCCGAGGACAGCGAGCGCCGCTCGCCCGGAGCAGCCCCCGCCCGCGTCCCGGGAGATGCCCAGCCCCGCCTCCCCGCCCGCCGCCCCAGCCCCGACGAGACCCTGGCGACGCGTGCTCACCTCAGGCTGCGCAGGCCGGAACGGCCCGGCCGAGCCCCCGGCCGCTGCGTGCGTCTCCGTTCCCCGCGAAAGGTTTCTACGACGCCCTCAGAGAGTGGCCCAGGCCCGGAACGGCGCCGAGAGCAGCGGCGGCAGCGGCGGCGGCGGCGGCGGCGGCGGGAGCAGCCAACATCCGGGGCCGCGCACCCGGAACTACTTCCCGGCCCGCTCCCTCCCACCCCCACCTCCCGCGACGTCTCAGCGCTCCCGGCCCGGCGTCCTCGGCTCCACGGCCCGCCCCGTCGTTGCTGCGCGATGTACGAGGGATCCCTCCGCGGGGACAAGTAGTGCCTCTGAGCTCCCGCGATTCTGCCAGCGAGCAGCCAGCGGGAACCGGCGGTGGGCGGTGCGGAGCGCCTTGCAGTGCTTGCGCCTCAGGCTTGAGAGCGGCTGAGGCGGCCCGGCCCCTCTCCCGGGATTCCAACTCCTGAGGAATGCGCCTCGTGACCTCCCCGCCTTCCAGCCTCTGCCTCTGCGCGGCCCCGACAAGCACACAGCGCGGATTTTCCCGGCCGCCACCGGGGCGCTTTGGACCTTGCTTGGGGACACGCGTCCTTCGGAATGTCAAGAACCCGGGTTCGAAGCCCCTCCCTACCCAGGCATGTCGTCTTGTCATTACCCCTGCCGCGTCATCCTCTCCTTGTCTAGTTAGCCGGCCAGGTCGTGGCCTCCCTATCAACAGGTGGAGCGTTTAGTAGGGTTGTTCAGACTTCTGGTAAACTTTGGACTTTCCCTCAGTCTTCACTCATCCTACCTCTGAACTATTAGTGTTGACGATCTGCCCTGTGCTTTTACACTTAATTACCTTGGGATGTATTGTAACACAGCTGTGCAGATGCTGTGTTAAATCACATACTCTTCTCTGCAGCCTCAAGAACAATTGTGATCTTACAGCAGTTGCTCAGTATTTGGACATTTGATGGTTAGATGGATGTCAGTGAGTTTGGTTAAATGAGAAGCCAAAGGTCTAAGAGAAATGACCCTGGCAACTTTGCTGAGCTAAGACAGCATGAAACCATCCTTCTACTCCTTCATTGAGCATTGAACACTTTCATCTGCCAAGCATCTCCTGGCAATTGGGGATTCAAAATATTTACTTCTGTCCAGAATACTTCAGTGAGATTCTAAAGGTTTATCCACTCGTTTGTCCAACAAAGACATAAGAAGCCATTGTACCAGCCACTACTTTAGTGTTTCAGATGAATCGGTGAACAGAAAGGGGGGAGGGGCGACTATCATTCCCTCTTGGACAGAGAGAAAGGTGATAAAAATAAAAAGAATTATGTAATAATGCTAGAAAGCGTTGAATGATACAGGGAGAAAAAAACAGGACAAAACTGTGTGGAACACTAGGATAGTCCTTTTAAAAAAGAGCTGCCTGGCAGGGCGGTGGTGGTGCTCGCCTGTAATCCCAGCACTCTGGGAGGCAGAGGCAGGCAGATTTCTGAGTTCAAGGACAGCCAGGGCTACACAGAGAAACCCTGTCTCGAAAAAAAAAACAAATCCAAAAAACCAAAAAAATAAAAAGAGCTGCCTGGGTGAGCCCCAATAAGGCAGCTTGAATCAGAGGCTTGAAAGAAGTGAAGGGATTTAATGTAATTGTGGTTAAAACATCCCTGCGAGTGTTAGAAGTAGTAAGGTCAGGAGAGGTAAAAGATAAGAACAGGGGGATCTTGTGAGCAGTCTCTACGGCGCTTTAGACAGTACAAGGTAGGAAGTCAGAGGTGACATTACCCAGGAACAAGGTGATGACCTGAACTAGGACAGGACCACAGAGGAAAATAAGACACAGGCTTTTATAATCTTAAGCACTCAGTCTAGGGCCTAGCAAGATGGCTCAACAGGAAAAGGAGATTACTAGACAAGCCTGGTGACCAGAACTTAATCCTTGGAATCCATGTAAAGGTAGAGAGGAACCAATTCCACGGGGTTGTCTCTGACCACACACATGCTATGGCAAGCGCGCATGTGCTCACACACGCACACACCACAATAAATAGTTTAAAAAATAATTTGTCTAGATGCATGTTTATAACTTCAGCTCTAAGGACACTATGGCAGGAGGGTGATGAGTTTGAGGCCACCCTGGGCCACATTGACCCTGACTCAAAAGCAAAAAACTCATAGTCTAGTGGGAAATAAGTAAATTGATTATATAACACTATGACAAGGAGAACATAGTCCCAAAGAGGATGCCCCACTACTCCCCCCACCTTGACAGCTTTCCTGAGGAAGGATAGGCTACCCCAGAGCTCTGGTCATCAAGAGAATTAGAATTACCTGGTTTGCTGGTCAATCAAGTGGATCCTCAGTTGAACATAATTAACACTAGCCTTCCCAGCCTCTCAGGTCTCAAAGTTCACCTTCCTCCACCTAAGCTATAGAAGAATACTAAAGAGCAGCCCAGGTACTGCTCTTAGAGAGATGGGTACAGCTATTCCCATTTGTGTGTGTGTGGGGGGGGGGGGTATGCTGAAGCCAAGAGTCACCAGGATTTAACCTGAAGCTTAGATCAGGATCGTGAAAGACCATAGTCAGGAATCTCTCTGAGACACTTCAGTAGAGTCAGCCAGAAGATAAAGCACAAAGACAAGCAGGGCCTTGGCTCCAAACCCATCCACTATCTCTGTGATGGCTCTTCCTGCTTGTCAACTTGACTCCATCTGGAATGAACTACAATCCAGAATTGGAGGGCATACCTGTGATGCAGATCTTGAGGCTGGAAGACACAAGTTTCTGACCTGGATCTTGGCTTGGAGATCTTGAGACATAGTGGCCATGAAAAGCTTAGGCACAGGCAAGGTAGTGCATGCCTTTAATCCCAGGAGATTGAGGCAAGGAGATCTCTGAGTTCAAGGTCAGCCTGGGACAGAGCAAATACCTGGTACATCCAGATCTAGTAGTACACACTGTTAATCTGAACCACACCTTCTGCTGGAGAGCTATATAAGGACATTGGAAGAAGGACGAGTCACTTCTTTGCTTGCACTTACTTGCCAACACATCTGTCAGAACACATGTCTACAGAAGACTAGCTGAAACAACTAGTTGCTCCTGGGACTGAGCAACTACTAGATTCTTGGACTTCCTGTCCACAACTGCCCATTGTTGGGCTAGTTGGACTACAGACTATAACTCATCATACTATAGAGAGACATTCCATAAGTTCTGTGACTCTAGAGAACCCAGACTAATACAACCTCCTCTTACAAGTCATAGACAGGACACTTCTCACTGTTTTGGAATTCTGAGATACTGTCCAGCAATGTTCATTCTGGTTTACAGAGTGCATAGAATTGGAGAAAAAACAGATTTACATACCTGCTATGATTGGTGGTAAGTCACTGCCTTTGAGGAACAACCAGAAGCCACAGAAAATCAAAAGGTGGAGGACCAATAAAATGTGTACTTTATGTGGTATCACAGAGAAAGGAGCTTCAGTTGGAGAAGAGCCTCCATGAGATCCAGCTCTGGGGCATTTTCTCAATTAGTGACCAAGGGAGGAGGGCCCCTTGGGTGGTATCATCTCTGGGCTGGTGCTCTTGGGTTCTATAAGAGAGCAGGCTGAGCAAGCCAGGGGAAGCAATCCAGTGAGGAACATCCCTCCGTGGCCTCTGCATCAGCTCCTGCTTCCTGATCTGCTTGAGTTCCAGTCCTGACTTCCTTTAGTGATGAACAGCAGCATGGAAGTGTAAGCTCAATAAACCCTTTCTTCCCCAATTTGCTTCATGGTCATGATGTGTGTGCAGGAATAGAAACCCTGACTAAGACATGGAATTCCTGCTATGGGTAGAATGTAACTGGTCTGACTACAGAAACAAAAAAATTAATAATGGTAAGAGAACAGATGTGTCAATTTGCTTTGCTGTAGTAACCTGTTCACCATGGGTTTCCATCCCATAACATTGTATTGTATACTTTAAATAAACACAATAAAATTAATTTTAAAAAATTTAACATGTGGAAAAGTACACACACACACACACACACACACACACACACGAAATTGCCATAACAACAAGAAAGGCTCTGGGACTTTGCAGGGAAGAAAAATTTAAAAACCAAAGTTGGAAGGGCAGACGTAGGTACAAATCTAATATTCCTTAACTTCATGTGCTACCTATATCAAACTTAGTTTCTCTCCATCTCTATTCCTATACCTATGAGCTGGAGATTTTAATCACAGAGACCTGGCCAGAGAGTTTGTGCCCAGGCTATAATCAAGTCAAAACCCCCACAGGCAACTGTTCACTATATACATGGTGGGGAGTTACCACATGAAAGAGTAGTTTGCTATCTTGGGAGATGCTGATAGGCTGGAAGGGAAGGTTGGAGCAGGCCATCTCTCAAAGAAAAGCTGGTAAGCCTGGGGACAGATTATGAGATGAAGGTATTACTGTTTCTTATTGTTTTCAGTCTTCCTCCGGCTTCATGTGCATTATAAATTCTCCGAAAAGGACACAGTCCATTGCCTAGCTGTCAGAACCCTACAAACCAAGGATTGGGCACAGAGTACTTAATGGCCAGATGTTTGATAAGTTGACTCCACAGCCACTTAGACAGAAAGATTCCATCTGATCCTTTTTTCTGTATTTGTTGCCAAAGAAACGGGGAAAATGGGAAATAAATTTAAAATGAGCCAAGATTTGCAAAGGAAGAAGAGAGAAACATGATGCAAGGCCTTCTCATTTCCAGCTCTTGAAGAGCCTTCCAGATTTCCTCATTATCTAACACATAATTTCTTATATTAGACATAAAATATTAAAAAAAATTACATATTGGTCTCAGGGAAGCTCTTAATACTGCTTACAGCTGCTTAATGACAACACTTGAGTATTAGTCACTATGCATACTTAAAGAGCGGTCAACAATCATTTATCAAGTGCCTACTCATTCCAGGCATTGTGTTAAATATCAAGGAGTTAAACATGAACAGATAAACAATTCATTTCAATGCAAGTCAGCAGAGACTTATATTTGTGCCATGGAAACAGGGATGAGGCAAACTGGTCAGTTTGGTGCAGGAAACTGTAAGCCTGTAGAGACAAAGACAGCTTCCCCCTTGAAAGGTAAGGGTGGGGTTAAGGCAATAAATGAGCAGAAGTTTGCTATCTAGAGACAGCAGCAAGCTTGGGAATAAAGAAAACCTCAAGTGGGGTGAGAACAGCTTGTACAAAAGTGGGAAAGGTTGGGTAGATAGAAGAGCCAAGCTACAGAAATAGGAGTCTAATAAAAGGTCATTAAATACTCCTGGGTGACGGCAATAACTATCTCCTGGAGCGAGACCACATTGTTCTATGTAAACTATCCTTAAACTGAATTCTTCCCTCTGATAGCTTGGCTTTAGTTTCTGACTATCAGTAAAGCAAAAGGTAATTTTCACAGCCTATGGGAGCGAAGCATTTTCTGTAGAAAGGTCCAGCCTGGACTCAAGTCTACCACCACCAGTAAAAGCCAAAATAATTTATTAGTTAATCTGATAGCAGATATGCACTGATATACTACACACACACACACACACACACACACACACACACACACACACAATCCTTCTCTGTTCCTTGTAACTTGCCTCAAACCTTGGCTCACCTCCACTCTCAGAATCAACTGAGCTAATTAAAAACGTAATGAGAGACACAAAGGCACCAAGACAGCTGAGCAAACACGAGCCAATGCACAGACTGAATGAAGTATTTACATTAGATATAAGCAATAACGTAGATGAAATAGTGGCCCTTGGAAGGGTCAGTCAGTGGACATTCGGGGAGCTCTCCTCTCCACCAATTACTCATATTTTAGGGAGTGTTAGAATGAAGGGAACCTGCATAGCAGAGAAATGGCAACCAGGTTTGCAGTTCAGTGTAACTTGATCCTCTGGATGCAAATTTGGAAATTCAATTAGCTCTGAGGTGTAACATCATTGGTTGATTTTGTGTTGAATGAACTAAATTGGAGCCTTTGGGAAGCTCCAGTGCTGGAGGGGAGTGATGAAGGCCTACTCACCACCAGTTGAGTATTCTTTGTGAACCACATAATGGACCTTTTGCAAATTTTTATTTAATCTTTACCACAAAAACTGGGAAATGTCCATCTCAATTTTGAAGCATAGCAAGCAGAGGCAGGATTTGAACCCAGAACCACCTGATTCTTAGCATTTGTTCTGCCCATTTTCAAAACACTCTCCAACCCCACAGTCATTGTTTCTATTGATATAAAAATTGCAATCTCCTAGGGCTAGCCATTGCAAGATGATGTCCTAGCATCTAAGTACCACAGACACAGTATGATTGACTGCATTTCCATTCCCAAATGCTTAGGGTGCCTCTCCAGTTGGGTTAGACCCTCCGGCTGAGAGCAGAATTGACCCTGTGACCTGTATCACATAACAGAATGAGAGCTCAGTATGAACAAGCCTCCAGGCGGTGTGCCAAATCCTGCTGTCCACTTCTAGCTGTCCTGATGACCATTGCTGCTCAGGGTAAAAGCGGTTCCATCTGCAGCAGACCCAGAGTGGAAAACAGGTACAGCAAAGCCACAGCAGTACTGGAAGGACCAACCAAATGCAGAAAACAACCCATTGGACCACTGAGAGCTGAGGATCATCGCAGCAACTGATCATATACAGACAGTTTCTGAACCCTCCTCTGGAACATCTTAAAGCTCTGGTATCTTTTCCAGGTAAAGAGATTGCCTGGGACACATAAAAGAAAAAAAGAAACAGGACATAGCAAAATTAAATTCAATGCGGATAGTAGGCCTCTTTAAGCCTTGGTGTACTCTGGGACCTAGGGAAGTAATGCTGAAAGTTAGAATTCAGTCCCTGTATTTGAGACGAAGCATGCCCACCTGTTTCTAAACACAGTACCATCATCAATTGAGCATGGCACCCACTAGACATTCTCCATATTTTTGTCAGACTAATGTTATATAACGATCTAGACCTGTAACTTGGTTCTCCTAACTCACTACAAAGGCTCTGGCTGTGCTACAGTTTGTTGCCAACTTGGGCTAGGGAATTGTTGTTCATTTTTATGTTGTATTTTGTATGTATTTAAAAGTCACACAAATGGAGAGTGAGACAGGGCCTCTGGGGGCCTGTAATAAGGGAAGAGTTCATTAAAGGCACACACACACACACACACACACACACACACTCCTGGGGCATTAAGAGCTGTAGAGAACATGGAAGGTTCCAGACAGCTTGGTAACTGGAAAACTAGCCTAGTCAAGATTATAATGGGATTGGACAAAGAATACATGTATGTTAACCCTAAAATCAGATGAACATCAGGGCAGAGAGTCCCAAAGCTTAATGTTTTCTAGGTATCTTCAAAGAGTAAGGAGCACTGATTTAAAGACCTTTATGGTAGGCTAACCCATACCCTAGAATGAGGCCTTTAGTTCAATCCCTAGTACTGAGGTAGGGTGGAGGAAAAAAATACTTCCAGGGGATATTCTTCATGTAACCATTGAGGAGAATGCAGCCAACTAAGCCTCTCCTAACCTGTGGATGAATCCTCCAAAGCAGGAAGAGATTTAATCTGTTTATTACTGTTTCCTTAAAAAGCTAAGGTACCACAAAGATAAAAGCCGTAGCTAGGGGGCAGTATGGCATAATCATGATCAAGAACATGGGCTCCCCATCTTCCGTTAAAATCAACCCAGAGATCAGTAACATTAATTGGTCCATTTCTTAATTTCTCTTAGCTCAGTTTTCTCATCTGCAAATTGAAATAATAATAGTAGCTGCTGGATAGGTGTGTGGTAGATTAACAGAAATCACAAACACTGAGTACTAACTGTTCCTAATTCCTTGTTTGACCCCTAGAGAAAGGAGAGTAGAGGAAGGAATTTAATCTGACTGACGCTGAGGGTCTTAACAAAGTGTTTGCTTATACACAAACATTTGAGTTGAAGCCTTGAAACATGAAGACACTCGGGAGAGTGGTTCCAAGAATAAAGGCTCAAAGTGGGAAAACCCACTTTTATTCTGGATCCCTGACCTGGTAACACACACCTTTAGTCCAGATCTTTGGGAAAACCCACCTACAATCCAGGCCACACCTTCTGCTAGAGGTCTATATAAAGAACACAAAAGAAAAAAGCCTCTGTCTTTGCCGGCTTGCTCTCCCCTTGCTAGCAAATATCTTCCTCCACTGGCCTTGCATCAGACTTGACTGGGTTTCCAGCATATACTGAAGACCACCTTAGACAACCAGCCTTGTGAAGTGAACTGATCACAAGTAGCCATTGTAGGATTAGCTGGACCACAGCCTGGAAGAGAGAAAGCCTTTCAGTTCAACCTGAGCGTGGATTCAGAAACCCCCATCCAGACCCTTCCTGTCAACAACTGGACCTCCCTACCGGGCCACAGACAACCTCTGACAGGACATCAGGATCAGAACCAAGTAAAAATGAGCAGAGGTCCAGTCAATCAGACAGCAATTCCAGAAAACACACTGAAGAATCAGCTCAGATGGTGAGTCTTCATCACCAGGAAAAGAAGGCACTCTACGAAGGACTCCAGCCAGGTCACAACAGGAAATGAGAGCAGCTCCCATGGGAAAAAGAGACATAAGACTTCAGTAAAGAAGGTTGAGCCAAAGCCAGTGGTCACCAAGATGGACTAGCCCATTGCCCGGAACCTCAGAACACAGACCTACCACCAATTCAGAAGAGCCTGGTAAACGTTCTGCAGGGGATGTCTGAAGAGATTTATAGAGACACAGCCCAGCAGCATGGGTCCCTGCTCACCCCAGCAGCTCTCTCAGCTCAGACAGTTGCAGATTCTCTGACTGCCATGACACTCACCTTCTACAGCATGGCCAACCAGGCAGGCTTTGCTTTCCCTGCTGAGGGCTGGCTGGTCCTGTCCCACGCCTGCCACTCAGGAGCTGTCTGGCAAGGAATCTCAAAGTCCTTTGGTGGAGGGAGGAAAGAAGATCACAACCCTGTCAGTCCATCAGACAGGTCCTGAGCCAAGGCCATGAGACTCTCCTAAGCAGAGTCACACTCTGAGACAACAAAGGACCACTGCACCTCCCTGTCTACACAGCCTGTGGCATTCACCCTCTCTGTGGGAACATGCAAGAGGCACATCGATAAGAAGAAGAGTTTGAAGTGCTTCTCGGGATTATGAACTGAGTTTCACTGGGATCTAGGATACAAGTGCTAAATGCAGAGTGGATCCTTGTTTTCTTTGGGTATTTTGCTAAGTGTGTGTTGACTTTGTATACTTATGTAGAAAGTGGCAAATAAATATTGATTTACCAGGGAAAAAAAAGCATAAAGGCCCAGCTCTGTATTTCAAATGAAACATAACTGAGGTCCCCTTCCCTCTCCAACAATCCCCGAGGTTTGGTGAGGAGGTGATTGAGACTTATATGCTAACTACATCACAGCCAAACTTCCTCTGCCCAGCCCAATTCATTTAATTGTCCCCTAAGGCTGATCACAAAAGCCCTCCCTCCCCTCAAAACCATACCTCTCGCCTTTTGAAGTTGGTTTTCCGAGGCTTCTAACAAGATAGTCTTGTTTATGTTTATGATGTAAGAACCTCTCTACAAAGAACTAGCTAGAGGAAACACTAACTTCTGTGCTAAAACATCACAGATTGTCCATCACTGTTCTTTATTTTCTTACATCTGAGTCTCTATGTGCATTCAGTCTTGGATGATAAACTTAAGGTTTGCCAAGGTTTGGGAATGAAACATCCTTCCCAGGCTCCCGTGAATACTACTTAGTCCTCATGTATGGCCTCTTTGGGAGAAACTTTATGATGTAGGGCCTTGTTGGAGGAAGTAGGTGACTCTAGGGAGTACTTTAAAGGTTACATACCTTGTCTCTACTCCTCCTCCTCTCTCTCTCCTTTCCATCTGCCATGAGCAGAACATCCTCCCCCTCCAGACCTCCCATCACCATGTGTTTCTACCCTAGTGCAAAAGGCCAAGAGTATATGGAAATTATAAGCCAAAATCAATCTTTCCTCCTTTAGGTTGGTTGTATTAGGTATGTTGTCACCACATGAAGAAAGCCAATTAACGCAATGTTCTAAATGCATATAGTTCCTTAGTTTTTCAAATTATTCATCTTGGAAAATTCCAATATGCAAATGACAAGATATGCCAGGAACTCCTTAGATTCTTCATCCAACTGTGACAGCTCCTGGGTGGCAGGCAGTCCAGCCTGCCCTCACCTCACCTTGCCCTTGTATGTTACTTTGAAGCAAACTCCAGACATCAAAGAAATTAATGCACTCCTGTCTTCAAATATACCTACAAAAGATTTGAATTCTCTTTATAGCAAAATGTTATCATGCTTACAACCCTAACATGAATTTCTGAACTTACTGGTATTGAGATATGTGTTTTAATACATTTTTATTTCATCAGTATATACCTATTTACATGGTACTGGTTACATAAGGACATTTACACACAATGTATCCTTCCATGTGCCTACTGTCCCTCCTCACTGGTCCCTCTTCTTAGCTCTCTGCTGTCCTGTTAATTACCTTGTCCCCTGATGGTTTCACTTCATATAATATATGCACATATGACTTTATATGCCCACATAAAATCTAAGAACTGCAACAAGAGAAAACACAATATCCACCTTTCTGAGATTTCCTTATGTTGCTGCTAGACACATTCGTTCACCTGTAAATTATATGACTTCATGCTTTATGGCTAAAAAAAAAATCCCTTCTGTATGCATACATCACATTTTCTTTACCCATCCCTCTGTCAATGGATGCTTAGGTTGTTCCCACAACTAGCTACTGTAGGTGTTGTTGTAATAAACATGTATACGCAAGTGTGGTATGGTGACCTGGAGTCACCTGGATAAATACTCAGAAGTGATACAATCAGATTGCAGGATAGATCTACTTTTAGTTTTTGGAGGACCCTCGGGTAAATTCCAATGCCCTGGCTAGTTTGCATCCCCAATGGCAGGACATAAACATTGTTTGGTCACATCTTTGGCTACATTTGTTGTTGTCTTTTTAGTAACAGCCATTCCCACTGGACATAGATGGGATCTCAATGTAGTTTTGTGTTTCTTGGGTTGACAGGGAGTTTGAACTTAAAAAAAAAAAACAAAACACAGTCCTTACAAGGTATTGCATGTCATCCTTGCACAGGGGCCATGCTAATCTTCTCTGTATCGTTCCAATTTTAGTGTAGTTGCTGCCGAAGTGAGCTTGAGTTTGAACATTTTTCATTCATACAAATAATTGATCATTTATACTTCATCTTTGAGAGTGTCTGTTCATTTCATTAGCACATTCATTTATTCATTCATTCGCTTATTCATTCATTCATTGTAAGACAAGGTCTGGAATATCTCAGGGTATCCTTGTATAAGATATGTACCTGAAGATGACCTTGAATAATCCTCTTGCCTCTACCTCCCAAATGCTCAGATTACGTCCGTGCAATGGCATTCCACTCCACCCAACTAACTGGTTCATCAACCCTGTCGTTCGATTTCTTTTAGGAAAAGATGTCATTTTCTTTTAGGAAAAGATGTCTTTTAGAAAATAATGTCATTTAGGAATCTCTAGTCCTTTGTGTCATCTAGATAGCAATCCCACTGTGACATGTGCAGTTAGCGAAGATGTCCTCCCATCTGTCAACTGCCCTGCCTCCATTAGTTGTTTCCTTTGCTGTGCACAAGCCTTCATTTCCCAAAATCCTACTTGTCTATTGTCCACATTATTTTCTGAGAGACTCCTGTGCAGGAAGTCCTTATTGATACACATATCTTGAGGTGTACTTCCTGCTTCCCCTCTAATAGTAACATAGATTCACATCGTGTATTACAATTTTTGATCCATTTGGAATGGAGTTATATGCACTGATAAGTGTCTAGTTTCATTCTTCTCCATGCTGACATCCTACACCATGTGTTGAAGATGCTGTCTTTTCCATGGTGTGTATTTTGGGCATATTTGTCAAAAATCAGGCAGCTATTGAATATCTCAGCCTGAGGCATGTAAACCCCTGACTTACAATTTAAAAAATGAACGAATAAGTAATTAAATGTGCTAATGAAATGAACACTCATAGTACAGAAAGCACAAATGATCAATAAACATGTCCGGGTCCTCTGTCATGTCCCATTGAGCTGGATCCCATTGAGGTACACATCTTGTTCTGCTGCAGCTCTTGAATCAGATATGGTGATATTCCCAGCATACCTCCTTTTCTCAGGATCTGGGGTCTTTTCTGTTTCCATGTGGATTTTAAGTTTTTTTTTCTTTCCCTCCCCACCAAGTCCTCTAAGCCAGTGTTTCTCCAGTCTTGGGCTCTTTTCTACTCTCCTGACCACTACACACTCACACTCACAGAAATACATATCTTTAAAAAATAGAAACTAGGACCTGCAGATGAAAGAAAATATGTGGTGTTTGTCTCTGTGCCTGGCAGGATTCTCATTTAACATTATTTTCCAATTCCATCCATTTTCCCACAACTTTCATAATTCTACTTTTTTGTAAGTAAATATAAAATTTAATATGTAGCCCAGTTTTTCTTTTTTCCATTCACTTGATGGACACCTAGGATGATTTCATTTCCTTGCAATAAACGTGGTGATATACAAATGCCCCTGTAGTAGCAGATAGACCATGGAGACAGGAGATATGTGCCCTACAGTGATTTTATTTTTCAAAATCTGAGACTCCTCTATTTCCATACTGTCTATATACAAACAACAACAAGAACTAAGGTTCCTCTTCTTTACGATAGTTTGTTATTATTTGTTTTCTTGGCCGTGGCAAGTTTCACTCGGATAAACTAGAATCTCAAAATGGTCCTACTTTGCACTTCCCAGATGGCTAATGATTTTAAACACTTTTAAAAATATTTATTTGCCATTTGAATTCCACCCCGATCCCTTTTTTGAGAACTGTCCATTCAAGTCAGCGGTTCATTTATTAATCAGCAGGGTGTTTTTCAATTATGTTCTGCAGTTCTTTATATATTCTAGATATTGATGCCTGTCTGAAGTACAGCGAGCAGAGAATTTCTGTCAGTCTCTGCACAACCAGTTTACTCTGCTGATAGTCTAAATCATCCTGTTTGTCCGAAGATATATCTTTGATACTTCCTCCCAATGCTTATACATCCAGTCATTTTATGGGTTTCTTAAAATTTTGTTTGAATCAAAATTCAAATAAGATCCATACATGAAAACTCTTTATCTACTCTATATCTGTTTTTTTTTTTAACATTAAAAGTTACTTCTGAGCCAGGCATAGTGGTGCATGCCTTTAATCCCAGCAGAGGTGATCTTTGTGAGTTCAAGGCCAACCTGGTTACATAGTGAGTTCCAGAAGGTTACATAATGAGACTCTTTCTTGAGGAGGAGGAGGAAAAAACAACTTTCCTAAGGCCACACAACTGGCAGATGGCAGAAGTAAAGAAGACGTGTAACCCAGATCTGGCTGGCTCCCAAGGTCTGTCTTTCCAGGGGCTCCCACTGGCTCTCTACTAGCTCACGGCGTAGTGGGTATACCATGTTGAGTCTTTGGAAAGTACAACTCAGCTGTAAGAATGACACCTGCCTTCAAGGGAAGTACAGTTTTTGAGAGAAAAATGATATTATTACAAAAACAACTGAAGAGTATTAAGCAGGAAGACACTATGTAGAACAGGAAGACAGGGCATTTTATGGTCGGTGATTGCTGTAAATGCATGGAGAATGTCTGTGTTTAACTGGCATGCCTGCAAGAGACATTTCAAGCAATGCAGAAATTATTGCAAATGTGAAAGCTTTATCAATGAGCATGGGGTCCTTTGCACAAGCATCCTTTCCCTTGGGATCTATGCCACACTGACACAAAGATTTTGTTGCCATAGCAACTGGTCATTGGACCAATGAAATAATCGGTTGTCATGGTAACCCAATCTCCATCTTACTCCCACCAGGCACCTGTTTTAAATCATCACACCCTCTGACAACTTTGCACCACCTAACTGTTCCTTTCTTCTTTCGTTTAGTCACCCTGTTATCTCCAGCCACCTATGTTAGAGCCTCTAAACATATTTGGGTCCATACATGAGACTCCTAAAGTTGTGGCAAATGGATGATTTTGTAGTGCAGAGCCACACTACAGCAGGGGAAGCCCTCTCAAAAGCAAGAGTGAAAGATGCTTTGCACCGAACGAAGTGTGTGATGACCTTCTTCCCTGCATCTCCCCAGGAAAGATGCTTGGACTTTTGGACATGTGCTGTACTGATTATCCTCCTGCCTCTGTCAATTTCTCCACTGGCTCTTTTTCCTCCTCTTATCTCCCAAATGCAGGTGTCTCTCAAGGCTCCACTCGCTGTCTGCTCTCCCTCTAAGCGCACTGCCTGATGCAGCCACTATCCCAGCCCCATGAAGGTTACTGAGCCCTTGAAATTAATTGCAGGCATGATGGACTCACACGCTGCAAGTGTAAGGTGCACATGGATTACTTGCAAAAAAGTACTTGATTACATGCAAAAAATTACTTGATTACATCGAAGAGCTCTTTGGTAATCTTTGTGCTGATTAAATGTTAAAGTGACAACAATCTGAACATATTTGGTAAAATAAAATATACTATTAAGGTTTAATTTCACCTGTTTCTTCTGTGTGTTTTAATATGGTTGTGGACATGGATTGTGTGTGCATGAGTGTGTGTGCGTGTGTGTGTGTGTGTGTGTGTGTGTGTGTGTGTACATGTGAATACCATAGAATGAGTGTGACATCGATGGACAACATTCTGGAGCTGGTTTCGCCTTCCACCTTGTTGAGCCAGGGTCTCCCTTATTTTTGTGCTACACCAGGTGTTCCAGGAGAGTTGACCTACAGGTTTCCAGGGAATCCTCCTGTCTCTGCCTTCCAGCTCACAGTAAGAGTGCTGAGATTAGCCGGGCGGTGGTGGCGCACACCTGTAATCCCAGCATTCTGGGAGGCAGAGGCAGGCAGATTTCTGAGTTCGAGGCCAGCCTGATCTACAGAGTGAGTTCCAGGACAGCCAGGGCTACACAGAGAAACCCTGTCTCGAAAAAACCAAATTCAAAAAATTGGAAAAAAAAAAAAAAGAGTGCTGAGATTACAGATGTAAGCCATGGAATTCAGCTTTGTATATGGGTTCTGGGAGTCAAACAGGTCTCCAGGCATATGTGGCTAGCATTTCTGCCCACTGAGTCATCTCTGAGCCCAGTTGATGGCATTTTTGAATGACATATGTGGTTTGCACTCACTGTCTGTGCTGTAGCTCAGTAAGACAGCACGGGTCTGAATTTATTGACTAATGCTCTTTCCCCTACATCCTAAGTGTCAAGTATTCCCTCCATGAAATGATTCTAAACTCTTGAGCCCTGACCCCTCCTCTAGGATTCAAATCTACATTTCTAATAACCTACAAGTAACCACCAGCTCTCCAGCTCACAAAGCATAAAATGTGAACTTTCATTCAAAACTTGTTCTTTCTCTGACCGGCTTCACATGCTCTGCATGAGTTCTTATTGCTTCCATAAATAATTGTCACAAGTGTAGTGACTTAAAATAACACAAATTTAGTATCTAATAATCCTGAAGGTCAGAAGTCAGAAATCAGTCCCACTCTTCTATGACTAGGTGTCACATGGCCAGATTCTTCTCGAAGTTCTAGGAGAGAATCTGTCTCCTTGCCTTTAGCGTCTACTAGAAGCTGCGGGCATGCTTTGGCTCACGCCCACAGCCACGTTCAGTGCCAGCAACGGGAAGGTTCCTGATATGTACATTTAGTTCCTCACTCCAGACATAACTTCTGTCATTTTCTTTTCACTCCTGTCCCTCACTGAGCTCACAAAGAATCCACCCAGACAATCCAAGATCATTCCCCCCGCCCTAACCAGCTGATTAATCCTTAAATCCCTCCTTTGTTTTCCTTTTTTCTACTGTTTTGTTTTGTGTGTGCATGTTTCATGTGTGAGGACACATATGTGGACATGTATGTGAGCATGTATGCATGTTGGTATGGATACATGTGTTGATCAGGAACTCCATTGTCCTTCCATCATCCTCCATTGTCCTTCCATCATCCTCCATTGTCCTTCCATTTTACTCAAGAGATAGACTCTCTCCATCAAACCCACAGCTCAAGGCTCGGCGTGTATCACTAGCCTTCTTGCTCTGGAGATCACCTGTCTCTGTCTTCCAAAGCTGATGCCACACCCTTCTGGCACTGGCTGGGGTTTTAGGAACTCAAACTCTGATCCTCATGATTGCGTGGTAGTGAGCGTTCTGACCTCTGAGTCATCTTCCCAGTACCCTGCCTTCAGTCTTAATGTATCCTTTCCTTATAGCATGATAATATAGTCACAGAGATTGAGACGCAGACCTCATAGACTTCTCATTTGAAAGAGCTAAACAAGGAACAAAGGGCCCTTTGCAAGGTCAGCAAGAAAAGAAACTATAACTTAAGCAGATTCCAGGAGAGTTTCCATTGCTTTTGAGGTGACTGACGGCAGAGAGGGTTAAGACAGCTCACTGGTGTGCACATCTATTGTCCATCTCTTTTCCTCATCCCTCTCCATCCTGAGCTACATTTTCACTCTGGGATCTATGGAAGCTACTCTATGTCATTAAATTCTGTCTCTGTTTCCTATTGTGGTTATTTACATACTTGTACTGAATATCAGGTTGTAAGACATTTAGGCTACCTTTATGTTCACCTATCCAGCCCCCCACCCCTACCCTCACCCCAAGCTGGAGTTTTAGGCAGTTGTGAGCTACTGGATGTAGATGCTTTTGGTCCTCAGTAGGTGCATTGAGATTTAGGGTGCAGATCCTCTATAACCAATGGTGCTTAACACAGTATGTAATGCATGGTAACTTAACTATTCCCGTTCTTTGAATTTAGTGAAATAGAGGCAACTCCTGTTGACCTAGTGAGCTTATCATTACAGCCACTGGCATCCTTAAACAGCGACTCTTTCATCGTTGGCATCATTAACTAATTCTATTCTCTCTTACAGTGACCTTCAGTGTGAATTCCCGTAAATAATGGGCTATCATGCACTGGAGTTTCATACTCATTCAAGGATTGTATTTTATTACATAAGTTATAACAACATCATGGTGTGGTGTTTTGAATATGCTCGGCTTGTGGGAAGTAGCAGTAGGAGTAGGAAGGAGTAGTAGGAAGTAGCCTTGTTGAAATAGGTGAGGCCTTGTTGGAGGAAGTGTGTCACTGTGTGGGGGGATGCGGGGGGGGGGGGGGGGGGGGGCCGGGGAGGGGGCTTTGAGGGAGCCTAGTGCTCAAGCTCTGCCCATTGTGGAGGAGAGCCTCCTACTGGCTGCCTTCAGATCAAGATGTAGAACTCTCGGGCTCCTCCAGGACCACGCCTGCCTGCACACTGCCATGCTTCCCGCTGTGATGATAATGGACCAAACCTTTGAAACTCAATTAAATATTTGCCTTTATAAGTGTTGCCTTGGTCATGGTGTCTTTTCATGGCAATGAAATCCTAACTAAAACACATGGGTAGTCAAAACTATAATTATATAGCTCAATTTAAGTTTATGTAAGTCAACGTCAATGCTATCAGTGTCAAAGGGATGAGAATTATTTATATGAAGGCTGAGTTGAGAATCCCTACAACACAACCTCAAATTTGCTGATGGAGTACATTGCTCTGAAGAGTAAGGACTGTGGTGATTGCAATAAAGACAGAAATCTCAGCACTTGGGAGGCAGAGGCAGTGTGTCTGAGGCCAGCCTGGTCTACATACTGAGCTCTAGGACAGTCAGGGCTACATAAAAAGACCTGTCTCAAAAATAAATAAATAAATAAATAAATAAATAAATAAATAAAATCTTTAAAACTGGAACTGAAAACCCCTTAGAGTAGAATTTGTTAAATCTAATGAGGAAGTTTAGAAAAGTTGCCTCATTCATGACTAATTGTGACTTTTAAAAATAAGAATAGAAGAAATCTGTCCTTTTACATTAAAAAATAGTTGTTGTTGGGGCTGGAGAGATGGCCCAAGTAGTTACGAGCACTGACTGCTCTTCTAGAGGTCCTGAGTTCAAATCCCAGCAACCACATGGTGGCTCACAATCACCTGTAATGAAATTGATGCCCTCCTCTGGTGTGTCTAAAGACAGCTACAGTATACTTATAATAAATCAATAAATCTTTAAAAAATTTTTAAAATAGTTATTATTATTAATGTATGTGTGCACACACAATTGCTAATTGATGCACACAGTAATAAAAATCAGTCTTAAAAAAGACTTCTTGGAATTAATCTGGCAAAAGTAGGTAAGCTCATTATGAAGAAAATTAAAATCAGTCTTCTAAGCATTAAGTTACAACGCAGCACAAGAACACACGGGGAAACACACAGAGACCCACAGAAACGAAGTTGGTCACAGGTCCACAAGTTGTAGGCGTCAGTGTCAACAGATGTAAGTTCTTCCTTAGAGTTTATCCATGAATTCAATCACATTGTAAAAGCGAAGCAAAGCATGACTTTCCATAGCACGAAACAATCAAATGTTGAAATTCAGCCTGAAGCAGAAAACAAGACAGCTGGAAGATCTGGGAACACCTGCGAAGGATCGCTCGCCAGGATCCACTGCCTAGACCAAGGTGGCGTGATGCTGGCGTAGAGCCAGACACACTGGTGGGTGAAATCTAAAAAGGACCTCAGAGAGCTGTCTCTGAATGTTTGCAGCACTTCAGATTTGCCATTGGAAATATGGAGGAAAGGATCAGGCATGGTGTCACACTCCTTGAATCCCAAGCAGTAGCAAGTGGATCTCTGTGAGTTTGAGGCCTGATCTACCATGAGAGTTCCAGAATAGCCAGGACTACATAAAAGAGATCTTGTCTCAAAAATAAAAAATAAAAATAAAGAAAGTATAGATGGAAGAACAAACTAATCAATAAATAAGTGCGAGAACTGATTATAGCAGGAGACTGTGTTCCGGTGCTCTCTGGAGCTTGAGTAGCAGGAGACACCGTGGCCCTGCATCCCTGATCTTCTCACACGCAGAAACTTAAAAAGTTGTTCTGAAAGTAGAACCAGAAGTCAGGCGGCAGGTTCCATACAGACTGGGAGGCGCTGAAGGCTTTACTGTGCTGTTGCACAGTATGGTAACTGTTGTCATAACAACCTATTGTATATTTGAGGGGAAGCAGGAGAGAAGCTCAAAGTCTCCACACAGAAGAAATGGTGAAGAGCTGAAGAGCTGGCTCAGTGATTCAGAGACTGGCTGCTCTTTCAGAGGATCTGGGTTCAGTTCCCAGCACCCACATGGTGGCTGGCAACTGTCTATAATTCAACATTCAGAGGACTCAGTGCCCTCTTCTTGTCTCCGCAGACACCAGGCACACACATGGTGCACAAACATAGATGCAGGCAAAACACCCACACACATAAAATAAAATAGTGAAGAAAAAGAAAAGAAATGGTTTGTTTATCAACAAGGCTTGGTGCACACATTTTTAAAAAAAATTCCTACATATTGTTAAGAAATATGGGACCTTGGGAAGAAGAAGAAAAAACAGTCATTCCTGGAAGATTTCTGAGTAGCAAATAAATATGCAAAAAAAAAAAAAAAAAAAAAGCACCTTCTCCCGACCAGGCAACTGAAGGAAGCCCTTGGGACACTATTTCACACCCATCTAAGCAGGAAAGTGGTGGAAGTACTGGTACAGGTGTCGTATGTGGAGCTCCAGGCACACATGCTGATGGGCAGACTGTCAGTTCTTTCTTCCAGATAAGAAGATAATTGGACATCTGTGTGCAGTGGTGCATACCTGTGATTCCAGCTGTTCAGTAACATGGGATAAGAGGATCACACACTTCGAGTGATTTAGCAAAGCCCTGTCTCCAGAATGAAAGGAAAAAAACCCTTAAAGTAGAGTTGTGAAAATGAAAATAGGACCGCCATTTGACTCACAGATTCCATTGTTTGTTTGCTTGTTCGTTACTCTGCCAGACTAGAAAGACCCTCACACGTATGTACACAAAGCCACATATATAAATGATCAGACTGATGATCATAGGTAGAGAACATACTGAGAGTACATGAGGACTTGGGTCCAAACACCAGTATCACATACATGTACACGCATGTACGCACACCATGAAACATTGCAGTATTATCTGTTATAAAAAAGGAAACATCTCATATGTCCAACAAGGAATAAAATGCAGTTTTACTGCATCCACAAGATAGTTTACTAGGCAGTGTTCAAATAAAGCAACCAGATGTGATAGATATCAACAAGGAATACATTCCAGACACAAGAAATCAAGTTGCAGAAGAATATGTAGAGTAAGGTACCATCTACATAAAGATACAGATATGTTAAAAGTATGTTTATGGCACACATACAAGCCTAAGTATCCAAGACACGCTGGATTCATGATACCTGTTAAAAAGGAGAGAAGGCCAGAAGTAAAGTTATCATGGTATATATAGCTTTTGCCTCTACTTAAAATGTTTATTCCTTTTTGAAAAATCCAAAGCAAGTATGGGTATAAAATATTAGCAATCATGTAGATGAATATAGGAACAGGTGTTCAATCCATTTTCTCTGTATGTTTGCACATTTCTTTTCTTCCTTTTTCTTTTTTCACTAAGAAGAATGCTTTGGAAACCATAACAACAGCTGGAGTATGAGGTTAAGTTAGCTTTTTGTTGCTACAATAAACACTATGGCCAAAAGCAAGTTGGACAGGAAAGGGTTTATTTTATCTTATAGCTGTAGTCCTTCACTGAGGGAAGGCAGAGCAGGTGCTCAAGGCAGGAGCTGAAGCAGAGGCCACGGAGAAATGCCACTTACTGGCTTGCTCAGCCTGTTTTCTTATAGAAGCCAGGACCCCCAGCCCAAGGTAACAGTGCCTACAGTGAGCTGGACACTCCCACATCAAATGCCGACCAAGGAGGTGAAAGCTGGTCATGGCGTTGTGGCTATGCAGCAAGACGGTGTCCAAAAAGAAGATGAAGAAGGAGAGGAGGAAGAGGAAGAGGAAGAGGAAGAAGGAGAGAAAAGAAAAGAAAGAGAGAGAAAATAAGACAAAAGAAAAGGTCCAGACATGGGGACTGGCTCATGCCTTTAATCCCAGCACTAGGGAGACTGAGGCAGATGGCTCTCTGGGAGTTCAAGGTCCAGCCTGGTCTACACAGTTCTAGAACATCCAACGCTATATAGTGAGACCCTGTCTCAAAAAACAAAAACCAAGAAACAGCAAATAAATTTTAAAAATAAAGTGGTTTATAATCTATGCCTGTTCTTCCACATCGTCAGGTCATCTCTAGATTCCTTGGCACTCCACGGAAGTTCCTTTACCTGTATAAGGTGAAATTGAATGCCCTACTGAAAAGAATTAGCATGTTACCGTCAGTTGGCTGAAGCCTTCCCATTCACCCTGGGTGGTAGTCATGGGTAGGTGACAAGACAAAAGCTCTTCAAGTGCTTTGGTAGATTTTGTGTCCCTCGGTATTTGGCAGCAGCATGGATTAGCAGCAGTCTTACAGGGCAGCAGCAGGCACCCTCTGGGGTTACAGCTCTCTACAGGACTTGGGAACTGTGACCCTTAACTTTTGTATAGATCTAGTTATCTAGTTTGCTTTTCTGTTGGTACGATAAAACACCTTGAACAGGACAGCTTACGGAAGGAAGGGTTTATTTTGACTTATGGATTTTGTAGGATGAGAGTCCTTCAAGGTGTCGAAGCGTGGTAACAGACATGGTGCAGGGAGCAGAAGCTGAGGTCTCAGATCTTCAAACAGGAGCTTGGCAGAGAGAGCAAACCTGGAATAGTGGACCACTAAAACCCCCAGTGACACACTTCCTTCAGCAAGAGCACACCTCCTAAGCCTCCCCCAGCTGAGGACCAAGTGTTCAAATTCTTAAATCTGTAGGGGACATTCTCATTCAAACCACGCATACAGGAGGTGAGGATTTCTTAGCTCTTGGCAGCAACTGGCATCACAGCTTCTGGGCAGTCCGTGCACTGGGACTGCAGTGTTTTATCTCCTGGGCTAGGGGTTTCTGGGCTACTTGGCTGCTCCTAAAAGCTCGACAGCTCTCTGAAACTCTTCCAACCACCAAGACCTGCACTTTATTTTCTCTGTCTATTTATAGCTTTCTTTAGCTTCAGCACTTCATTGGCTTTATTTCTGCCCACCCCCGCCCTCATTCCTGTCCCGGCTACTATCTTGAACTGATCACGTGTCTCTCCTTCAGCTGTTAAGCAGCAAAACACTTCACAGCTCCGCAGTTTGGCCTCTGGACCACTCAGTGCTGTCTTTCCTTCAGCTGTCAAGCTGAAGGCTGCCCTGCCACTCCTGCAACTCAGGCTGGCAACTACTTAGCCAGTGGCATCGCCACTGCTGATCTAGATCACCATACGTCTCTGCTGTTTCGTGTTACCAGCCCAGCCCGTGCTGCTAAAAAGCGGTCAAGAGATCACTAGAGATGAGCCCTTGACGTTGTGTCCCCAAGGAGGCAGTGGAGGAGGATGTCTCCCAAGCTGGCTGTCTAAGTGAACTTTATGTAACAGAATGGGTGCTTGGATCAATCACAGCACAACTCACTAGCAGATGAAGGTTTGTGTTTCCACCAATCACAGCACGCTTTGCATAGGAATGGAGGGAAATCAAGTTTGGGTTTGTACACATCAGTACCTTGCCTCTTTAGCAACAGTCACAACAGCTCCTCTCTTGGGCCATCAAGGGAAGTGCTCCTTCTCTGGTGGTATAAGGGTACTCTAGTTGGCTGCCTGTTTTTTCCTCACCATGGCTGGGGCATCAAAGAACAGTCTAACAGATGCCAATAGAGGGTCACATTGCTCTATTATTCAAAAGTTTCCTTAGTGACAGAAAGTAAAACTAGGCATGCTCACACTTAAGAACTTAGAGAATTCATCATTGACACTACCAATAATTTTAAGAGATTTCAACAATACTTTAGCAAATTTTAGCAAATCTTTCTTTTTAAATATTTATTTATTTTTATTTATATGAGTACACTGTGGCTTTCTTCAGACATACCCCAGAAGGTACATTGGATCCCATTACAGATTTTTTTGAGCCATCATGTGGTTGCTGGGAATTGAACTCAGGAACTCTGGAAGAGCAGTCAGTGCTCTTAACCACTGAGCCACCTCTCAAGCCCCCTAGCAAATCTTTCTCAAAAAAAAAAAATTTGCTTTCAGTGTTTGTGTGTGTTTTGCCTCCATATATGTCTGTATACCACATGCCTGCAGTACCTGAGGAGACCAGAAGTTGTCAGATCCTCTAGAACTGGAGTCACAGACAGTTGTGAGCTGCCATGTGTGTGCTAAGAATCAAACTCTGATCTTCTAGAAGAGCTGAAGTCCTTTTAACCTCTGAGCCATCTCTCCAACCTTTGTTATAGCACCTGTGCAGTGCTCCAGAGAAATTTTCTCCACCCACTTCCTCACTCCACCCACACTCACACCACCTTGCCTACATCCACACCCAGGTCCTGCCAACACATACCTATGCCCCGCCCATACACCCCTAACCCCTGCCTTTTATCTGGTAGGATGAAAGGTTTATTTTGTCCATATTTTGGAGGGTTTAGTGCTAGTTGCTTGGCCCCATGTGGTTGTACATCATGGTGTCGGGAGCTTGTCTAGGAGATGGTGCTCATCTCATGGCTGACATGAGGCAGGGAAATAATGGAAAAGGCTGTACAGAGTCATATTGGGGCAGTCATGCACTTGGTCAGAGTTTGAATTTGGTCAAGGTTAACTTCTCCCAGATAGCCAGGATCCTGCTCCACCTAGGGCCGAGTGCTCGAAGTAAAGGTTAAGTTCATTGTTCCTCCAGGTCTAGGAATTCCTGAATTAAGCAGGTGACCCACCCAGCTGCCGGAGCAGTCAAGACGAGGACCTCCAAGAGAAGCTAGACAACTTCCACCGGAACTCAGCCTGGAGTCTGGGGGGGAAGGGTTTGCCCAAACTGTTAAAAGGTCTGGCGCCATTAAAGTTTCTGGCTTTGATCAGTGAATATTGTCTTAGCCATACTTCTTTTCGCCCCTCTTCCCTATTTATCCCTCAGCTTCTGTTCCAGAAACCCACTTCGTAATAGCTGCAGGCAGCTATGGAACCCAACAAAAGGCCAGGGTTGAAAGGCACCCAAAGATACCCTTCTCAGTTACTTCCTCCAACCAGGCCCCCTCTCCTATCCTTCGCCACCTCCTAACACAGACCTCATATTATGAATCTATTAAGATATAGGACTGTCCGTGAGGTCAGAGGTTTTTTTTTTGTTTTGTTTTTTGTTTTTTGTTTTTGTTTGTTTGTTTGTTTGTTTGTTTCAAGACAGGGTTTCTCTGTGTATCCCTGGCTGTCCTAGAACTCACTTTGTAGACCATGCTGGCCTCAAACTCAGAAATCCACCTGCTTCTGCCTTCCAAGTGGTGGGATTAAAGGCGTGCGCCGCCGCCGCCGCCGCCGCCACCACCACCACCACCCGGCTAGGTCAGAGGAATGGTCCTTGGTCAGGTAAAGGCTCAACAGAGGCCCCAACAAAGGGAAACCAAGGGGGGAGGGGGGAGTGTGTCGGGGGGAGGGGCATATACGTGGAGGCAGGGGGAGGAAGGAGGGGTTGGGGTTCTTTGGAGAGGGGGGAAATTGGGAAAGGTTTTACCATGGCAATGTAAATGAAGATGATATTCAATTAAAAAAAAAGATCTAATCCTGTCTGAAAAATACCATTACAGACGCATATAGAAGTGTTCGTGGTTAACTTCCTAAGGTGTTTCTCAATTTAGTAACATTGACAGCCAAAAGTAAGCAGCATACTTTCCAGAATAGTGACCAGAAAAATGTATGTGCATTAAGGAAACATGCAATTTTTTTCTGAATATTTTTCATTTAGGTCGATAGGAGCCATAGACACAGTCTTGACTCAGGACTGACTGCAGCCCAGAGGACAATAGCTTGAGAAGCATACAGTGCTTTTGTTTTAGGGTTTCTTGTTTGTTTGTTTGTTTGTTGTTTTTCTACCTGAAACTTCTACAAGGTATCTGATGACCTTTTTCTTTCTGATATCAACTTCCTGGGGTTTGCTGGTAGAAGTTTTCTAATACCTTTCCTGCTGTTGATGTGACGTGGCTTTTTTTTTCTTTCCTAATGGGTTACTTGGCCAATGTTTCATTAAGACTTTGAAGTCTGTGCTCATACATTTGTTGACCTATTCATGTTCTTTTTAAAATATAGGCTTTGTGCACATACGAGGAAACTCGAGATATCATGACTCAGATCTGCAAAAGAAGAAAACACTTGTTACTTTCTGTGAGGAGTCCTACCTCCCACAAGGAAAAATGGTTTAAGGGTGGTTTTGTATCTGTGTTTAAATTGAATTTAGTTCTAAAGTCATACTTCCTGGGGATGGAGAGATGGAAGAATGGTTAAGAACATGTATCGCTCTTCAAGAGGACCTGAGGTCAATTATCTAGTGAGTTACCTGGGATTCCAACTCTGGGGATCTGACACCTCTGGTCTCCATGAGCACCCCCACACATGGCATGCACTCGTATACACGCTGACACATACACACACATATATGTACACAGGTACACATGATTAAAAATAAAACAGCCCTTTCCTCTTGTGGACATTGCTGGATCGAAGCCGCTAAAATGAAATTCAATCCCTTTGTGACTTCTGACCAAAGCAAGAACTGCAAACTACATTTCAACTCGCACCTTCTCACATGTGGAGGAAGATCATGTCTTCCCCTCTTTCCAAAGAGCTGAGACAAGTATAATGTCCAGTCTATGCCCGTTTGAAAGGATGATGAAGTTCAGGTTGTTTGAGGACACTACAAAGGCCAGCAGATGGCAAAATGGCCCAAGTGTGCAGGAAGAAATAGGTCATGTACACTGAGCGAGTTCAGCGAGAGAAGGCCCATGGCACACTGAACATGTGAACATCCACCCAGCAAGGTGGGTGTCACCAGGCATGGACCAAAAGAAGATCCTGGAGAGGAAAGCCAAGTCCTGACAAATAGGACAGGAGAAGGGCAAATACAGGGAAGAAATGATGGAGAAGGTGCAGGAATAGAGGCATTGCATACAGGATTTTCATTAAAGACTGCTTAAGAAAAAATGTATATGTGTATGTATATGTATATATGAGCCATATTTCCTGCTGTATGTCATACCCTTATCCCCAATTTCAAGCCTTCCTTAACAAGTTCCTTGTCCCAAGATGTAGATCAGAGGAAGGGGATTTGTCTAGCATGTTCAAGGCTCTGGGTTCAAACACCAGGACTGCTCCCTCCCCCAAATTCTAACCAGAAAAAAATGGATTGGGGTTGGAGAGATGGTTCAGCAGTTAAGAGCAGTAGCTGGCCGGGCGGTGGTGGTGCACGCCTGTAATCCCAGCACTCTGGAGGCAGAGGCAGGCAGATTTCTGAGTTTGAGGCCAGCCTGGTCTACAAAGTGAGTTCCAGGACAGCCAGGGCTATACAGAGAAACCCTGTCTTGGGGGAGGGGGGGGAGGCACTGGCTGATCTTCCAGAGCTCCTGAATTCAATTCCCAGCATCCTCAATGCCTTCTTCTGTTCCAACAATCCAATCCACTATCCAATGCCTTCTTCGCCTTCTGCTCTGCAGGCATACATGCAGACAAAGCACCTGTACCCATAAAAAAAAAAAAAAAAGTTCCTTGTCCAACTGATGATGTAAACCAAGGGGCAGCTAGCTCCAGCAGTCCACCTTTTTCTTTTGTGTATCCATTTTTAATGAAGTCACAGCATGTTTCCCAGGCTGGCCTTTAACTCCTGGGCTTAAGCACTCCCCCTATCTCAGCTTCCTAGTAGCTGGGACTATAGGTGCACACCACCATGCTGATGCTTGACTACTGAGACCCATCACCCCTGCATTCCTTTTAATCCTCATGAGTGCTTCTCTGTCCCCTTAGGGACCCAAGGGACTGATTTCTCCTCAACACTGTTGTTGGTGGATTGGCGTGGGGGGGGGGGGGCGTTGACACATGACTACATTTAGACCTTTCTTTTCTTGGCATTG
Source organism: Apodemus sylvaticus (assembly GCF_947179515.1). Taxonomy (NCBI): domain Eukaryota; kingdom Metazoa; phylum Chordata; class Mammalia; order Rodentia; family Muridae; genus Apodemus; species Apodemus sylvaticus. The sequence continues at coordinate 134,363,182 of NC_067474.1, read as the reverse complement.
CTACCGCCCTCAAACTTAATTCAGTACCCAAGACCAGTGCAGAATTGTTCTAAGGGGTCTGGATCTGTTCCCCTGAAAAACAGTAAGTGGACACCAGCTTCCAAAGAAATGGAAGCAGATGCCAGCTATGTTTGGAGATCTCCCACAAATCAGGTTTTCATTGCCTCCCACTCTCCAACTCACGAACACACTCTCAAAGGATAGATTTTGTTTCTTTTCTTTTTGAATTTTGGAGAGTCCTCTCCCAAGGACTCGTTTTCTTCCTCACTGGTACTTGCTGAGTTCTATTCTGAGACAATAACAGTGCAGGCAGGAGAATGGTGGAGATGTAACCCAAACTGCGGAGGAGCTCCTCTAAAAATACCCCCGCTTGCGCATTACTGGAACCAAATCAGAATGTTTATTGAACAACAGGGCAATTAAGTTGGGAAATGTGTTGAGACAAAGAAGTTGACTATTCTAAACGCCCGCTGGAGCAGAAGTCAGGGGACACTTACCAACAGTCTGTCTTCCTTTTTGTTTTTATTTTTGGTTTAGTTTTTGGTTTTGGTTTTGGTTTTTCGAGACAAGGTTTCTCTGTATAGCCCTGGCTGTCCTGGAACTCACTCTATAGACCATGCTGGCCTCAAACTCAGAAATCTGCCTGCCTCTGCCTCCCAAGTGCTGGGATTAAAGGCATACGCCACCACCACCCGGCCGCTTTTCTTCTTTTTTTTCTTTTTCTTTTTTTTTCCATCTGTCTTCCTGATGAGGTGATTTAGGAGTGATTATGTGTGCCGCAGATGTTTCCAGACTGGTGGACACCTTCTGACAGTGGATGAGCCAAGAGGATGCAGTACTCTGAGACCTAGCCAGGAGATGGTGTTCCGTTTCGTAACTCTCAAGAACAAAGATCATGATTTCTTCATGCCGGTCCTTCCTCATATGGAAAAACGGGCAATTCCTAACAGGTCACACGGAAGACAGGCCTGAGGTGGCAGGCACCCTGAGGCTCACTTGCAGATTGCCAGACTCAGGGCAACAAAAGTGTGCACGGTTCGCTTGATTAACCCCCAGGGGAGTTGGGCGTGTGAATCCAGCATGCATTCTGATCTCAACTATTGGCTTTAGACTTAAGTTTAAGCCTAAGACATTTATATTCTCACGCTTTTCTAAATCAAGGACCCAAACAGACAGGAAGCCACAATCTTCCATTCTGCTGACTGGAAAGCGAGCTGCATGCTTCCTAAACAAGTTAGAACCAGCTTCCTGATGTCTAGACTGGGGCGTATCATACTCACACCCCGATGCTACCTTGGTTCTAATCTTTCCAATAACTCAGTAGAATGCATCACATCACTGCCATCTTACCCAAAAAAATAAAGCGAGGTAAAGAAAGAATATATTTGGATATGAGCAAGGTCACCATGACTAAAGGATCTCAAAGGACAGAGACTTAAAAAGGTGCGGGCTTATTTCTCTCAAACAACACCAGAGACAAACAGAAGATCCAGAGTGGTAACTCCACCCAAGTTACCCGGAAGCAGTACCTTCTGTCTGGCACCGTCACCCAAGGTGCTGTCCTTATGTATAGACAAGGACTGACCCTTCCACCCCACGTCAGTGCACTGCCTGTGGGCAGGGGGAGATGAAAGATGAAGGACGGGGCTTTTCTACAAATACTTCAGCTCACTTCCTGTTGTCTAAAGATTCAATTCACTGCAAAGGAAGCCAAAGAAATGCACCCTTGGGCCCGGCTTGGATCAATGGTGGTAGTGGTTCTATGACAGAAGACAGACACCATGAACGTGCAGGGTCACAGGCATGTCCATCACTGTGCTCAGCCTGTGATGCCTTCCTTCCAAATTCTAAGCCATGTGCCCAGATGGAAAGCCACAGTTCATATTTTTCCTAGAGATTAATCAATTCAGTGTAAGCAGAAGACACTGGGAAGGGGTTTTTTGGGGCGGGGGTGACAGTCCTTCACATCTTCATCCGCTTTCTTGCTGCTGAGAAGGCTCCAGCTCCATAGTCCGTATCTGACTGACTGCGACTGCAGGAACACAGAAGGGAGGAATGGGGAATTTCCATGACCAAGGAGCCACCACAGCGCTGGGGGACAGATCAGGCCTTGTATTTAATTTGCTTTATTCAAGCGGGCTGGAGAGATGGCTTAGCAGTTAAGAGCACTGACTGCTCTTCTAGAGGTCCTGAGTTCAATTCCCAGCAACCACATGGTGGCTCACAACCACCTGTAATGGGATTTGATGCACTCCTCTGGTGTGTCTGAAGACAGCTACACCAGTGTACTCATATACATAAAATGAATCTTTTTTTAAAAATGACATTCAAGCAAATGTTATACCCAACTAATCCAATGTATTCAATTAAGTGATGTATTCAGGGGCTGGAGAGATGGCTCAGCAGTTAATATCATTTTCTGCTCTTGCAGAGGACCTAAGTGTGGTTCCCAGAGCCACATGGCAGCTCACAAGCATCTGTAATTCTAGTTCTAGGGGATCTGACAACCTTTTCCTTTGGCTTCTATAGACAGCAGGCATGCACATGGTACACAAACAACACATATGCAGGCAAAGCACCCATACATACTAAAGTAATAAATGAATAAATCATAAAATCATACAGCTATTAAGATGCTCATATTCAGATGTATCTACTCGTGTCCCTCCAGGAGCCCATTTTTCGTTTACAAGATGGGAGCAATGCCTTTTCGAGAGGCAGCTTCAATCCTCTGATGAAACTGTAGCTAGCTCCAGCATACTCAGGGAAAGTTATTTATCTTTTTTGTCTAAACTATAGAGTGACAGAGCACTGTAACTAGAGAAATACTTCTACACTAGCTGTGTACATCATGAAGTTCTAGAAAAACCGCCATGAGCTATTATTGAGCGAGGTGTGATTTGCTGTTTCCTGGCTCTGCTTTCTTCCTATTAACATTAACTGTCTTCCCTCTTATTTGCATTGCTGTCTGTCTTCTAGCTTGTGCCAGTAGACAGGCAAAAGGGAGGTGGTGATATTCAGGACAATTAATAAAGAACTTTTTTAAAGATACAGTTTCTTCCATTTTTTTCTATGTGGAAAATAAAATCACAGTTTTTTAACCTTGAGCTAGGCACATTCACCTTTCTGCTCTGTGGTGTTCATCATGTGCCTGTCTGATGAGGTTGCAGCGGTTACAGATGTGGAGGACAGGCTTAGAGAGTTGTCATGAACTGGTAAACCTGGATAAAGGCTCTAGCCTTTCCTCTTCAGGGATGGTTTGGCTAAACTAGGAAAACAACCACAAGAATAATGTAAGATGCCTGTTGCATATTGCCACGAGGAAGACACCATGCAGAATGGGTGAAAACTGAGACCTTTTAAAAAAATGATATATTTAATTTTTAATTTTGTGCATGTCCTTGTGTGTGGATGTGCACATGAGTTGCAGGTACCTATGGAAACTGAAGAGCGACAGTCCCTGAAGCTAGAGTTACAGATGATTGAGAACCACCTAGCATGGATTCTGGGAACCAAACTCAAGCCCTATGTAAGAGAAATAGTTGTTCTTTACCACTGAGCCACCTCTCCAGCTCAAGACTTGCCTGCCCACCCCCCAAAGTAAGTTTTATGGAGAAGTTGATTATTTATTTACTTATTTAGTGCCAGAGTCTCACTATGTAGTCCAGGGTGGCTTCCAACTTGCCTTCTGCCTCAGTCTTCCCAGGGCTGGGATTTTCTGTACATGTCACTACTCCCAGCTTTTGAAGACTGTATTAACGAGTATCACCACCTGCATTATATCATAGGCCATGTGTAGGGCACACGTCTACAACCCAAGCCCTGGGGAGGCTTAGGCAGGAGGATTGAGAGTCTGAGACCAACATGAACTTGCATTAAGACATTGTTTCAGCTCGAAGTGCTGAGGTGAGGGGATAGCCAGGAGGACCCCACCTGCTCAGAGGAAAAGGGGAGGGGGGTATGGGAGATGGCCAGGAAGGGGCAGTGAACAAGTAAAAAATTAAAATAAAATTTTTTAAAAAGAAGTTGGATTGACCATAAAAAAACAAACAAACAAACAAACAAAAAAAAAACCCACCTTGTCTCAGGGCTGGTGAGACTACCATTCTTCCAGCAGCACTGGAGCAACAGGGAACACTCCAGACCCAGTCACACAAGGCTGAACTCTCCTGCTTGCAGCCACAGTCAGCAAGTTCTTTGATTTCTTGGCATCCATAGGAGATCCCAGACGTGAAAACCTTCCAGAGAAGAAGGAGGCAGAAAGTTGTTCACCAGTGAAGCGTCCAATCCCACAGCTGGGCAGCTGTGGCTAGTCACAGCCTCCCTAGATGTGGCCAGACAGGCTCTGATCTCCAGCTGTTTCTTTATGTCCAGTATCCAAAACCTACCTTCCATGGGAAAAAAAGAATGATGCTTACACAAATGGGGTTCAAGGGGTACAAAGATGTGGTAAGAAACATGTGAACTGGATCAAGGCATTTGTGAGTATTTTGGGATGACATGTGGTTTTGCTGATGCTTTGTCATAAGAATCCTGGAAGTGCCTTTATCAGGAAAACCAGGAGAATGTTTCCAGCCTGGTGATTGACATTACTGAGCAGAAGCAGCTGGGTTACACGTACAAGTGCATCAACAGGACATTGCAAATCAAGGGCAAAATTAACTCCCTTGCGGTCACCGGTGTGAGAAACTTGGTCTGCCATTCGGTGATGTGTTGGACCTTTGGAAATAACCAATAGTGAAGGGGTGAGTGACTGGCTCTGTTATCAAAACCAAGGGCTGCCACACTTGCTGAACAGGGACTCCCCTCACTGTGAAATAGTCAGTGCCAGGTTTTCTAAAAGAAATACCCTCACTCCTGCAGGAAGTGATGGCTGTACAGGTTTACCCAGCTGTTCAAGACCCGGTGGAAATCGCTGGATAAGCGAATGCCTGGGTCCTGTGCCCTCTCCCTTCGCACCATGGGATACATCTGTATGGAGACGGTTCTTTTCTAGATTTCCTCTACCTTTCTGCTCTTAAACTGCTTCTCTGCTCTGAGAAGCCCAGCTACCTGCCTTCACTGAAATATACCTCAGGCTGAGAGGGGCGGGACAGCGGATCAGTGGATCTTCACCGGAAGGCGCAGCTTCTCCGTATCAGCGCAGCTGCACCACGGTCTGAGCTTATGGAGCTACAGATGGAGACTGTGGAGACGACGCTTTCAGTTTTGGGGGTCATTCTAGCAACAAACAGTCCAGGGGGTTCAAAACCATCCTGAAAACAAACAGATCAGAAGGCATGCTAATCTCTTAACGGTAAGCATGGGGTCGCAGGAGCCAGTGATTTCTTTTAGGATCAACCCAACTTCTCGATGCTGACAAGAGTGTCCAGACTTGCCATCTGATACCCCAAGCCGACTTGTTTCCTAAAAGCACTTTTTTTTTTTTTTTTTTTTAAATCTGAGACAGGGTTTCTCCGTGTAGCCCTGGCTGTCCTGGAACTCACTCTGTAGACCAGGCTGGCCTCAAACTTAGAAATCTGCCTGCCTCTGCCTCCCAAGTGCTGGGATTAAAAGGGTGTGCCCACACTGCCTGGCCTAAAAACATTTCTTTATTCTTCATTTTGTCCTGGGTCTGCCTCAGGAGAAATAAGGAAAAATCCCTAGAAAGCTGTAAATGCCTTCCTCAGTGGTTCTGAACCTCTGGGTCGTGATCCCATAGGGGTTTGAACCACCTTTTGCACCAGATACCTAAGACTACCGGAAAACACAGAAGTTTGCATTACAATTCCTAACAGCAAAATTACAATTATGAAGTAGCAGCAAAATTAATTTTATGGCTGGGGTCAACAAAGCATGAGAAACTGTATTAATGGGTTGCTGCGGGCTGGTGAGATTGCTCAGTGGTTAGGAGCACTGACTACTCTTCCAAAGGTCCTGAGTTCAAATCCCAGTAACCACATGGTGGCTCACAACCATCTGTAATGAGATCTGACTTCCTCTTCTGGTGTGTCTAAAGACAGCTACCGTATACTTACATATAATAATAAATAAATGTTTAAAAAACATGGGTTGCAGCCTTAGGAAGGTCGAGAGCCACTGGCCTACTGGGCTTATGGAGCTGCAAGAGCTTGCTTCAGCAAACGAGTTCAGGGCAGGGCTACAAATATTACCAGCTGCCACAACCACCTCAATCTCTTCCTCACAGCCTACCTTGCAAAGCTGTGTCAATCCCCTGCCCCTGCCCCCAAAAATGTATATCAATAAAAATACAGATGTGAGGCGCTGTGGCCTTGGTTCTGATATCACGAGGGCTCGAGGACTCGTTTGATCCTCCAGGCCTCACAGAGCATTCTTCAACGGTTTACACGCTCTGTGCCTTTCATCACTGCCTGCCTAAGCCCAGCCCTTCTTCCTGACTAGGTCTTCCTGTGGCTACCCTTGAGTCTGCATGTGTGGTTCTCTTCACTCCTTAGATTGACCACTCTCCGTTTATTATAGTCTATTTTGACATGATTAAAATTTGGTTCGCTGTACATCTGGCAAATCATCTCATTTGGGGTCACTGGTAATTTTTATAAAGACTCACTTTCTCCCCGCTTTATCCAGGTCCTCATCTCAATAATTTTCTTTGACCGTGCATAATGAATGCTGGAAATTAAAGAGGAGATCCTGCCTGGAATTTCTGGTTGTAAAAAGCTCTGGCCCCCATCCCCCCATTCCTCCCCAAAAGTGGTAGGTTATGAGTCAATGAATTCAACCAATTGAGCACTGAAAATGATAGGGAAAATGGTTTATACAGATCTTTGTTTGTTCATTGTTTTCAATATAGGGTCAAAACTATTCATATAGCTCCTTCATTGCCACAGGCAGTGTGTGTAATCTAGAGATGACTTAGGATATACCAGAGGTTGCATGCAGGCTGTATGCAAACACTATGTCACTTTATACAAGAGGCTGAGCATCTATAGAAATTGGAAGGGTCCTGGAACCAGTCCTCCAGAGATAGTGGTAGTCACTGGGTGTGTCCAGGCTGCAACTCTCCTACTGTGTCCTCTGCTCTTCATGATGACACCAGAACCCAGGGTGTGTGTGTGTGTCTGTTTCTGTGTGTCTGTGTGTGTCTATGTCTATGTGTGTCTGTGTCTATGTCTGTGTGTATGTGTCTGTGGGTGCCTGTGTGTGTGTGTGTGTGTTCAGGGAAGCTATAGGAAGGTATTAGATTCCCTAGAGCTGAAGTTACAATTGGTTATGAGCCACCCAGTGTGGATGCTGGGAGTCAAATTGTGGTCCTCTGAGCCAGTTCTCCAGAACCACAGGGTCCAGCTTCAAACCCTTGTTTGTAGCTGAGGATGACCTTAAACTCCTGATCCTTATCCCTCTACCTCCCAAGTGCTAAAATTACAATTATGCACCAAGCCTGGCTGAGAGGATGTTGACAATCTGATCTCCTAGAGCCCAGGTAAAGGCTTTCCCTGTACTCACAAAACTTTTTGTTGCTTGTTTTTATGTCGGAGACAGGATCTGTCTAAGTAGGCTAGCTTGCCCTTGGCCTTTCCTCAGCCTCGTTGGTACTAGAAAGGCATGCATATAGTACACATGTGGCTTCACACAACACTTCCAATACTACATGTGCATATCTCTTCTACAACAAGCAATTACCCAAGTCTCTGTGGTTACTATATGGGTGTCTCACAAATCAATTCAATGCTAACACTGTGTACCTGATGTTAGGATTAGATTCCACAGGTTGAGGGTTCAGTCCCCAAGGCTGAAATCTCTTCAGGTGCAAGTTACTTCCTATAATCATGACTCTGGCTATAGACTGTGGATTCCCAATCACTCGGTCATCAGGACTGACAACTTGCAAGAAAAGCCCACTGAACTCTGGGAAGCATCGTGTTCACAGTTGCCAGTTTATTATGCAGGACCCAGTTTAGGAGCCCTAAAGAGGGAAGGAAGCCATCCGTCTGTGTTCAGCAGCTCAGAACTCTAAGGATGTTCATGGGTCTTGTGGATTCTTCATTAAGTAGGCATTGCTGGTTATCTCCTCAGCCAGCGAACACTCAACCTTTAGCTCCCTCTTCCTCCTAGGGATGGATGTGGGTGGGGTTGCTTGTTCCCACCTTCTAACCATATGAGCAATCATATCATATTGATTGCTCTGGTAACCAGATCAACATCGGGCATTCCAAAAGTCACCTCGTTAACATAAATTGTTATGAGCAGCAACCTATGTTCTCCTCACCTTTCTCACCCCCGAGGCTGACTCCAGAGTCTGGGGGAAAAAAAAAGTCAAATGCACCCAAAGATGTTTCCTACCACTTAATAAATTACAAGGACTTTAGGAAGAGTATCTGGGATCTACAACAAAGACTGCAATAGGAGTTTGGTTTTGTTGTTACTATGTTACGTGCTGATGTGGTGTGGAGCTTGTGTGTACCATAGTGAGGATGTGGGGAGGTAGAGGACAACTTGCAGTAGACTCTCTTTCCACCAGGTGGCTTAGAGGAACTGAACTTCTATTGTCAGCCTTGGGGCAGGTGCTTTTGCCTTCTGAGTCATCTTGTTGGCTCCTCAAATATGCTTCTTATCACATCATCATATATACTTAATTAGTCCACATTTTTCCTAGGAATTGGTATCACTGTGTTAAAAGGCGATTGCCCATTTCCTGCTGTGAAAACCCAGTCCAAGCACAATGCCCTTTGTATTGTAAACTATGTGCTATTCTAACTCACCGAGAAACAGACCCTGGAAGCAGGGTTGCCCCTCCCACTTTCAGACCCAAGCAAATCTATCTTAGATGTCTTCCCAGGCCCCTTGTATAGGGTGGGCTGGCCCTGCAAACTCTGCGGCAAAGAGGAAAAAGATCAAGAGTGAAAGCAGTGTGCCCTTGAGAGCAGCTCGAAGGGATGCTCTCTCCAACAGAGACTTCTAGAAGTTTCTAATGTTTGTCTCATGATACAGAAGTGCCTGTGGTAGAAAGAGAAATCCAGCCAAGGGCAGGCCAACCACAGCAAACTCAATCGGAACTCAGGATGACTGCTTCAACTTCCCCAGTCAGTTTCTCTAGGATGCTGTGAGCACTCAATTTGAGCTTAATTCTTACTGCTGCTGTTCTTTCCTTTAGTTGGAAGTCTCACCCTAGGGAACAAGGGATGAGCCACTCTGCCCAAGACTTCTGGGAACTGCGGGGCTTCCTCAATGGGGCTTCCTCAATTGGTTTCTTCTGGATGCTTTGACCAACACACTTTATGATGTTTTGCTGTCTGTCTGTCTGTCCGCCAGCTACATGTTATTTTTTCTTTTACTTTGGTTTGCTATATACTTAAGAGCTCACTTTAAAACTGAGACTATGGCTATGATAGATCATTCTCTGTACCACACAAAATAGGTCTCCAAATAGTACTGTGTAAAGCGGGACAGCTCCTGTAGGGTGTGTCACTACTCTATGCCTGGAGTCAAGGTAGGAGGATCTCATTGGATCCAAGAGTCTGAGACTAGACTGGTGACATGAGAGGGGTCACATTTCAAGAGTAAACCAAAAGAATCTAGTCTGTTTTGCAGACTGGATAAGTATTCCTCTCTTCCTGTAGGCAGTCTAGTGTGTATATCCTGTGCCCAAATTTGCTTTCTGAGAGGACTCAATCTTTTGGCTGAATTCTGCCCTCCAGGTTATTGTTTATTAGGTATGCTGAGAACAAGAGGATCTTTTGGTATGTGTGTGCACATGCACCCATGTGTGCTATTACTGCATGTATTCCTCTGTGCACATGTATGCAGAAGTTGGAGGTCAGTGCCAAGCATCTTCCTCAATTGATCCCCAGCTTATTTGAGATACAATCTTTGAACCTGGAGCTTCCCAGTTTGGCTAGACTGCCTGGCCAGCAAGCCCCAGACACCCTCCTGTCACTGCCCCGCCCCCCACCTGGATAATAGGTGAATCTGCTGTACCTGGATTTTTTACATGGGTTACTGGGTATCTGAACTTAGGACCTGAGCTTGCAAAGAGAGCATCTTACTGACTGAGACATCTCCCCAGCCCCAGCCTTTTGTTTTCTATCCCATTTCTTTCTTGTGTGCTGTTTCCTTAGGAGCCCTAGAGAGAAGAGAAATGATTGACAAATCAGAATTTGCAACAGATTGGAGTATAGGTCACAATTTCTTGCCTTTCTTTTTTTCTTCTGCTGTCAAGGGAAGGGTTACTCCTCCCTACCCCAATGGTGATGACATCAGACTTTCCAGACACTTGTTTTGGTGAAGAGCTCTGAGAAGATCCGACACCCAGCAAAGGCACTGAAAATCAGTGTGTGGTTTGACTGCTTTTCCTCTTCCATAAGAGGCCGACACTGTTCCAGACATAGAGTTTGTGTTCCTGACATCTCTTCTCCCTTCAATCCTCCTTAGACGGCCTTAGTTTTGCTCCAGTATCCTTCCACCTCTACAAGGCCCTGTGGATAGGGATTGGAGCCCAATTCCCAGTCACTGGAAGAATCAGCACTAATTTAACTTATGCTTGATGGATCCTCATTCTTTCCTACCATGAAGCTGAAGTTTTCCCAGGAAGCCACGTCTCTGTTTAAAATCCTGCAAACTCTCAATCCTCAGTAGAATGGAGCACCAATCACATTTATAGAGAAAGAAACGATGCAAGTTGAAAGCCAAAATTTTCTTGGACTATCTTAGGCCTTTTATATACTTTGGTCCTCTGTACATGATGTAAAACTCTCGTGACTATTAGGTAAACCATGGGGGTGTATTTTAAAGTATAACAAACTATAGACTCCAGTGTTCTACCAATGCATATGATAAGTGTGTTGGCTTAGGATCTTGTTCTGTGTCGCTCAGAATGACTTAAGTCTGTATTCCCAGGCCATGGTAAAATAAACGATGTTCCTGTATCCTTGAAAGCAGAGAGATGTTATTTCATGTTGACACTACTGACTGGTTTGGGTGTGGGAAATCTGCCTGAGGCCTTCTGAGAAAGGTTTTCATGATGCTAAAAAGCCACATGGAAAGAGTTAGTCTTGACTTGAGCTGGATGCTGTGTGACTATGACTTGGTATCATCCTATGGGTGTCCAAAGGAACAATGTGGAAAAAGATATGGTCCCTGCTTTTAGTGAGGAGTTAAACGAATGGATTGTAGACGTCATTTACCCCCAGTTTTCTTTGATATGAGATAATACGTTCCCTTTATTGTTGAAGAAGGTTGGACCTGGAATGGAGGGGTTTAACGGTAGGAACTCAGACACGGCAGTAAACAGCATCCTATTGTATTGCTGAAGTTCAGGAGATATCAGTGTTGGATTTGAATTTAGAAATCATCTGCAAAGAAACATTACTTAAGTAATATGTTTTAATTGGCATTACAATGACAAAACTCTTGGGATAATTAGCTTATAAAGCAAAAAATTTATTTTCATCATAATTTTGGAGTTTTTGATCCAATGTTGGTTGACCTGCTGTTTTGGAGCCTATGACAAGACAGTATGTTCTGGGACACTTGGCAGAGAAGGCTGCTCTCATAGCATGGCAGACAGGAAACAAACTGAGGAAGGGCTGACATCTAATGCCTCCTTTTCCAGTGACCCAATTTCTTGCACTGGGATCAATATCTTAGGTGTTCTACCATCTCCCAATGGCCAAGACCTCAAGGCACATAGGTCTCCAGGGGGACACTTATGCAAACCACAGCATCACACATCTTACACATTTTAGAAAACTGTGTCTTATTTGGGAAAGCTACTTCTGTGCTTAAGGAATTTTCATGATATAGTAGAACACCTATAATGGAATATGGTACATTTTTAGGTTTTACAGCTGGCTTCTGGGAAGAGGGCTTCCAGGTTTTATAGCCTGTATTAGGAAAAATAATTCTGGTTTCTATACCTGACTTGAGGAAGAAAGGGCTATGGACGTTACAAGGCCAGGAGGTCTAGGAAAGAATTTGCCTGTATTTTTCTTACATTTCAAAGTTTTCTGACTCCTAATCATATTTGATGGGTGATTTTTGTAGAAAGCCTTTAGGGATGAGGCTACACAAAATACATACCATTAGCTGGCATAAAACCAGGCATGGCAGCTGGTTTCAGTCCCACTATTCAGGTGGTAGAAGCCAGAAGATCAGAAATTTAAAGTCATCCCTGGCTATGTAGCAAGTTCTAGGCCAGTCTGGGTTACATGAGACCTGGTCTCCAAAAGCCATGGAAAATTGGTTGGGCATGCCTTTAGTCCCAGCTCTTAGGAGGGAGAGGCAGGCAGATCTCTATGAATTTAAGGATAGCCAGGGCTACATAATAAGACCCCTTGTACCTCCCATCCCATCCCATCCCATCCTCAAAATCCACGCAACCTCAATAGTAAAGGCAGGAGAAGGCATCTAGCTTCGAGTGGAGCTGTGGTTAAATCACCTTCTTTGAAAATGCTAATTACAAGGCACTGGGTTACTGTTCACCAAGAAATTGCATCCGGGGACTAGAGAAATGTTTTTGTAACATTATTGCCTCGAAAAATTTTTTGGAAGTTCCTATATACAGAATTTCCCCAGAGGCACATCTTAGTGGACAGGGTATTTTCAGGTGTATTTGCAGTTGAGCATTCACCTTAGCAGAGATGTCTTGCCCACTTATAGATGTCATTGCTGAGTTGAGCTTAAAACTGTAAAATTTCTTTTGCAAAAGAATAAAAAGAAAAAAGAAAGGAAAGAAGAAATGCTTTAGGAAAAGCAAGAGAGCTAGCTGATCAAGTAAAAGTGTTGCTGGACAAACTTAGTGACTTGAATTTCATCTCAGAGGCCGACTATGAAGAGAACCCATTCCCAAAAGTTGTTCTACAAGCTCCTTGTGGCATTCACATGACCCCGCGCTCCAAACACACGTCACAGATGCACAAAACATCATCTAAACCAGGTGGTGGTGGCACACACCTTTAATCTCAGCACCCGGGGAGCCAAAGGCAGATCTCTGTGATGAATTTGAGACTAACCCGGTCTACAGAATGAGTTCCAGGACAGGAACTAGATAGGGCTACAGTGCGACAAAGTTACATAGAGAAACCTTATCTGGAAAAACCAAAATGATGATGATGATGATGATGATGATGATGATGACTTCAAAAAGATGTTTTAAAGAGCTGGAAACACAAATGGCTAAAGTCAAACCCATGGTTATTTAGAAGTGACTATCTAGGAGCCGCTGAGATGGCTCAGAGGGTAAAAGCACTTGCTGCCTAGCCTGACGACCTGACTTTGATCCCTGGAACCCACGTGGGTTTCAGGAGGACCAGCTCCTGAGAGTTGTCCTTACCTTCACAAGCAAGCCGTGGTAACATGCCACCCGCTCACCTTGTGCACAAGAAATAAACAGAAGTATAATTAATTTATTTTCAAGAACTGAATACCAGGTTTCACGCTATTGTTTGCAGGCAGAAATTGCAAACGGCAAGGACCACAGACAGTGTGTCCAGAGGACTGAGCTGGAGGGCGGAGGGGAAGTGAGGTGTGTACTAGGACGAAGAAACACACCCCAGGGGTCTCCCTAACTCAATATGGGCGGTCTTAGATCTGTTTTTATGACACTGGGGTTATGATGGTCAAGCGATGGTGCAAACGGGGAGAGGATGCTCGGTATAAGAAAATGAGACCCGGAGAAAAGGAAAAGGATCTCCGAATTATCTAAACGAATTATCTGATTGCTAAGACCCAACTGCTTCTACCTCCCAGCCAGGCTGCAGGCCAGGACTGGGACAGACAGATCTCTCTTTCAGGGGTCAAGTCCAGCTGCAGAGCCCCGCCATGTGACCTTGCCAGGCTGGGAGTTGTCTTTGGAAGAGGCTGGTAGAGCATCTGAGTCTCACACTTTTCTCTGGGGGAGCAGCGCCGCGCCTACCCCGCCAGTGGCCCACCGGTTCTCGGGGTCGCCCCAGCCCCGCCCGGCCGCCGCAGGCTGCGCAGCTCCGCAGGCTCCGGGCCACGTCCTCCCGGGCGGCGCGACGTGCTGATTGGCTGGGCGGAGGCGGCGGAGGCAGCAGCGGCGGCGGCGGCGCTGGGCGATCGGGAGCATTCGCCGGCGGGGGCTGCAGAGGCGCTTGGCGCACGGCGCAAGCAGAGCCGCGGTGCTCGCCTGGGACGCGCCAGGGGGTCGCGCGGGCCGGCGGGCGGGCGAGCGGCCGCAGCTTCGGTCGCCATGTGCGCGCAGGTCTGGCTGCTGACCGACCGGCTCATCCGCGAGGACTACCCGCAGGTGCAGATCCTGCGCGCGCTCCGCCAGCGCTGCTCGGAGCAGGACGTGGGTTTCCGGGCGGTGTTCCTGGACCAGATCGCCGTCACCGTTGTCGGCGGCCACCTAGGTGAGCTCAGCCTGGCGAGAGAGGGAGGGGGAGGGAGGAAGGGAAGGGCGCCGGGGGTCCCGTGAGCCAGTGGCTCTCCTCACCAAGCCCCATTCCGAGGCAGCCCCTCTTTGCAGCACCCTGAGGCCAAGAGTAGAGAAGATGCTTAATTCATTTAGGAGACGAGTTAATGGAGCATTCACATTCACCTGAAGCTGAAGGCACCAAACCTCACGTTGCAGAGTCTCCTAGCACAGGTGGCCTTCTAGGTTGGATTCCGAAATTTAAAGAGCCAACCCAGAATTCACAAAATTGCTCTTAGGCAGATGTTTGGGAAACTTTTCCAGTGGTATGTATGCTCCAGTGACGAACGCCCTAGATAGAACACTGTTCTCAAACTGGGAGCCTAATTATGGGAGACAGCTGAGAAATATTGGGCTTCCCTCTGGAGGGGAAGGGGCAAGAGGAGACGATTGATGATTTCCATTAATTCGTCCTCCTTCCAACGGATGTTAAATTCTGATTCCAAAATAATCAAGTACCTCCAGACCTTACTGGTCCCTTCAGTGCTGGGTCCAGGGGAATTGGGGGAAGGGGAGGGGGGCATGATTATCCCTGACTGCCTATTCAAAGCGTTCTGTTTTCAGATATTATTATTATCTTCAATACATGCCTGCTATGTATTGCAAAGCTATTATCATGACTTTGGAAACTCTTATTCACTGGCTTACAGTTTGTGTTCTCAGCAAGCCCTCCGAGGTAGCCAGCTATTTCAGGGGGACCAGGGCTGAGGAGGGCTGGGCCCTCTTTGGTGCTTCTTGGAATGGTATCCATTTTTATCTTTATCTGGTTGAGTAGAGTACCTTCAGCCTAGGAAGGGATTCCACATCCTGGACAGACTACTTACAAGTGAGGTTTTGAGTGCGTGTCCCTAAGTGAAATAGCGCAGTTGTACATTGTTCATCCGTAAGTGCATTTAAACCTTCCTAGGTTCAAATTGCATATACTTTTGGAGTAGTATATGCAAGCATTAGACACTCCACATTTCAAGTGGTGTGGTTAAGTGTAAAAATACTATCTCTCAAGCTTGGGTTGCTGAAACCCTCCCAATTGGTTAACAGTGAACGCCATTTCTGAACAGAGAAACTGAAGAACTTGATTCTTTTTACCGCTTCCCCCCCCCCCCCAAATTTCTTGGTTTTGATTTGTGAAGATCACTTTGACTTTGATTTTAGGATTTGGTTTGGTTTTGCCTTTTCACGGTTAATTTTATGTGTATGGGTGTTTTGTCTCCATGTATGTCTGTTCACCGTGTGCATGCAGTACCCGTAGAAGCCAGAAGAGGGCATCATATCCTCTGGGAACTGATGTTGTGAGTAACCACATAGGTTCTAGGGATCCAACCTGGGTCCTCTGGAAAAGCAGCCAGTGTTCCTAACCACTGAACCCTCTCTCCTGCCCCATCTCTTTGAATCGTGTGTGTCATGATTAAGTTGAATTAAGTTGAGATTCTCCAAACTTGAAAAGCTTTGGGGTTCATATTTAATTGGAATGATCAGTTATATTTTGGTGCTTTAAATCAAGTCATTACCATATACCTCTTTCCACTCCCAAGATGAGTTTGCTTGTTTATTTTACAGCTTGTGAAAATGTCCTTTTAAGAGGTGGTAGTCAGATTTTCCTATCATTTGTCAGTCTTTACATGTACATCAACACTTCTGAAAAAGCTCTCTCTGTATGTCTCAAACTCCATTTTTAAGAATCAATTGTAAGAAAAGTGAAAATTAAATCACAGTGATTCAAAAAGCATGTAAGCAATTCAGTGGAACTCATGTGTGAAAATGTCTGCGTTCACAAACGAGTCATTTCCTTTTGGCTACAAGAAAATCTATATAGATGCTTGCTTGATCAATGAAGAAACCTGTCTTAGTCAGGGTTTCTATTCCTGCACAAACATCATGACCAAGAAGCAAGTTGGGGAGGAAAGGGTTTATTGAGCTTACACTTCCACATTGCAGTTCATCACTAAAGGAAGTCAGGACTGGAACTCAAGCAGGTCAGGAAGCAGGAGCTGATGCAGAGGCCATGGAGGGATGTTTCTTACTGGCTTGCTTCCCCTGGTTTGCTCAGCCTGCTCTCTTATAGAATGCAATAGCACCAGCCCAAAGTTGGTACCACCCACAAGGGGCCCTCCCCCCTTGATCACTAATTGAGAAAATGCCCCAGAGCTGGATCTCATGGAGGCACTTCCCCAACTAAAGTTCCTTTCTCTGTGATAACTCCAGCCTGTGTCAAGTTGATACACAAAACTAGCCAGTACAAAACCGAAGACAGGTTTTGGGTATTTGATTATCTATCTACCTATCTATCTATCTATCTATCTATCTATCTATCTATCTATCTATCTATCGGAGACAGGTCTCACTACGTAGCTTTGGCTGGCCTGGAACTTGCTGTGTAGACCTCAACTCCCAGAAATCCACTCACCTCTGCCCCCAAGTGCTAGGATTAAAGTCAGATGCCACCACACCCTCTCTGTGATGGTTATTTTAACTTAGGTGATCTACCCTAACCAACCTGGATCTGGATGGGGATGGCTGCTGGCTTAACATCTTATCTACCTTGTTTTGTTCCCTTTGAGAACAAAACAAAGCAAGTTCTTTAATCATTCAGCAAGTGTTTATTTCCCTAAACAGAAGTGATCACAAGACCAAACCACATGTAACTAATAGTAACAACAGTAATAACGGAGTCATAGTCAGAGGTCCTCACGCCTATGCGTGGTGTGTGCTCTGTTCTTACTCATTAATACTCATAAACATCAGTGAGGTCCTTATGCGACCAGCAGCAGCGGGGAGTTACAAGCGTACTCGGGATCCTGCTGGCTTTTCAAGCGTTAGTCAACACTGGCTTCATGGTCGTCTTGTCATTCCTGATCTTCCACTAAAATATCAGTCTGAGGTCCCCATCTGGTTCCCCCCAGATGGAAGATTTCATCCCTCAAATCCCTAGATTACATCCCTCAAATCTCGCTCAAGTCACTGCTGTGTCCTGGAGTCATTCCTCAGCTCCCTTCCCTATCCCCATGTAGACGGCTTCCACCTGCTACCAAACAACATTGGAGTAGCACCCATTGAATTCTTACTATAATTTATCTGTGAACAAGGCATGTGTCTGCCCCCTACCCTATCTAGGATTCTATGAAAAAACATTTTTTTTCCATGACCATGAGTACATGGTAGGCCTTCGGTGATGTTTGTTGGCTACATTGAAGCTTGAGTCTTAACCTGTAAAGTACACAAGGCTTTTGTGGAGTTAGTGACTGTGTTTGGGAGATCATGATTAGATGTGTGTGTGTGTGTTTGGAGTGAGCTGTTCTGTGAGGATACGTTTACGAATGACAGTTAAGTTCTCTGACCATCCTCAGGACAGGATTATTAACTGACTCAAGAGAAAGGGAGCGTTATAAAGTCATAATCCAAGACAGAGAAACTGTGTGAGCTGGCAGAGCTGCCCTGTGAGCATTGTCTCAGGAAGAGCATGACTCAGCGCCCCGCAGCTCTCTGAGCCTGAGCTTTGGTGGCCTGATCTGTTTATTTATTTATGTTCACGCAGTCCTGGAGATTGAAGCCAGGGTCTTGTACAGGCTAGGCAGGTAGTGATCTCCCTGGGTACAGTGCCAGTGCTGTAAAGTGCTTTCTAGGTCAGGTTCTCTTTTATTTGTGGTACAAAAAAAATTGAACTCAGGGTTTTGTTCACACGTTAAGGCAAAGCACCCTGCCACTGAGCTATGTGACTAGTCTTTTATTTTTTAATTTAAGTTAGTCTTGTTTTGTTTCCAATTTAGGCTGGCCTTGAATTCAAGCTCTTTCTAACCTGGACTATTTGAGACCCTGTCTCAAAAGGAAAGTGAGCCAGGTGTGGGGCTGGGGCTGGGGCTGGGGCTGGAGCTGATCCCATTGCTTGGGAGACAGAGGCAGGTGTGTCAGTGTGAGTTCGAGACCAGTCTGGTCTCCATAACGAGTTCCAGGTCAGCCAGGGCTACAAACTGAGTTCCTCAAGACTTCCCCAGCAGCAAGTAATAATTCAGTGATTTTGTGCTGAGGACTGAATAGGGATGATGGGTCTTTACAGTCTCACCTTTATCATTAAAATTTAACACGTGTTTTATTCTTCACGACAATCCAATTTCTCCATTTTGCCCAGTTTGTTCAGCAGGTATCCACTAAGCAGGATGCCCTGACATGTTCTGGAGATGTAGAATGTCAGACAGGAGCAGACAAACTTATGTGTCATGTGATCTGTCACCAAGTGTCTGCTCACGGCTTGTAAGGTGTTGTTCTAGGTGCCTGAATAAAAGTGCCAGAAATCACTGCCTCTCCAGGAGATTACATTCCATATTGAGGTAGAATATAAACAAGGTAAGTAAATGATGCAAAACATTTCTGAAAAAAACTAAAGGGGAGAAATGGTGGTTTGAACAGGAATGGCCCCTATAGACCCAAGTGTTCAAATGCTTGGCCCATAGGCATTATTAGGAGGTGTGGCTTTTTGGAGTGGGTGTGGCTTTATTGGAAGAGGTGTGTCACTGGGGATGGGCTTGGAGGACTTATTAGCTCAAAACCAGGCCAGTGGCTCACACTCCTCTCCCTGCTGCCTATGGCTCAAGATGTAGACCTCTCGGCTGGGCAGTGGTGACTCATGCCTTTAATCCCAGCACTTGGGAGGCGGAGGCAGGCGGATTTCTGAGTTCGAGGCCAGCCTGGTCTACAGAGTGAGTTTCAGGACAGCCAGGGCTACGCAGAAAAACCCTGTCTCAAAAACCAAAAAAAAAAAAGATGTAGACCTCTTAGCTCCTTCTCCGGCACCACATCCGCCTGTGTGTCATGCTTCTCACCGTGATGGTGATGGACTAGACCTCTGAAACCATAAGCCAGCCCCAATTAAATGTTTTCCTTTATAAGAGTTGCCATGGTCATGGTGTCTCTTCCCAGCAATAGAAACTCTAAGACGGGAAGAAAGCGGGAGATGGACAATGGCAATATGAAGATAACTGGGTGATGCTCGCCCACGGGCGTGTTCTGGTCCAGAACAGGAGGAAGGCAGGAAGCACACAGCTTGCTTTAGAGAAGGCACTTCGAGGAGGGCCGAGAGCTGCACTTCCCTGTGGGTGTAAGGATAGGTATAGTTAGGAAGTAACTGGTTTAGGAAAGTGTAGGTTCTTCATTGAGGGGCTATGACCGCTCTAACCATGGCTACGTTTACAGTACCAGCCAGGAAGTCCCTCCATTCTAGCGGGCCTTACGTCCAGTTAGACAGCTGTTGGTTACCCCCAGATAAAGTGGTGCTATCTCACCCTCGGGCTAACTTGCTGGCCTGCCCATTGTGCTTCGTGGGCTTTCCAGCGGGGCAGGACTGTCAGTGGCTTTTCTCCCTTGGCAGCTTACAGGGTGCCTTCCAATATCACGAGAGCTAGTCAGTCCTCTAGGAGAAGGTGTGCAAGTCAGTTCCAGCTTAGTTCTTCCAAATCCTGTGTGAGGTGATCAGAAATCAGGTCTTACCTTCAAGTTCTGGCAGGGCAATGGTAATAGCCTGTGTTGGTTTAGGGGTCTCTTGGAATCCCCTGACTATCATTTGAAGGGAGGTTTCCCCTGTCTGACACTGGAGTTTTGGCTAAATAGACTATGGCTCCTACAGGGGAGGGGCAGACATTATCACCCTATGTATTTGAACCATATGGGTTATATATGTGTTTTTAGGTAAGTTTATAAAATAAATGTTTCCCTATGGAAACATCCTCAATGTCATTTAGATCTCTGTCCTCCCTCTCCCTCTGGGTTATCCTCCCCACTTCCTCCCTCCCCAGGAAGTTCACTCTTCAGCTGTAGACAGTAGAGTTGTCCAGGGAGGAAGGAGTGCGGAGGAGGCCAGTGTGGAAGAACAGAGGGAGTGCGAGGCAGAGGGAAAGAGGCTGAGGGTTGGGGTGGGGACGAGATGAGCAGCTACACAGGGGCCTTGTGGGTCCATGACCGACATTGGTTTCAGTCTGGACGAGGAGGAGATGGCAGAGAAAGGGCGGGGATGGGGCATTGCATGACAGCTCCCAGTGAGGTCCACTGCAGCCTTTTGAGTGGAGCAGGGAACACAGTGAGAACACCAGTCTGCAAGACATTGTAAAGGGCTGGGGGGCGGGGGAAAGTGGAGAGGAGTCAAGGGGAAGCTAAGGACGAGGGGCTTTACCTGTAGAGGAGGCTCACTTATAGGTTGGTCCCTGTGATTCAGTGGAGAGGGAGACACTGCATCTCTCCATCCAGCAGGGGGAAAGACATGTGCCCTAGAAGCTAAAATGAGGAGCAGCGAACACATCAACCCTGTGTCTAGGGCCGGTGACCTGAGGGGAGAGTCAAGAAAACAGCCTGGCTTGGGAGGGCAAATGGGAAAACAGAGTCACTGAGAAGAGAAAGGCATTCTGCTGGTCTTGGAAGAAAGAAAGAAAATGTCTTACTTTGCTTTCATTTGCTGTGATAAAGACTACGACCAAAGTAACTTGGGAAGGAATGGCTTTCTTTGGTGCACACTTTGGTGCAGGTCACAGTCCACCACAGAGGGAAGCCAGGACAAGAACTCAGGGCAGGAGCCCGGAGGTGCTTCCTGGGTCGCTCTCCAGGGTGTGTTCAGCTCAGTGTTTTGTTGTTGCCATTATCTTAATATTTGTTAAGATTTGCTTTTATTGTTTGCACTTGTGTGTTTGTGTGAGCATGCACAGGTGCGTGTGTGCCCACAGAGGCCAGAGGCCTTGCATTCCTCAGGAGGGGGGATTAAAGGCAGTTGTCAGCCGCCTGACGGGGTTGCTGGGGATGGAACTCTAGTCTTCTGGAAGAACGGTGTGTGCTTTTGCTGCTGAGTCATCTCTCCAGCTCCATCACTTGCTTTTTCCATAGCTGAGGATCACCTGCCTAGGGTAGCACCGCCCCCAATGGACTGGGCCCCCCACATAATCATCAGTGAAGAAGATGCCTCACAGACTTGCCTACAGGCCAATCCGATGGAGGGTTTTTTTTTTTCCCTCGGTTGAGATTCCCTCTTTCCAGATGACCCTAGCTTGTGACAGGTTGATAATGTATTAGCTGGCACAGAAAGGAAGGCTCACCAGGAGAGGCTAACAAGGGAGTTTAGAGCCCATGTGGTCTGAGAGGATACAGCAAAGATGAGACGGGACAGACAGTTGGACAGAAGAAACTGTGAAGGCTGAGAGAGGAGTTCAGTGGTTGAGTGCTTGCCCAGCACCTGGGGGGTCACACAGCTGGGGTGGAGTGGGTGGGCAGCCATGGAGTCTGGAGTCAGGGAAATGATATGGGCCTCGAGTACCTGAGTGAAGGACTTGGTAAGACTTGCTTCCTAGTTTTAGAAAGGCCATGTTGGTGAGGTGCTGGTATTGATAGACAATGGGAAGCTTTGCCAAGTTCTGGGACTCTTTACATTTCACAGAAGGGGAGACAGGTCCAGAGTCACAGCAAACAGCTGAGCTGGGGCTCTGGCGTGAAGGCCAGGCCTATTCTGCCTCCATGACAACTTCTTGGAAAGATTTTCTAAGCCCTTCCTTGGTGCTAGTTCTGTTCAGACAGAAGATGCGCATTAGCTTCACATCTTCCTTCTGAGCCCAGACACACTGGGAGCCCCCGTGTCCGGTTTGAAGCAGTCCTCTGGTCTCCCCCATCCCAAAGCTCCCCTGTCTTCTGTGCCACACATGCTCTGTACAGGACACCCTAGGCATTGACAGCAATTGTGTTGGCTTTCTTCTTACACCCCAAGGACATTGTCGCACTGCCCTCTCCTTAGAATAGTGGCTGTTCTTCAGCTATCTGGAGCCCTCCCAGTGGGTCCCTTACCCTCTAAACCATTTGACTGTTGGATTCCATTTGTGCCTCCAGGAGCCCATTATGATAACACACACACACACACACACACACACACACACACAGCCCCAATAAGGAATGGAGAATGAGAACCATTTCCAGCTTTCTCCCTCCCCTCAGGTGGGTGTATTTTTACTCAGTGCTGAAGGATTCCCCTCCAGAGGATGCCAGCTCACTGATCACACAGTCTTACCTCCCACACCCCTTTCCCAGGCTCCTCTCTCAGCAGTTCTTGAGATCTGTTTGGCTACATGAGCTTGGATTGTGGTCTCAGTGTGTCCTGGGTAAACCCGAACTGAGATTCACTCAAAGAAGCTACCCAATAAAATACCTCTGAAGGAGGACAAGGTAATGCATGCACCGAGTCAGACTTCAGCTTCCTGGGAGCTCTGGGAGAGCTGAGGCTGCTGCCTGGCTTAACTTTGTGCTGTGCTTAGTAGGTGTGTCTGCCTCAGGCCAACAGTTGACAAAGGCTGCACTGAATTAGAGACCTTGGGAAAGCAGTGTGTGGGAAAGGAAGAGGCCACACAAGTCACTGGGTTGCAGTGAGATGGAGGGGAGATTTCTTTGAACCTCAAAAGGATAAGCACAGTGGTGATTGGATCTACCCCCAGAATCCATAGAACTCCCTCAGAAGAGGTGGCACAGGGGGTGGGGGTGGGGCAGAGCATGGAGGAGTTGAGTCAGGCAGGGACAGATGCCTGTTGTGCTTTGATGACATGGGTTCCTCCTGACACAGCACACATGCAGAGGGTGACAGCCAGAATGACTGGCTCTGGCACTTCAGTGCTAGCCACAGTGGCAGGATCCTGCGAAAATACCATAGACTTGAAAGGGCCACTGAGGGTCTGCCTTGCTCCGGTCCTCGGAGTCGGCTGTTTCTGCTGTTTGCTTTGTACATGAAAGGTTTTTGTTTCCCTGTGTGCTGGGATCCAGGTTAGTGTTGAAATTTCCTTTTGTGAAGCCAGGTGGTGTGTGTGTGTGTGTGTGTGTGTTCTCCTGCAGGGTAGGAGACCGGTAAACCCCAGTCCATCCCCTTTGTGTAAACGCCAGAACTTTGTGATCAAATCCCTTCTAAGTGAATAAACTATGTGGACGTTCTTAGGGCGTCCCAGCACAGAGCAGATAATGTTCAGTGAAAGTGCCACCCTGAGGTAGGTCCGACTGATGGCTCTTTTGTGCCCATGCTGCCCTTCCTCTGTGTGGGTCATGGAGAGTAGGGTTTTTTTGTTTTTTGTTTTTATTTTGGTTTGTTTGTTTGGTTTGGGTTTTTTTGGGGGGGGGGGCGGATTTGTTTTTTCCCAGGGTTTCTCTGTATAGCCCTGGCTGTCCTGGAGCTCACTCTGTAGACCAGGCTGGCCTCGAACTCAGAAATCTGCCTGCCTCTGCCTCCCAGAGTGTTGGGATTACAGGCGTGCACCCCCCACCCCACCGCCCCATCCTCTCCACCTCCTCCCGGCTCTTGGTTTTGTTTTTTGTTTGTTTGTTTTTAAGTTTTAAACATCTACCTTGGAACCAGGATTTGGTTATTGCTTTTGTTTGTATATGGAATAGTACTATATCTCCATTGTAAGGTACTGCACACATAAATGAAAAGGTTTACTCTTGCTGAATTTAACTCATCCTAATACAGGTTATGGAAGCAGACTTGATTCTTTAAAGAGGTTATTCTACTTTTCTGACTGGTGTGATTATTGTTGGGTAAGGCTCACTTTGTAGCCCAGGCTGGCCCCAAAGCTGACCCTACTGCTTCAGCCTCTGCAATGCTGGGATTACAAGTATGCTAGTTAGTTTTGTATCAACTTGACACAAGCTGGAGTATCCCTCCAGGAAGATGGAACCACAGTTGACAACAGGTCTCTATCAAATTGCCTGTAGGCGAGTCTGTGGGGTATTGATTAATGATTGATGTGGAGCGTGGCCTATCTTGGGTGGTACCACCCCAGAGCAGGTCATCCCAGTGGCCCTGGGAGGTACAAGAAAGCAGGCTGGGCGAGCCTCAGGGAGTGGGGCAGTGAGCAGCTTCCTCCATTGGCTTTGCATCCATCCGTTCTTGCTTCCAGTTCCCTGCCTTGAGTTCTAGTCCCGGATTCCCTCAGTGATCCGCTGTTATACAGAAGTACAAAATGAAATAAACCCTGTCCCCTCAAAGTTGCTTTCGGTTGTGGTTGTTTGGTTTATCACAGCAACAGAAAAGCAAGCTAATACAACAGGCATGCACCAAGTGCATTAAAATATCTCCAAACATTAAAATATCTGAAAACAGAATCCAGGAGGAAACTGGGATCCAGTCACCCATGAACGCAGAAGACGGAGGAATGAGTCTCTGCTCCACAACGCCCATTTGTCCTCGCCGGGTCGTTGCGTGAGCCAGTTTGACGTCTCATACTTGCTCCTACTTCCTACTGACTTCTTTGAGTGGTCACTTCTTGGTTGATTTTTTTAACGTGGTTGGAGACTAACCATAGAGACTCTCCAGCCCAGCCAGGCGTCCAAGGGATGGAGGGGCCCAGAAGCGGCTCACGTCCTTCCCCACCTCCCTGGCTTAAGGGTGATAGTTATATCAAGTCCTGGGCCATCTGAGGGCCAGGGCGGCTTTCCTCCCCATCACCACAGCCAATCAGAGTCCATCCTCCAGTTCACACAGGTTCTCCATTCCCTTGGCTTGAGGCCAGCAAACCATGATGAGAACATGAAAGATCCTGGGAGGGCTGGAGAGGTGGCTCAGCGGTTAAGAGCACTGATTGCTCTTCCAGAGGTTATGAGTTCAAAGCCCAGCAACCATATGGTGGTTCACAACCATCTGTAATGGGATCTGATGCCCTCTTCTGGTGTGTCTGAAAAGAGTGACAGTGTGTTCATAAATAAATAAACCTTTAAATAAATAAACCCTTAAAATAAAAAGAAAGAAAGAAAGATCCTGGGAAAGGTGACATGTTTAGTAAGCTGTATTCCTGCACTAGGCTTAGCAGGTGCCTACCTGGGAGTCCACTGGTGGAAATTACCTATGTGGGTAAAGGTCTCAGGAGCCAGCCCGGGGAGCAAATTGTTCTTGGCCCCATGTGGCTGCTGCTCTTACTGAAGCCAGAGCGAGAAGCAGCTTTCTCTACCTGAGGTCACATTGTAACTGTATGACGATGGCCAGTGTGAAGAGACCGAGCAAGCACGTGGGGAGTGGTCCAGAGCAGGAGTGTCAGAGATGTCAGAGGGCAAGATGTATGGCCATCCCTTAGTATTTGCAGGTGATTGGTCTAGAGCCTTCCGTCCCATATCAAAAGCCAAGGATGCTCCAGGCCCTAACGTGTCACCTGCACCTATGCTCCTGTACTTCTGCATGCCTCCAGATCACTTGCAATACTCAGTGCAGTATAAACATTGTATAAATAATTGTGGGTTCTTTATAGGTTTTTTTTAAGGTGGGTGGGATTTGAACCCAGGGCCTTTTGTATAATTGGTGAGTGATCCCCAGCCCTGGAAATAGTTGCTATACTGTATTCATATTATTTAAGGAGTAATGTCAAGAAAAAGCCTGAACATTTTAAATATGGACATAAATTAAGATTTTCTAGTACTTTCTATTTGCAGTTGGCTGGATCCATTGATGTGAAACCTGTGGATATACAGAGCTGGTACAACCCCAAACCCAACATGTCCTTCTTGTATAGGGCTAGACAGCAGCCTAGGCAGACACCTGACCTGTGCGCAGGCCTGGCAGAGCCTTTGGGGTTCCACTTTAACCCATTGCATTCTTCATTTATTAAAGGCTTCAGTGGGGATGAGCCAGGCCCAAAGATTTACAATTGGAGGAGAGAGATGAAGTCCTGGTAAGACTTCCCAGGTGTCTGTGCTGCTGCTTGTAGAGGCTGAGCTCTCTCTCTGTGCACTGTGATCCGTATTCCCAGAGATGGACTGAATTCTGTTCTTCCTGTGTAGACGTCTGTGTGTCCGTGGCTTGTGCTGGGATTTGAAAGCTGAATGCGTCTCTTGCTTCTTGCTTCTCTAAATTGCTTTTCTGTTGCCAAGCTATTTTCTCATTGAGTAGTTAAAAAAAAAAAAAAAAGTCCTACCTTGCTTTTTGGAATATCTGTGCCGTGACAGTGTTAGTGCCGTGTGTGTGTGTGTGTGTGTGTGTGTGTGTGTGTGTGTGTGTGTGTGTAGCATTTGGCTGATTTTTAAAGCATCTTTGATCCCTGTCTCACCGTGTGATGATGTGCTGGGCTTCCCTGTTTGTCTGCCATTTTGATCAGTGTGGTTACCTTTCCTTTTCTTCCAACTTTGCCTTGTCCCCACTTCTCTCATACTTGTTCCCAGGGCTGAAGGGAGAGGGGATTTTTTTCAAACTGCAGGAAGGGCAACTTTAAGCAGTCCTGCTGCTAGTGGCCAAATGAACCTAACTGGGTTGCTTTTTACCGACGAGTCCTGAAACACCTCTACATGCTGGGCTCACAGCGTCAGCAGAAGTGCTGAGGAAAAAAAAAATGTGACTTAATAACTGTCCCTCTACATCCACACCTTTACAACCAGTAAATTATTTGGGATAGCTGGCTTGTAAGTTAGAGCCACGTAGTCTTTTTTGTGGGTGGCTTACTTTCTGTTTGGTAGGGGTTTTGTTATTTGTTTGTTTTTGAGATTTTTCTTCTTTCTCAGCTCAGAACTTCGATATTGATATAATCATGATATCATTACCATGTAGTCCAAGCAATCTTCGAACTCTTTATCCTACTACTTCCCGAGGGATGAGAAGGCAGGTGTGTGTTCCTGTGCCTGGTTTAGGAGACACCATGTGGCACTGTGCAAGCGTAAGAGGACCTTAAACTCAGCCCTCGTGCTCTAGCCCTGAGCAGTGCCCCACACCTGAATCCCCACTGGAGAAAGTGATTTCACTTGCACTTGGTTTTTGGTTTTTTTATATATGTTTAAGCCCATAAGGTGGGCCTGTGGACCGTACTTTAAGGTTTTCTTTAGAGCATTTGGGAGATGCTTTGAGGTTGGTAAAAATAGACCCTGTAAGTCTTGAAATCCAATTTTCATTGCTTCACATAGTCCGTGCCCCGCCTCCCTCCCTCCCTCCATCCCAGGTGCCTGGTGCCCTGTAGATGTTCAGTGTCTAGAGTCAGATAAACCCTAGGGTGTCAGGGCTGAGAGGCACCAAACAGTGTGCATAGCCACCTCTACCCTGGTATTCCCTCTGTGCCATGTTCCAGTGCCTGCACCATTCTAAAGGTATGGAAGGGTAACGGAACTTGGTGAAGCCCAGATCCATCTTCCTGCCCCTTCTGTCCAATTCAACAACTGCCAAGTGCCAACTAGGCACCAGACACTGCTCCAGGGACTGGAGTCAGCACAAAACAGACAAAAAGCATTTGGTGGTTAGCTCCTCCTCTTGGTGTCATGCGAGGCAGGCCAGAAGTCCTGCACAGAAGTCCTTCAGTCATATGAGGCTACTCAGGGTCCTCCCAGTCCTTACATCAAGTTGAGGTTAGCCCAGAGTCTTTCCACTTGTATACATGACAGTGTCTTTTAATAAGTGTTATTTAATGAATATTGAGTTCAATATTTGTTAAGTATTGAATTGATTTTTTTGTAGACATTTTAAACCTTGGTTTTGTGATAATATACACGTGAAAAAAAATCCTGGAAAATTTAGATAAAGAGAAAAAAAAAAGGTCTGGTCATAGGAGTCCATGTCTATAACTCTGTCACTAGGGGTGCTGAGGAGCCAGGTCCACATAGCAAGACACTGGAGAGACAGAGACAGAGACAGAGAGATGGAGATAGGGGGCGGAAAGAGAGAGAAAGAGCGGGGGAGAGAATACTTGTAACTCTATTCTCAATGTTTAAAATGTGTATTTCTTTTCTTTTTCCCCAACCTGCATCTATTTTTGTAGTTGAGACCATAGTGAATTAGTTATTTTGAATCTTATGCCAAGTTGGGAGTTGAACCCAGACATTGCACGTGTCAGGTAAACACTTTACATAGCAGATCTAGAGTCCTGTTCCTCCATTTAACATTGACATTTGCATATACAAAATGTAACTGTTCATAAAGATTGTTTAGCTGGGTGTGGTGTAGCATAGGCCTGGAGTCTAGGCCCTTGAGGCAGAAGGATCGTGAGTCTAAGCTAGTCAGGGCTACATCATGAGATCCTATTTTAAACAAAACGAAACAAGCAGTAATAGGAAATTGTCACACATAATGCTCTAGCCAGTAGATTTTCACGAGGCCCAGTCATGGAAGAGTGTAGGGATTCCAAAAGCAGGCAGCACTGCTGCCCTCCCAGCCCCAGAGCAGTCCCTGCCCCAGGGGAAGCAGGGCCTGACTGCAGCTGTGCCATGGACTCTTCTAACTTGTGCGTTACATTCTCTTCCCCTCTGTTTGTTATTTGTATCATAATCACGTTCTGCCCATTTGCCGGAGGATGGTGCTGTCTGCTGCTTCCTTGCGCCATACACTACCATGTGCATACACCACCATGGCCGTGTGGTAGTTATGAGGCTCTTTTCTGGCCAGGTGAACTCTGGAAGCACCGGTGAGCACTGAGCTCACTCTAGCCCTTGCTTGCAGGCCTGCAGCTGAGCCAGAAACCCCTGACCACCTTCCCCGACGTGGTGGTCGTACGAGTCTCCACGCCCTCTGTCCAGTCGGACAGTGAAATCACCATTCTGAGGCACCTGGAGAAGCTGGGCTGTCGCTTGGTCAACCGTCCTCAGAGCATCTTAAACTGCATCAACAAGTTTTGGACATTCCAAGAGCTGGCTGGACATGGGGTCCCTATGCCAGACACCTTCTCTTATGGTGAGTTTTCTGAAAATATATTTATAACTCCTTCCCAAAATACTGGTGCCTCTCTTCCCTCTCCAAGAAAATTCCCGTGTCTCTGGTTGCTTTTCCCTGTGAGTCTGTTCACCTTTGGGTGGGATTAACATATTGAATGCTGGCCAGTCCT
The DNA here is from genome assembly GCF_947179515.1 of Apodemus sylvaticus. Lineage (NCBI taxonomy): Eukaryota > Metazoa > Chordata > Mammalia > Rodentia > Muridae > Apodemus > Apodemus sylvaticus. The sequence goes on along the minus strand of NC_067474.1, from coordinate 134,334,010 downwards.
TCTGGGTGAACTGTCTTGGCCACTCTCTGTTTGTAGTCATTTGATAAACATGGACCAGCCACTGTAAGAGGATGTCTTAGTCAGTGTTCTATTGATGCGAAGAGACACCATCACCAAAGCATATAGTAGAAAGCATTTAATTAGGGGCTTGCTTACAGTTGCAGAGATTTAATCCATTGTCATCATGGTGGGGACCATGTCAACAGGCATGGTACTGGAGAAGTAGTTGAGAGCTTCATCCTGTTCCATAGGCAGGGAAAGAGACTGGGCCCAGAATGGAGTTTTGAAACCTCAAAGCCTACCATAGTGACAACAAGGCCACACTTCCTAATCCTTCAAATCCTATCAAAGAAATTCTTGCACTGAGGGCTAAACATCAAATATATGAACCTATGAGGAGACATTCAAACCACCACAGAATAGTCCTAGAACAGCCCTGCCCCCAAGGCAGTCATTCCCATGGCATCAGAAACAAAGGGCTGCGAATATACAGGCAGTTTCCACTCAGTGTGGTCAATGTTCAGAACCTTGGGTAGTACAAGAGTTCATATGAGAGCTTCCAGTGCAGTGATTGGACATTGAGGACAACGTCCTTAGAGAAGTCACATCATCATCTAAGCTAAAGAGAGCCTGTGGAGGCAGGGGGCGGGGGGGGGGGGGGAGGAGGACCTGGTATCGCCAGTAGTTACAGAAGGCTAAGGGTGCACGAGAGCATTGATGATTAGAAAGGTAAGAGCCAACAAGATTTCGGTATCACAAGGCTAACAGGAGGCTTCTGATCAGGACGTGCCTATTCAAAGTCACCCTGCAGATCATGTTGGCCACCACATGAGAGTTACATAAGGCAAACTAGAGACAGTGTAGTGAAACTAGTGAGTGGTAGGCGTCTTCAGTGAGGAAGGAATGGTATCGTAAGCCAGTAGATACGTGAGCAGATTCTGGGATTGTGAGCACAACAGATGCGATCGAGCAGAACAACTGATTGTGTATAGGGAGTGTGGGAAGGAGTCAAGGTGACTAGGTTCTGGCTTGGGTCAGTAGATGTCAAGAGGAAGAAGTAAACTGGATGTCAGGGTGAGTGGCTGGCAGGGGGATGATTTCAGTGGGGACTTGGTGCATTTACAACATTTACAGTCTGTGTGAGGGAAAATGCTTGGGAAGCAGTGAACAATGAACCTGAAGCTTCCAAAAGGCTGGGGACAAGGATTTAGAAGGATTTAGAGGATTTAGAAACCCCTCTTAAGCTGAGTGCAGTAAGAGGCACAGGAGTTACTCAGTGTGGACATGCAGGAAGAAAGAGCAGAGGTCTAAAGGGTCCAGTTAAAGGGATTTCCACAGAATGCTTGTGAGTGCTTATGCTGAAATCCTAAACAACTTAAGCTTAATTGTGAGACTATAATGATCCAGACTCCAGCCCCATTGGAGACTTGAGAAGGAATAATTATTACCTGAGTATGCAAGAAATGTAGGCAATCAGCTTCCAAAACTTTAGCAATGACCAAGAAAGCCAGCTGCCTGGACAGTCCCCCAAAAGTTCTCTGTAAAATTGGAACATCCATCATCAGCCTTCTGGCCCGAAATATCTGACAGACTTTTTTTTGTGAAGCAGGAAATATGAAGGACTGCTTACCATGTCTTGGCAAAGCTCAAAAGTGAGCTGTAATGCATGCTTGTAATCCTGGCACTTGGGAGGTAGAAGCAGAAATAATGTAAGTTTGAGGTCAGCCTGAACTACAAAGTTAGATCATCTCACAGAAAACAAAAGAATAAAACATAAAATGAAAATAGGGGAGGCGAATCTTTTAGGGTATGGAAGAGGAAGAGCCCATAAAAGGAACTGGGCCAATGCGATTTTAGAAGAGGAGAGAACAGAGGTGCCACGGAGGCCAGTGGGAAAGATGGAGTGATCAAAGCCCCACGTGGCTCCCCAGGGCAAGAAGCCTGCTTTCTGCTCAGTGATGAGGAGAGGAGCCATCATAGGAGGCATACAGAAGTGAAGGCCAGGGGAAGTGATTGAAATCTGTAACTTCCAAGCCGCTTGTCAGTGGGTTACAGAATGGAGTCAAGGGAGGCGAGGGCCCAGCAGCAGGACTCCATTTGTTTAGGATGAGAGTGAGTTGAGCATCTGAGGAAGCTAGAACAGAGGAAGTAGAAAGGAGAACTGAAGAGGAATGCTCTGATAGTATGAGACCTCCGAGGAGGTGACAGGTTCCCACTTCCTTGTTGGCCATGTCAATCACAGGTCCTAGAGGCTGCGTACTGCTCCTTGCTACCTGGCCCTCTCCACAGCACAGCATTTTTCTCCTTCACGGCCAACCGAAATTGCTCTGAAGACTTATTTCCTTTTAAAGTGGTCTGTTTAGAACAGGCCCACCAAGAATCATTGTCCTCCTCACCTTTGATGGGCTCAAAGTTAACAGACTATTAATGTAATCCCGAGTGATAATCTATGTTCCCATAAATTCAATGGCCTCTCTCCCACTCAACAGAAGGGATTCCATAAAGGAGTTCACCAGGAGGGATAGGTAGGAGTCTAGTAGGCCATCCTGGAATTCTGTTCCCACAGCCATTGCGAAGGACCTAACTAAGAGTGCCATGAGCATTACCACAGCTGGTGTGACGTTCCTGTGGATACAGGGGCTTGACGCTGGTAGTTGCCTTTCTCTGGTCCCACCGTGCACATTATAGGTGTGGTCCATGTCTGCTGGGTTTGGATGGATTTGGATTGATTTCATCAGCACATTCTACATGGGCAAGGGCTGGGCCAGCTTCTGCCCCACTGCTAAGACTTTATTGACTCTCGCCTTTTCTTGGCAGGTGGGCACGAAGACTTCTCTAAAATGATCGATGAAGCAGAGCCCCTGGGCTACCCAGTGGTGGTGAAGAGCACGCGGGGACACCGGGGTCAGTGGTCCTACTGGGCTCGCTGGGTAGTCAGTGCGTGTAACTGCCATTCTGCCGCACAGGGACGCTCTGCACACTCACAGGGTTCTGGCTGTTCTGTTCAGTCTCCTCTGTCCTGTCAGACGCCTACCTCTCCTTAGCTACTGCAGCAGACATTCCCCTGAGCTGATTTAGAGTCTCAAGTCCACCCCAGAGCATCTTCTCTCTCTTTTTAGTAGATTCTCGGAAACAGAGCTGCTCTCTCTTGCTGAACACCCTCCCGTGTCCCCATATTACCTGCTAGACCAAGCCCGTGTTCCTCGAGGCGCCATGGTCTGTGCAGACAGCCTTCTTCATCCCAGGCTGTCCTTAGTCCCCAGACGCCGTGCACACTCTACCCCATAGCCGTCTGCTCTCTTGACTTCACTGGTGCTCTGTCTTTGCTCATCTTCTCAGGCCAGCTCCTGACATCATTCCTTCTATCAACACACTCCTGGTCTTCCTCCCTTTTTTTTTTCTTCAGACAAAATCATTCTTCCCTATTGTTTCTGAAGCATTTTGCTCTTCTAGTACAGGGCTACACTGCTTGACAGCTCTAGTTTTAAATGATGCTCAGGGTAGGGACCAGGTCCTGAGCACCTGACTCTATAAGGCAGTGGTTCTCAACTTCCTACCCTGCGGCCCTTTAATAAAGTTCCTCCTGTCGTGATGACTCCCAACCATACTGTTATTTTTGTTGCTACTTCATAACTGTAATTTTGCTACTATTATGAATCGTAATGTAAATATCTGTTTTCCACTGATTTTAGGTGACCCCCAAAGGGGTCTCTACCCACAGGTTGAGAACCACTGTTATAAGGCCTGCTATGGTGCTCAATGCAGAGGAGGGGTGTGGCAGAGATCTCGGCATGAGAGAGTAGTCCCCCTCTAGTAGTGGTATGTAACTCAAATGCAGAGTACACTTGGAATCAAGGCTTCTGGAGCAAAATGCAGCATCCTAAACAGATACATGCTGACCCCTACATGTGATGCACGGTCTGATGTAGACATTCAGAGAACAGTCAGTGCTTTCAAGCTCACATGTTAGATAGTGCAAAGGATCCCATTGCAGGGTTCGTGAATGGACGATGTCCACGAGCTCCTTTGAGCCTGAAGAACACGGGAGCTCACGCAACCTTTTTCTTTTCTGTTTTCAAACTTTTAAAATTTTTTCATTGATTTCATTGATATGTGTATGTGTGTGAATGTTTTGCTTGCATATAGGTCTGTACCACTTGTGTGTAGTACCTGAGGAGGTCAGAGAGACTGTCCATACCCCTCACAACTGGAGTTACAGACAGTTGTGAGCCACCATGATGTGGGTTTGGGAATTGAACTGGGTCTTCTGCAAGACCATCTACTTCTCTAACCACTGAACCACTTCTCCTCATTTCTGTTTTTAAATCTGGGCTATTCTATTCCATTAACACACCACACTCATAAGATTCTCTCTTCCCTCCCTTTCTCTCTCTCTCTTTCTCGCTCTCTCTTTCTCTCTCTCTCTCTCTCTCTCTCTCTCTCTCACACACACACACACACACACACACACAACTTAGATACTCCACAGTGGACATTGATTATACGCCTCCTGTCACCTGCCACTTGGACATATTCAAATAACTTGCTTCCTGTCCTCAAATTTCACTGGGTGTCTGGAATTCCATCATTTCAGGAATGATTGAATGTTACATTTTATTTTATTTTATTTTTATGGTACTTAAGACTGGAGCCAGGGCTTTTAGTATGCTTGGTCATCATGCTATATTCCCAGCTCTGAACGCTGGCTATGTTTTGGAGAGTGGCTTTTCAGTTTTAAATCTTCTGTGTGTATGTGCACGTGCGTGCGTGCGTGCGTGCGTGCGTGTGTGTGTGTGTGTGTGTCTGTATGTGTAGAGCCGGTGGGAAGGCGACAGTACCCTCCTCTGTCACACCCCACCTTACAACTTTAAGGCTGATCAGAAAGTTCAAGGTTTTCAATTGGCCTGGCAGCCAGCAGACCCAGTGATCCTCCAATCTCCACCACTCTTAGAACTGGAGTTACAGATATGCACAGGATCCCTGCCTGTTATGTGGGTGCTGGGATTCAAACTCAGATTCTCAGGATTGCACAAGTGCTCTTACAGACTGCCTTTCTACCCTCAACCCTAACTTATTTTACTCATTTTTATTTTATGTTTAAGATTCCAGAGCTGTTCCACTTCCCTCGTGGTGTTGACAAGAAACCTAGGGAAAACATTTCTTTTCCACTTTTGCCTAAGAGAATGCTCAGTCATGCATGTTCATGCCAGATTTGCAGGGCAAACCTGTTGGGAATGCCGCGCCGACCTGTTCACTGGATGATTAGAGAGCAGATGCTGGAGGGCAGCAGGCGCACAGGTGGTTCCCGGAGCAAATGGGAATTTGAGAATCACAGAGGAATGCTCTCCCAGAGGGCCCCAGGATGGGAGCCATTCTCTGTGGAATCAAGTGAGGATGGCCAAATAGTAAATTTCATTCATTTAGAAGGAAGAAACAGCTGGGCGATGGTGGTGCACACCTGTAATCCCAACACTCTGGGAGGCAGAGGCAGACAGATTTCTGAGTTCGAGACCAGAGTGAGTTCCAGGACAGCCAGGGCTATACAGAGAAACCCTGTCTCAAAAAAACCAAATCCAAAAGTTCAAAAAAAGAAGGAAGAGGAGGAAGAGGATGAGGATGAGGAGGAGGAAGAAACAGGAAACTGGGAAGATGACTCTGCTGTTAGCATGCCTGCTGAGTAAGCAAATCTTGGTTTGACTCCCCAGCACCCACATAAAAAGCTAAGTGTGGATTTCTGAGTTCTGAGTTTGAGGCCAGCCTGGTCTACAGAGTGAGCTCCGGGACAGCCAAGGCTATACAGAGAACCCTGTCTCGAAAAAACCAAATCAAAAAAAAAAAAAAAAAAAAAAAAAAGCTAAGTGTGGTAGTGCATGCCTGGTGAGAAAAGCTGTGTCAAAAAAATAATGTGGCCAGGCAATGATGGTGCACGCTTTTAATGCCAGCACTTGGGAGACAGAGGCAGGCAGATTTCTGAGTTCAAGGCCAGTCTGGTCTACAGTGAGTTCTGGGACAGCCATGGCTACACAAAGAAACCCTGTCTCAATAAACCAATAATGATGATGATGATAATGTGGAGGAGCTGAGGAGATGGTGGAGGTGGCTCAGTGGATACTACACTTCCGGTACAGGCGTAAGGACCTAAGTTGGAGACCTCAGCACCCTTTTCAAAAGCTGGGTGTGATTTATGTGCACCTAATCAAGCCAGTGTTGATTAGAGTGGGTAGAGACCAGTGGGTGCTAGGAGCGGGCCGACTGGCCCGCTAGCAAGAACAACCAGATTCAAAGATCCTGTATCCAGGCAGTGACCAATCCAGACATTGATAGAGGAAGTCACCCAGCATCTTGCTCTGGCCTCCACACCTGTATGCATGGATGCATAGATGTTCACATACGTATGACACATACACACACACACACACCTGACATTGATCTCTGTCCTCCATGTCCCCTACATTCACATATATGTGAATATATGCACATATCACACACAAAAATGGAAGTTAGGAGGGTGTCTGTCAGGTCCCCTCCTGTGAGCCCACAGGCCACAGGCCATCTTGTGTCAGCAGTGAGGACCTGTAGGCCTCTTACTGTGTTGTCCTCTGAAACTCCATATCTACACACAATTCCTCTAAACTCTGTTCATTTAATTGTGTCCTGTAAACAAAGATGAGCGTCTGCCATATATGCTAAGCCCAGTATGGATGGAGTTTAGAGACAGACAGACAGACAGACAGTACCTGTAGCACCTTGGGTGGGAAGGAGGCGCTTCCTGACTAGTTTAGGAGTCTCAGAATCTTTCTTCGGCTCCTTATCTGAGTTCCTGGGCTACATTATAGTTTCATTTTGGAAAAAAAAAATAAATAAAAAAGCAGGCACAGGACACACTCTTTGATCTCAGCACTCTGGGAAGTTAGGATTGGAGGATCTGGCTTTTAATTTTAGGGCAGCGTGGAGTACATGCAGAGTAAGACCCTATTTCAAGAAACAAGCAAACAAAAATCAGGTGTGGGGAGAGAGACAGTGGGGTTAAAATCTGAAGAAAAGAAGGTTCAGTGCTTTTTGCTAAGACAAAAGAGTCTCATCAAAGAAATGGGAGGGTCGATATATAGAAAGTTCTAGAAAGTGATACCTGTTTGGGGCAGGGAGACAGGCTCAGGAGGTAGGATGGTAAAACAGGCGTACAGCCTGTCCAGCGGTCTCCCTTGCCCTCTTTCTCCTTGAAGGAAAAGCTGTTTTTCTGGCCAGAGACAAGCATCACCTCTCTGACATCTGCCACCTGGTCCGCCATGATGTGCCCTACCTGTTTCAGAAGTATGTGAAGGAGTCGCACGGAAAGGACATCCGGGTGGTGGTGGTGGGCGGCCAGGTGATTGGCTCCATGCTGCGCTGTTCCACAGATGGTCGCATGCAAAGCAACTGCTTTCTAGGTGAGCCGGGGAAGGCTTGGGGTGGGGGAATTGGGGAGGGGACCTCACAGAAAATGAGAATTATGCCCATTGGCAGTCCAGAGAGGGACGGGAAGTCAAGAGCTAGGCCAGAAGACAGGGTCCTGGTGTCAAGGCACTGAAGTGTAAATCCTTATTGTGTAGATGTTAGGACTCAGCAGTCAGGAGTTAACAAGGGAGTGACCAGCATTTGGGCAAAGGTCTATCTGAATAAAACATGGATGGCATAAGGAAGCAGGTGAGGAGTTAGACTTGAAAACTGCATCCCCTCAGTCGATTTACCGAAGGCCTTACAAGTGGGTCTAACCTGTAACCCGAATGCCCCCAGAGAGCTGTGAACACAGCCAGCACAAAAGCACAAACTTACTTAAAACATTAAAACTTTTTATCTTGCAATTTTTTGAGGGGTGTTGTGAGACTTGGTTGCATAGTCCTCAAGTGTGCACTTTGTCGTGTTGTCATGTCAGTCATGAAAGGACTGCCACACCCAGGCCCTGAACCAAAGCCAGGGAAACATCATATTTGCTCTCACATTTTAGTTGATTTCCTTTCACGCATGAAACTCCCAGAAAGCTGCAGTCTGTATTTCAGCTGAATGTAGGGAATCCGGTCCCTGTAGCCCACCCAGAAAGCTGGTTCTCTGTCATGGGGAATGGAAACAGCCCAATAGGGATACATCCTTGTCCCCAATGGCAGAAAACTCTGGTCATGCTTGGTGAATGAATTTATGTTGGTAATTTGGAAAAAGAAAAAGAAAAGCCCTAGAGCCATTTCCTGACCCGGCAGCTGCGTGGGTCAAGTTCTTTGACTACAAAGAGGTTCATTTGCTGATCGGGGCCTGTTTGGCTAAAGGTCTCCAGGCAGAACCACAGCATCTGCAGGGTAGCCGGGACGACGGAGATTACGAGCAGTGGTCCTCACCCTTCCTAACGCTGCCGCCCTTTAATACTGTTCCTCATGGTATGGTCACCTCCAACCATAAAGCTATTTTGTGGCTACTTCCTAACTGTAATTTTGCTACCATCAAGAATCAAAATATAAATATCTGATAAGCAGGATATCTGATATGGGAACCCTGTGAAAGCGTCCTTCCACTCGCAAAGGGGTTGTGACCCACATGTTGAGAACCACGGGATTGCGAGGCGGTTCTTGCCCTGGGCTAGCACATGGCCCAGAATCGTGCAGGCAATTGTGAGATACTCCAGCCATGCAAGCAAATTCTGGGCTAAGTCTCACATTGTGCTGAGTACTCAGAGATTGTCTTCACGTACACGGCAGCCATGAGCAGAGCCGCAGTATGGAACCTCGAATTTGTGGGTGGTGTTCATGGTGCCCGGATACCCAAGGTTGATAGTATGTTGTTATTATCATCTTTAATTTTCTGGTACTCAGGACTGAACCCAGAGCCTCGTACATGTTGAGTAGGTGCTGACCCTGATGCCCAGCCCAGCATTATCATTGGTTATAAAGTATGTTGTTCCTATCTACTATATGATAAGTAGATTATCATTTTTCATTTTTCTAACAACCATTTATTGAAAACATACTGTGTGTTAAGCACTGTGACTTAAAAATAAAAATGAACATTTTAAGTATGAGTGTATGCCACAGGTGTGTAGGTGCCTGTGGGGACCAAAAGAGGACATCGGATCTGTTGGAGTTATAGGCAGTTGTGAGTACCTGAAATGGGTGCTGGGGACCAAAGTAGGGTCCCCTGGGAGCTCAGCTGGTGCTCTTAACCCCTGAGCCATCTCTCTTGCCCCAACCTTCTGAAATTTTAAATAGCACTGTGAACAGCAGTACTTGTCTCGCTCCTTCTCTGTCACCGGTCCCATCTCTCGTGAAGGTCATTAGCCTCATCGGTGAGTGGCATTTGTCACCTTCAAGTTGCTGTGCTTTCTTTCCAGGTGGTGTGGGTGTCAAGTGCCCACTGACAGAGCAAGGCAAGCAGCTGGCTATCCAGGTGTCCAACATCCTGGGCATGGATTTCTGTGGCATCGACCTTCTCATTATGGATGACGGCTCCTTCATGGTGTGTGAGGCCAACGCCAATGTCGGCTTCCTGGCCTTCGACCAGGCATGCAACTTAGATGTGGGGGCAATCATTGCAGACTATGCTATGTCCCTGCTGCCAAACAGGCAGACTGGGAAGATGGCCATCCTCCCAGGACTGGCAAGTCCCAGGGAGAAGAACGAGCCAAACGGTTGTGTTTCAGCTCAGGGAGTCGCAGAGAGTGTCTATGCCATCACCAATGGGTCTACCTCTAGTGAGAGTGAACCTGAACTGGGAGAGGTCCGGGATTCCTCAGCAAAAACAGTGGGGGCCCCACCTGCCCATGTCGCCCGAGCCTGGCTACAGCATTAACAGGATTGCTTCACAATTCCAGTGAATTCCTGCTTTGTTGGCAGCATTTAAACCAAATGCTACTGCTTCCCTGAGTAGTGTTCAGTGAATTAGATCTGGACTAACATGATTTCATTTGCACAGAAACTAGAAAATCCCATCCGGGCACTCAGCATCCTTTCTAATAACAGTTTGAACAAACAGCCTAGCTTTGTGGGTTTTGTAAAGACTCATATAAAAAACACTCATGGAGAACAACTTCCCGAATGATCCATGTGAGACCAACATCTATCGCAAGCACGTTGATGGAAGGGTAGGGCTTTAAGGCGGTGAGTCCATGTTGCTGTCGCTGGTCCTTAGCAGCAGTGAACATGAGCTTGGCTCCTGGACACACCGTCCTCACATGCTGGAGACGGAGGTGTGTGCAGGTGGGTGGGATGCTTCCCCAGTCACCATCTCACCACATTCCTCAGCTTCTCACCAAAGTGCTGTGTAGAAGGTGAGGTGGACCATTCTTTGAACTGGCCGGTTGACCTATGTCCTGCTTCATAACAGGGAATCTCTCCAGATGGCTTTGTCTCTCAGAATTCACACCCTTGCTTTACCTGATGTCAGCTCCAGCAGCTTCACGCACCTTTGCTGCCTTTGGCCTCAGCCGGAAATGCACCTGACGAGCCACGGCCACACCCTTTGTTCCTTGTGCACTGGAACTCAACACCATGGACTTTTCCTTTTCAGTGGACTCTGCTCACTTTTCCTGTGGAAACCAGTGCGATTTTTACCACAGAAAGTTACTGGGCGATGACTGTTCTTCCCCCTGCTTCCTCTGGACATGCTCCTGTTATCCAGACACCAGGAACCCGTCCTTACCCATTTTTCCAAATTGGGGAGACTCGGGTACTTGTGGAGGGGTGAGTGGGCTATTGTTGACATGATATCAAGTGCTTTCCTTTGTAACTCTTTAAGCAGTAGATGAGATCTTTCCCCTGGAAGAAATAGTAGAGACAGTTTTGCTTCTGCTTATAGAAGGTCTAACTGAAAACAAGCAGTGACCAAATCTACCCAGAGTTACCTCATTATACTCACTAGGAAGCCCATCCTCTTCAGCTGTTTTAGGGCAGGTGCCGAGAACATTGAGGATTCTTCTTTGGGATTACTTCAGTAGCCATCAGAGGAAAGAGGCCTCATAACTTTATCAACAGGCCTTGTTTAGTTTCTTTTACGCCCCCCCCCCCCACTCCCCATAACTCCTGCTACCTTCCAAGGCAGTGCCAAGTTCCACCACCCATTGTATTTACCAGACATAATGCTCTTTGGCTATTAGAAATTATATACCTATCATAAAGGACAAAGATTTGCCCATTCTGAGAAAGCATTTAAGTTCAGTTTCCAAGGAAGGTTCTAGAAATGTGAGTTGGGTCAGCTACACTGGAGTAAACATACATTTTCCTAAGGTATCTACTTTGAAGGCACCACCACCCAATGGACACTCAATTCCTGTACTCTAAGTATAAAGTGTATAGAAAGCCAAATGATAAATGTTTTTTCACAACACACATTTAAATAGAAACTGGCCTTTAAAATTAGTTGGAACCAGATTACACCAACTTGACAGTCACATACCTGAAAATGTTGGTGCCACGTGACAGAAGTCATGCCTCACAGCTGTAGTTCCTATGCAGTCTCACCCCTGGGTGCATGCCACTGAACTGTAACCTGAGTGTGTGTCTGTACCATTGAAATATGACAGTTCACCCTTATAGACTAAGATTTGTATCTTCTCCTTAGCACTCGGGTGGCTTTAAAAGAAGGCTAGTTACAATCTGTTCCTGCTAGAAGTGGTCAGATGTGAGCCCGGATTGGCCTCTTGGAAGCTACACTGACACATATCCATCATTTAGCCCAAGCCTCTTCGGGTTGATCTAAGTCCATCTAGGCCCTACCTGAGCCGAGCTGCTCGGAGTGTTTCCAGATTCCTTTGCCAAAGGAGGCCATTTCCCAGCTGGCAGAGATGTCTGCCAATGGTGTTATTGCCCAGAACTAACCCTGCCTAGAGGCAGAGAAAGCTGACTCTCACCTGGATCCTACCCCACTTTGGGATTTCCATACCACAGCTGGCCATGGGCGCTTCCTTGTGTCTCAGTTCTGTGGCCCCGCCATACTTGCCACAGCTGCCTACACTTGCTGGAAAGAACATGGCCCTGGCTCTCCCAACACAGCTGGGCACCTGAGCGCTGTGTCTCCGTCTTTCCATTCTGTAGACCGGGAAAACGGCCTATTTCATTTACCTCGTGGTGCACTCTGAGACTGAAGTGAGTTATGAAGCGCAGCTGGCTGTCTGTGGGAGGAAGCAACAGACACCTCCCAGTGTAGTGTTCTGGTTCTCGTCGCTCCTGAGGGAGTTAAGAAAGGAAGAGGCTATGAATTCTTGGCCTTAGCAAGCTCAACAGTAGTAGGGGCCCCCCAAAATACAGAGTGCAGCTTCTTAGAGGCCTTCCTGCCAGCCACAGGTACTTTACGACCTGAAAGGAGTAAGGCACCCAAAGAGCCTTCTGGATGTACCCTGCATAGCCTGAAACCCTTGACTCATGTATGCCAACACCAAGTCTTCCTCCGTAATACAGATTCAGGGTGTGTGTGTGGTCCTTCCACTGTCTGGTAGCAACATCTTGAAACTGGTCAAAACTTGAATGTGAATAGCTCAGTCACTCAGAATATACATGATTCTGCACTTGGGAAAAACATCTTCATGTGTCTTGTCTGGTTAATTGTGGTGGGGGGGAGTGATGGAGGGTGGATTGGAGACTTCGGGTCCTTAGAGTTTGAGACGTGGTGCTATTGTGGGTTCAGCATCCCTCCTGACCAGTCCTGGGCCAGTCAAACAGGCCAGGGTGGGGAGGAGAATGGAGGGGAAAGGCCTGGGATAGTTTTGTGGCAGAGATGATATCAGAAGCCCTTGGGACTCTAGAGGAAAGGAAAGAAAATGGCTTAAGTCATGGTAACAACAGCCTACATATATAGGAAAGATGGAAGTTAATTTGGGGGACAAGGGAGGTTCTAAGACCAACCAAGTCGCTGAATACCATCTACAAATCTTAAAGCGGAGAGTGACTCCATTATCAGGCATAGCGGACATTGTCCCCTGTGCTCACAGGTGTGGCCTCTGCTTGGTGGTAGTCTGGGCAGATGTTTTAAGAAAGACACAAGCAGCGTCTATTTGTCACTGCCCTCAGAGTTCATGTGCTTAGATCCTGACAGAAAACCTGGTGGTGTGGCTGGAGAGAGCTTGAGAGTGAAGAGTAGCAGCTGCTCTTTCAGAGGACACAGGATCAATTTTTCAGGATCCACATGGTATCTTACAACTATAACTCCAGTTCTAGGAGACCTGACACCCTCTTCCGGCTTGTGCGGGCACCAGGCGTGCACACAGTGCACATATGTATGTACAGGCAAAACCTCCATACACATAGAAAATAAAATACACAAAAGAAGAGTTACTGAAAAACAAAAGTCCAGGCATTGCCATTGGCTTAGGGACTCGGTTCACCTAGATAACTGCTTTATGAGATGCTTTAGTTACTTCTTTATTGTTGTGATAAAACACCATGACCAAAGCAACTTAGAGGAGGAGGAGTTTATTTGGGGCTTATGGTTCCAGAGGGACCGTCACAGCAGGGAAGTGTGACAGCTAGTATCAGCACACAGCACGGTGGCAGGAGCAGATGAAAAGTCTCATCTTGAACTGCAAACAGGAAGCAGAATATACTCAAAACGAAAACTCAAGGTCCACCCCAAGTGACAGACCTCCTCTGGCAAGGTTATACCTCCTAAGCCTCCCCCAAACAACCATCAACTGGGGATCAGTTGTTTAATGCCTGAAATTTATGGGGTGGTGGTGGGGGCATCTCATTCAAACCATAGTAAGGTCTTCCCTAAAGGACCATTCTTGAAGACCAGCTCTTCTAACTGCTTCCTACAAGGCTGGTCACCGTTCCAAATCTATGAGCCCTGAAGCCTCCTCTCCAAAGGTTCACACAGCTCAGTCTGAACTCCCTTCAAGTCTTCCTAGTGCTTCCTAAAAAGGCCGTTCCTGTGCCACCAACATGTAGGACCACTGCAAAACCAGCTTCTCAGTCCCATTTGGTAACCTCCATAACCCCTGAGGTTCCCAAGTAATATTAGAAAGGTCGCCCTAGATGAGATGAGAGTAATCCGTATCTTGGGAAAGGGGATTGGCGTTCCAGAAGCCAAGGACACGGAGTCCGTCCTCAGCGAGGCTGGACCTAGCGTACTGCTTGAGGTGACTTCCTCAACACAGCTCGTGCTGGCTGCCATCCCTGGCCCACCTGGCCTTTCCATCCCAATGAACTGCTGTTCTCAAGCACGCCGGTGTCGGTGAGCCGGCTGTCGAGGCTCTGCACTCGTGTGCGTGTATAGGTCGGCAGGAGTGACGTTTGCAGGGTCTAAGAAGTCTGGGCCCTTTGTGGACCAGTGATGAGTATTTTGCTTCACCCCACACTGGGAGATGGGATGTGAAGGGGAAGATTCAGGCCAAGCTGACTAAAGGCCTCCTGTGTCCCAGCTTGGCTGATGACTCTCGCTGCAAGAAGTCCTGGCGATGAAGGATTTGAAATTTGTAAATTTCTATCAGGCTCAGTGGAGGGGGAAATCCTGTAACATATGTTCCACTTGTCAGCAGTTATGTCAAAAGTTTCCCCTGTCTTTTGTTTGTGTCAGCGTTACAGTCAGACACTAGGTAGAGATTCTTCCTAATCTAGCCCAGTGCCAGTGGCAACTGCCCTGTGAGAACCAGGAAACCAGATTACAGGTGTGCACCACCACTGTCCGGCTATTTCTATTTTCTAAAGGCCTTGTGTCTTACAGCACTTGCCCTTGCTGTAAGACAGTGTTGTCTTGTCCCCACACTGTGTCCATTAAGACATAAAGCTCCGTTTCTTCCTGCATTTTGATACCCAGCAACAAGTATTTGTGCGCGCGCGCGCGCGTGTGTGTGTGTGTGTGTGTGTGTGTGTGTATTTTGTGGGAGGGGCCATCAGAGGCTGCAGCAGTGCAGGCTTAGCAACACAGAATGTTCTCACAGACCACAGGGGACTCTCCATCCACTCTTCTCTCATGTGCCGTTTGTCTCCATTCCCCGGAACAACTCAGATCTGTTCCCACATATAGCCATCCTTTCTCTAACCTTGATTCCTGTCATCATTTCACCTTAAATTGTGGTGGCTTTCAAAGGGGATTTTATTCAGCATAGTCCTCTCCCTCCCCCACGGTGCACCCGAATGTCATATCTGAAGGTGGCATACTTCATTCTCACTGTACTGCCCTGGTTAGTATCATAGCAACCATTTGTACTTCTAGCTCTTGGTGCACTTATGGATGGTGACAGACTAAATAGTACCATTGTGAGTCAGATCTAGTTCGAACCAGATAACCTGTGTGACTCTAAGCACAGCCACCACACATTACCAACTTGGCTATAAGTGGAAGTAATAACCACCATCTTAAAGGGAAACACTTTACCACAGGCCTGGCTTTCATACGCAGTACCTTCCCGGGATCGCGGCCAAGGGATAGAAGCTGGCACACAGCAGCATCACAACGGGGAGAAAGAGGGGATGAAGCGGGGCGGCTTCAAGAGCAGACTGCTGTTCAGGCTTAATGTCTCTGGAAGGTTCCTTCCATCCTTGAGATTCTGCAGGACAGCAGTGCAAGCCGTGGGGGATGTATATGGCTTATGAAAATCTTGGCGGAAAGCCTCCTGGAACCCTGGGAGGCCGGAAGCTGCCGGGAAGCCTGACCTTGCGTGATTTAGCGCCTGGTTTTCTTGGCTCTTCCGTCTTCGATTTGCTGGCTTTGCATCACATGGACAGAGGAGGTGCCAGGGAGTTGCATTAAACCTGTCAAGCAGAGGGGGAGGGGAGTGTGGGAGGGGGAAGGGGCCAAGCAGAGAACGCTGCTAGTACAATAACACCATCTGGACTTGGCGTCGAAGACAGCTGTGAAGTCAGACTAAGCCGCTGCAGTCTTAGGCTGGTCCTCGGCAGAATTCCCAGGATCTCCTATGTAAGAGAAGTGCTGATTTTTCGTAAAGAGAGGATGAAGGACCCTGGATGACTGGAGAACTGGTAAGGTTTTTGCGAAGGCAAGCCTAGCCAGGTGCATCCTGTGTTTAGTCTTACCTAGAGATTTCCAGAGAGCAGAAATATGTCAGAGCTGGCCAGTTCTGGCCCACAAGAACAGATTTCTTCTTATTCAAGAGTCTTATGAGGTAGTTATTAAGCACGTCACCAAGTATGATCAAATTGTGTAAGTCTATTGTTGGACATAATCCTGTGGCCATCAGTCACACGTAGGGCCAGGCCCCTAGTGTTCTGGCTGGCTCCACCCCACAGTCACCTGGCTACAGCCAGGTTTTCCCACCCCACAGTTACCTGGCAACAGACAGGTAACCCAGCCCACTATAAAAGGGGTTGCCAGGCCCCTCCCAGCTCTCTTGCTTCTCTCTTGCCCTTGCTCTTGTCCCTGTTCCCCCTCTCTCCCCATTCTTCTCCCCTCCTTCCATGTGGTCATGGCCAGCTCACACCCCTCTATCTTTTCTTTCTCATTTTACTTCTCTATCTCTTTTCTTTTCCTGTTTCTCCATAATAAAGCTTTGAAACCATGAGCTGCCTCTTCTTATCAAAACCCACCGTGTAGGAGCCGTGAAACAGGCCTCAGCATCTCCAGCCGCCAGAAAGGACCCAGGACTGTTCCCAGCCAGGCTTCCTCTACAGGTACACGGGGCCCATGCCAGAACAGCCCCGCCTTCTGGTCAAGGTCTCCCCTCTTCCCTGCTAGCCTGGCAGCTTCCCTCAGCAGGCACACAGGCACCCGCCACCCCTACACGGGCACGTGGCCCCACTCATTTTCCCTACAGTCTCTGACTTTTTTATGTTTCATATAGAGGCTGAGTTGGTTGTGTTTTCCTTGGTAACTAAAATGCCCACATAGCATACAGGAAGCCCTGAGTTCAATCCCCAGCACTGGAGAAAAACAGACAGCAGCCCACACCTGTAATCCTAGCCCAGGAAGTAGAGGCAGTTGGACTAGAAGTTTTAACGCATCCTGGGCCACATTCCATGCCAGGCTACATGAAAAACCCTGCCTTGAATTCAGTAAGTAAACACTTAAAACTTAAAAACTTAATTGAGGCAGATCTCAATGAATTCAAGGCTAGCCTGGTCTACATAGCAAGTTCCAGACCAGCCAGGAAAGCACAGGGAGACCCTGTCTCAAAACAAACCAAATAGATGAGCAGGAGGAGGAGAAGAAGACCACAAAACCTCACGGTTGCTTCTCTGTTCTTTTGTATTCTTGGGTCATTTGTATTTGTGAAGTGGAACTGTGGTATAATAGGATGCCAGTCCACATCCCTTCCCAATCTCACGGTTCAGTGATATCACACAGGGTAGCTTGGAATCCACTGTGGTGGAGGTATCTGTACCACAGAGATGGGCAAGCACCACAGATGATGTTTGTATCCTTCAAGGGTTGGTGCAGCAGTGCCACTGGGTGACAAGAGAAAGAAAACACGTATATGCCCAGGAGGGCCTCAGTTCCAGGGAGGTAGGGTGTGTAGGTATGTGAAGGCTTTCCTGGAAGCCAGTGACCTGGAGGCTCGTGTGTGATTCATGTGAAGTCAGGCAGACTACTCGCCAACTCTGCTTTCTGCTGGTTCTCTTTGGTTTCTCTTTTTCACATGGAGAAAAAAAAAATCTGTTTCCTTTGCCTGGGAAATTTGGGAGGGATGGCGAGACTCAGTCTCCCCTGTGGGACACACCTAAGCTAGTTCCCTGGGGGGGAGAGCCCACTGCGGGGTTCCCTCCCACAACTGGCAAACTGAGAGTGTGCTGTAAAGAAAGAACAGCCATTAACTGGAAAACTAAAGAGCTTATTTGCAAGCGGGTTTTCTAGCAACAACAGAGTTAACTCTCCCAATAGGGAAGAAGTCAGTTTAAAATGACGAGCTCTTCTTTGCTTTCTTATTAAGATTATTACTCCAGACCAGAATGCTTCATTCGCCTTTGTGTGCTGTGGCTTTTGGACACCCTTTTAAGTAAGAGTCACATGCTGAGTCTCCATTTTATAATTTTCATATCATAAAATGAGGGGGACACTTCAGAGAGACGCCATCCTATTCACTGGTGCGCCAGCTGCATTCTGAAAAAAAAAAAAAAACCATAATTTTCCTTTCAAACCCAGAGTGTTGTCTGAATTGTAACAGCTCCCTGTTGTCAAGTTGATGGGGGGGAAACACTGTTGCAGATGGTGAGAGCTTGTCTGGGCTTCAGGCCATGCTCTCCTGCACTGACTCGCCAATTAAAATTCAAACCACGAGGGAGACTTAAAAGCTGTTTTAAATGGCGGCCTGGTGCAGACAGGAGTCTCCCAGGACTGATAGGCTCTGCGTCCTCCCAAAGAACTCTGACTGGCCAGTGGGACCATCGTGGCTCTTGCCTAACATTTCAAAAGGCTTCTTGGATAAAGAGCTGTGATAGGAATGTCCTGAGTGACAGACCTGAAGTCCCTGAACTACCGCTGTCCCCAGCAGCGGGCAGATCAGAAGTCCAAGCCAAGGTGAGAAGCAGGGCCAGCGACAGCCACTGCAGCCAAAGACACCTTCACCCCAAGGGCTCAGTGGCCTTTCTTTCCTTTTTCAAGAAAAAATATATTTTCTTTTATGTATATGCATATAATATCTTATACAGATGTATATATACATCTTATATATGTATATATACATATGTATATATTACATACACATATTTTATAGATGTATATAATCTGAGCGAATGAATGCCATGTGAGTGTAGTGCTCACAGAAGCCAGGAGAGGGCATCAGATTCCCTGGAGTTAAACGTAGTAATGACAATTAGCTTAGAATGTGGTTTTCGGTACAACTGTACAGAGCCGAGCAATGCGGCTCTGTTCCTTCCTTTTGATGCTATCTCTGTTTTGACAACACCGCTGGAGGGGAGGTGAAGGTAGCCCTTGCTGCAGTTCTCCACTAAGCCTGCCCCAATCCCAATGTCAACCCCCTTACTCTTTGCCCATGGAGGTGTAGAGACCATTGGACCAGCCAGCCCCCATCTCTTCCCTGGGGTATTCGCCAGCATCAGTGTATGAAGGGGACGAGAAGGTGCCACCTGCAGTCTGGAGGTTTCTACTGCCTCCAGACATACCTACCATGATCTGCTTCAAAGTGTCCAGCTCTGGGATGTCACCACCAATCTTGTGTCCAGTCCTCAGTGGTCAGGCTGCCTGCAGCACGAGTGTGTGGAGAATCGCTGACCTCCCTGGAGATGTTTAAGACTGAACCGGATGGGATTCCCAGAAGCTCACCTGGCTTGCTAAGTTCCTTTACACTACAGTTGTCTCGTACAGGAACAGAGGTTATATCTACTGCCCAGAGTTTCTTTCACCAAGTCTCACCAGTTAGGTGTCTAATCTGACATGCTATCTGGAAGTTCTGTTTGAACAAGGGACTTCCTTTGAGGCTCTTGTTGTTTATGGGTTACCAGCACAGACCAGAGAATAAAGTAGCTAGGACGAGTGGACTCTAAGTGACAAAGACCAAAGAATGTGACTTTCTCAAGTTACAGTTTACAAGATGGGCCTGGGTCTCAGAAGAGGGACTACAGGAGAGAGCAGTCTGTCTGCTGTACACTTAAAGGAGCAGCTCTCCACTTCTGCCCCTGTAGGGTCTGTGCACTTAAAGGAGCAGCTCTCCACTTCTGCCCCTGTAGGGTCTGGACGGAGCTATGTTTATCCACTCTGCCTCTGACATGCCATGCTGTCCCTCTCTCTGTTCCTACTTTCTCCTCGCTGGTTCCTAGCTCTAGTTACCTAGAGAGAATCTCCTTCAGGGATGGGAGTGCTAGAGATGTCTTCATCATCAAGAGCACCCACCGCTCTTGCAAGAAACCTGAGTTCGGTTCCCAGCAGCCACATGGTTCACAACCATCTATATCTCCAGACCCAGGGGATCCAATACCTGCTTCTGGCCTCCACAGGCACTGTACATGGTACCCAGACATAACGCTCAGGCAAATACTCATGCACATAAATTAGAAATAAAAATCTCAGCTGGGTGGTTGTGGTGCATGCCTGTAATCCCAGCACTCTGGGAGGCAGAAGCAGGCGGATTTCTGAGTTCAAGGCCAGCCTGGTCTACAGAGTGAGTTCCAGGACAGCCAGGGCTATACAGAAAAACCCTGTCTCGAAAAAAACCAAATCCAAAAAACCAAAAAGAAAAAAGAAAAAAAAGAAAGAAAAATCTCAAAAAAATGTTTCCATATGCTGTTGTCTCATGTGGGTGGCAACATTACCAATATGCCTTGACACCATTAATTCTCAGTCCATATTCTGATTAGCCCAGGCACCCAGAACTCCACAGAGCCCCATAGTAGGCCAGCGGGATTGTCATGGCAAGAGGTATTAGGAAAAGGTAGTGATTGCCGCCTGGCCACCTTGTCTGGCAAAAATGGGTAAAGTGGGGCCCAGTGGAGAGATCTTTGGGCTGATTATAACATCCCTAAGCTGGAAGACATTGAGACTGCCTCTCCTTTGACTCCTGGTGTCCTGTGGTGTTCTGGGTCCGCCCAGCTGCTTCCTGTTCCTGGTCCCACCTGTCCCTATCACGGATACCCACTGCTTCTCCATGGGCTGTTGCTGTCACTGCAGACACTTCCTAACTCAGAGAACAGGCTTCTCCCATGCCTCATGCTCTTCAACCAAGCATAGGATGGTTTAGCTCAGTGACTCAGATCTTTAGCCTTCCTTGTATACTTCTTTCTTAGACTAGCTTGGCTGAAATCCTCAAAGCAAGAGAACATTTGAGAAGCAAAACCCTGTTGATCCCAAAGTCTATAACCAAAGAAATACAACAACCAGGTATTTCTTGTTATCAAAGACATGGCTAGGATAATTGGACTGGAATGTCAATTGCCTGATGAGACCAAGGCAATGCACTTGTTTTTTCTTATTAGAAATATATATTGGGGGCTAAAATGGCATCATATCTGCAACTTACTTTCAAGGTTCAGAAAAGAGTAGAGATGTATAGAGAAAACGATAAAGCCTATGTGGTAGAATGAACAGGGAGTGGGGAGCTGGGAGGAAGCAAGGCATCGTGGGAGTTCTGAGACTGTGTGTCGGCCTCCAGGGCCTCTCTGCCTCAGCTCCAACATGGGTTCAGTTTCCTCACTTGGGCTTTCTTCTCTTCCTTCCCTATGTGATCTCTATTTCCAAGGTATTCATGACCAATCACGTGACAATCTCAAATTTCTCTCTTGAACTCTGGTTCCTTTCCTAAATCTCCAGTTACTTGCCTCTCAGCTCCCCACTGTCTCATAAGCATCTCCAAGTCACTATATCCCAACAGTATCCATGTTCCCCCTGCTCTCTGGGGCTTTGCACCTGGGTGCACAACGCCAGCAGCTGGCTCAAGCCAGGGGAAAAAATCCCAGCAGTCATTTTCGGTTTATTTTCCCCTGCTGCCCCCTTACATACAACTGTGTTTCTTGTAGTGAGATTTAGTTGTCAAACTATGAGCTCTTTTGTTACCTCTCCCTTTTCCCAACCCTATTTATCAAGATCTCTGGGGAAATCTAAAAACCTGACAAAAGTTAGCCAGCAAATAACAACATGGGTACTGTTTAGTCGTGGCTCAATTAATAACCTTGTTTTTATGATTTTAAAAGTTATGACTGGTTGCACACTTATATATTAGCTATTTTGAAACTTTTTAAATTGCATTTATTCACCCATCCATTGCGTGTGTGTGTGTGTGTGTGTGTGCGCGCGCGCGTGCGTGCACACATGTGTGTGCATGTGTGTATGTGTCTGTGTGTGCACGTGCATGCACATGCGCATACCATGGTGCACACACTAAGGAACTGTGTGTGTAGAGGAGTGGTGGTGGGAGGAATTGGTTGTGTCCTTCCACTGTGTGGGTCCTGGGGACAGGAGTCGGGTGGTCAGGTTTGGAGGCAAGTGCCTTTACCACCATGCACCAGTCTACCACTCCCACCTCATTAGCCATTGAATCTGTGTTTGAATATGAACAAACATAAAATACGGATCTCCACCACATTGCCATTGATCTGATAGATTGGGGCAGACACTGTATCGAGTGAAACGGAGGCAAGTTTGTCACTCAAATCATGCTGCGTCATCATTTTTGAAACACATCTTTGCCAAATGTTTGTTTCATGTGAGCTCTTGGGCTTGAAGGATGACGTTTCTCGCAGTCATTGTGAACACAGAGTCACCCCATCTGTGCCTGGAGCTGCAGCAGGACATGGTGAGACCTAGGGGTTGTGGAGCCATTTGGGGAGACTTGTGGTCATCCGAGGCCCTTTGAAACAGCACCAGTCCAGGATTCACAATTAAAGTGTTACTCATGTAAGAACGCAGGTCACCTCCTCAGAATGACCTTTGATAAACATAGGTTCCCAGACATGATGTAATTTGTAACCCCAAGTGTGTGCTTGCAACAGAGAGAGAATGCCCCGCCCCACCCAAGGCTGCCTTTTGGGCTTTCAGGGATAATACCTCAGTCCTGCCTTTGAAAACATTAAATTTCACTGTGACGATTTCAATGCAAAAGAAAGACATGATGGCCTGGTGGGAAGCTTAGCCACTCGATGAAGGGTCCCTGTATCACCAGAGAGCACACTCTTTTCAACCTGGTATAGTCTGGGATCAAGTAAACCACCTTTGACAAAGCTCTTAGGAATTAGGCGCTTTAGGTATCAGCATATCACATATGAAGATAAGGTGCATCTTCACTGAGGAGCCCAGAGATGATGGCAAACGAAAACCACTTTCAGATTAGGAAAGGGAACTTAAGAATTTGCCATCAGAGACCTCATTATAGGAAATACTAAATGATTCATCAGCAATGTGAGCCCAGGCAGGAAGCAGGAAAAGCAAGAATCTGGAGACTTTATAAAATAATAATAAGGCCGTGGGTTTAAGATTTATTTAAGGTAAATATCAGTATACAAGTGGGGTGGTAAATGTGGCTCAGAGATTGTAAAGACTTTGTATGTTGCAGGAGAAATGATTAAGTTTAAGGGTTTGTTTTGTTTTTGTAAGATTTGTTTTGGGGCCCAGTGTGCTGGCACAGGCCTTTAACCCGAGCACTCAAGAGAGATCATGGTGATTCTGAGACCAGCCAGTCTTCATAAAGAATTCCATGGTTACCGGGGCTACATAGTGAGATCTTATCTCATAAAAACAGAAAAAAATAATTTTATTTATTCTACATGCATGTTTGTGTAAGTGTATGCCCCAGGCATGCCCTGTGTGGTGGACTGAGTAGGAATGACCCCTATAGACTGTAAGAATGCTTGGCCTACGGGGAGTGGCACTATCAGGGGGAATGGCTTTGTTGGAGGAGGTGTATCACTGTGTGGGGACAGGCTTTGAGGTCTTAAATGTTCAAGCTATGTCCAGTGTGGTGCACAGTCTCCATCTGATGCCTATGGATCAGATGTCTCAGCTCCTTCTCTCCAGCACCATGTCTGTCTGGATGCTGCCATGCTTCCTGCCTTGATGATAATGGGCCAAACCCCAGAAACTGTAAGCCACTCCCAATTAAATGTTTGCCTTCATAAAAGTTGCTGTGGTCACGGTGTCTCTTCACAGCAATGGAATGAAGACACCCTGCCTGCCGAATCCAAAGAAGGTGCTGAATGCCTGTGGCTGGAGTTACAGGCAGTTGTGAGAAGCCCTATGTGGGTGCTGAGAACTGAACCCAGCTCCTCTGGAAGAGCAGCAAGTGCCCTTGACCTCCAGCCCATCTCTACAGACCAGATTTTAATTTTTTTTTTTTTGAGACAGAATGTTATATAGTCCAGGCTGGCCTCAAACTTTCTATGTAACTGAGAATGACCTTGAACCTCTGATGCTCCTAATGGCAGGTGTGTGCTCTCTTGCCCCGTTCACGTGGTTCTGAGGATCTCAACCCGGGGTATCCGAGGGCCAAGAAAGCAGCCTACCTTGTGCTCCGTCCCAGCCCTGGAGCAAGGCTTTGACAGGACTCAGGTGAGTGCGCAGGTTTCTGAGGGTAATCACTAAACCCAGAAACACAACAAACCGACCGAGGATGGAGTAAAGCAAAATGGCACCTTTGTAATGCAATGAGGAAAAAATCATCAATCCAAAAGGAAGAGAAAAACAGAATTTATCAGACAAAAAAGAACCATAAAGTAAGATCAGATATTTAAGCCTAGTAGGTTTTTGTTTGTTTTGAGGCAGGTCTCTCTATATAGCCCAGGCTATCCTAGAACTCTCTTCAGATCAGGCTGGCCTTGAATTCACTGAGATCCACCTGTCTCTACCTCCAAGGTGTTGGGATTAAAGGAGAGGACCACTATGCCAGGCAACTGTAGACTCTAACAAAGGAGGTAAGCCAGGATGGGCTGTGTCCAAAGTCCTCAAGAGGTGTATTTGTGCATGCATGTCAGAAAGCTATTACTAGAGACCTGAGCTTTACAATTAGGCATGCCTGGTGTGGAGACCCAGTCTGTCTTCTGCATTACCAGGTCTTTGGCGGAGGTGGGGGTGGGATGGTGGAAGGTTAATTCTCCTTTAGAAGATACAGATGGCTTGTGCCTGCTTCAGATGGTGTCTTCGCCAGTGCTCCCTGGAACTCCCTTACACCTATGATTTGTCCTTCCTTCTCTGTTTCACATATTTTTTATCTCTCTGTTCCACTTTCACTAAGTAGATACTTTTCTAGTATATTGTTTTAATCCATTTGTTAATTCTTAACTATTTTGAACCTTCTCAAGAATTGCTCTAGGGATTATAATGGATATTTTTTTTCCCACAGTCCGCTTGAATTAATGCAAACTTAATTTTGGGACAGAGAAACTGCTCCAATATAATCTACCCTTCATCCTCTCACTTGGAGAAAGACTAGGAAGAACACTTCTGGGGGTGGGGGTGGGGCTTGCAGGGAGCATGATGAACTGTTTGTAGTGTAATTACAAGCACCAATCCAGCAGTGTAACAATCTATTACCCAGAGCCGTCAGAAGCATGAAAAGCCCAGGGCAAGGTCATGATAAACAGCAGTTTTATTGAACACTGTGCCCAAAGCTCTATACATCACACACTAATAGGATCACAGTCCCTCAGAAGTCCCCCGGGGAGGGGTGGGGGCAGGCCAGAGGACCTGTGAGCAGCTCCACAGCCCCCAGCAGCACCAGCAAGGTGCTCTCTAGGTCATGAACTGCTTTTCCTCGGCTGAGATGACATTCAGCAACTCTTGAATAGCCCTTTGCTCCTCCCCACTGCCGTAGGTTTCAGCTAGACTGAGGGCTTTCATGGAGTATTCCTTCGCCTGAAACACAATTGCAGTGCTAAGCGGAAGCAGCCTCAGGAAAGAATAACAATGAGAAACTGATTTTGTGTTTAGCTCAGAAACTGGGGAGAAGAAATCACCTTCCCTCCCCAGCCAAGGAACTCTCACCTGATTTGACCAGAAAAGGACACACAGGCGCACCTCCTTAGCAGGGTGAGAGATAGCGGGATAGTGGTGGGCCATGGGCCGTGGGCCGGGGCCAAGAGGCAGACGGCTCACTGGTGCCGCAAGTAAAATATCCCAGAGACCCCTGGGGCCCAGAATTCTGACTTGGACAGAGGCTTCATGGGATGTCTGTCTCAGGGCAGCCTCTGGGTTTCTATTCTCTCTGCCCTTTCTATTTATCAGCTGTCTGCTGCCTGCCAGGGACCGACATACACAGAAACCTGTGTCCTTGCAAACTTACACAGAGCAGGAAAGACAATAAGCACAGTGAATAAGAAAAACATGATGATACTGGGGGGTTGTTTTGAGACAGGTTCTCCCATAGCCCAGGCTGGCCTCAAATTTACTGTATAGTTGAGGATGACCTTGAACTTAATGGTCCTACTGCCTCTACTTCCTGAGTCAGGAAGCTTGGGTTAGGGGAGCACGGTGGTGGGAGAGTGGGGGTTGGGAGGGTGGCGGTGGATGGGAGGTGGGAGAGTGGGGGGTGGGAAGGTGGCGTGGATGGGGGGTGGGAGTGGGTGGCAGGTGGGCACAACATGGGCCTGAAGCAAGAGTGAGGTTGAGATATGCCCAGTGTCATCTTGAGACCAGCAAGAGTAAGGACCACTCCCTAGCTGATCTAGGCCTGCATGCCCCTGGGGGGGCCTGTAGCCCTACTGACCCCCCACTCAGCCTTGGCCAAATTACCTGGAATCGCTCTTCATGTGAATAAAGCATGTCCAGCACCTCAGCCCCGGCTAATAATGTATACAATCTCCCTGAAAACTCTACCTCCTCCCCAAGGTTTATATAGCCCTTGTTATCTGCAGGTCAAGAGGAACTTTCACAGAATGTCTAGAAGAGTTGTTTCACGTCCCACTGTAGAGAAGAGCTGTAACCCTGAGAATCCTCGGGGAGAAGGCTTTCTCTCCTAGACACTCACTGGGCTGGAACAAGTCCCATGAAGTCCCCCGCCCAGACAAGCCTTGTCCCTGTCACTCTGGCCAGGCCCGCAGTGGTGCCTGGATACTCCAAGGGCAGGAGCGAAGCAGGACCCACACCTGAACTGAGATTACATGTGTGCACCGCCACACTCAGCCGCTTATGACAGAACCTTAAGCATTCATGTATGCCAGAGAACCAGAGAAAGTGGAAAGAGACATTGACGTGCAGAGGTGGTAGTGAGTGTCCTGGGGCCTCCTGAAAAGGGAGGAGCTCAGGTGAAGAATGGCCTTGGTCAGACTGACCTGTGGCCCTGCCTGTGAGAGACCGTTCTGATTGGGGACTGATGTGGGGCCCAGGCCACTGGCAGCACCATCCCTGAAGAGGTGGGCCTGGGCTGTAGAAGGGAATGAGCCAGGAGGTATCATTCCTTCATGGTTTCTGCTTCAGTTTTGCCCTGACTTCCCTCGAAGATAGACTGTGACTGGAGGTGTAAGCTGAAATAAAAACCCTCTTCTCCACCAAGTTGCTTTTGGTCATGGTGCTTTGATACAGCAACAGGAATCAAACAAAGAGGGCGGGGACTTTGAGGTTTTAGATAGTGATGGTTTTAGACCCAGAGGAAACGAGGTGTTGACTCTCAATTTTCAGATGGGCTCTTTTGTCTAAGCACTGTCAATAAACCTAACATCCTTAGCAAGCTTTGGTGTGATGGCTTCCCCCAGGTGGACCCTGACCTGTAGAAAAGGCTATTAGCCAATGTTAATTTGAAATGTTGTTGGACACTTTTCTTACTCATTATGTCTCCCAGAATTCCAGAATTCACACCCCTCTTCTGTGCTCCCACAGTGCCCTGAGCTTCACTGTCACACTCTTGTGACCATATTGAGCTCCTTCAGACCCTTTACAGAGCACCAGGTTCCCAGTGCTTAACAAAATTTGCTGAAGAAAAGGAGGGAAGAGATGAAGTTGTGAGGAGATTGTGGAATTCCCCATGTTGCCCACACAGAAAGGCCTCACACATCCCCACCCCTCACACATGTCCCACCCTTCATATACGCCCCACCCCCACACATGCCCCCAACCCCTCACACACACCCCACCTCTTACACACGGCCCCACCCCAACACATGCCCTCCCACATGCCCCCACCCCTCATACACTCCCCACCCCCACACATGCTCCCACCTCTCACACACACACACCAACATATGCCCCCACCCCTAACACAGCCCCACCCCTCACAAATGGCCCCATCCCCCAATCCCCCCTCAACACGGCCCCACCCCTCAACATGGCCCACCCCCCAACACACGCCCCCACCCTTCACACATGCCCCCACCCCCTCACACAGCCCCACCCCCTCACACATCCCCACCCCATACATATACCCCCTACCCCCGCTTCTCCTCTATTTTTCTTTATAGCACTTTTTACTTTCTGAGATGATAGTACACATTTACATGTATAATTATAGTAGCTTATTTCCTCCAAAAGTCCTAAATTCTACAGAGAACTGATTTGTCTCATTGTTTGCTACCGTCTGCTCCATTCTGGGCAGAAAGCCTTTTAAGTGGTAGATGCTCAGAAAATACTTGAATGGATGAATCAATCAATAGCCTGTGATAGACCAGTTACTGTTTATAAGATATTGGGAACATAACCAAGCCTTTCTGTGCTTTAGTTTCCTTATCTATAAAGAAGGGATGGTAATTAAGCATGCCAGCCATGCAGAGGGCTTTGGCCAGTGGCTGGCGTCCTTTTTAACAGTTGCAGGGGAGTTCCTGTCTGCCTAAATGCTCACAGCAACAGGGAGCTGGGTACACAGCTGCCACTTCAGCCTGTACAAGGATCCTCAGAACTTTCCTGCATGCAGATGTCCCCTCCTTGAACTGCCCCCCAATTCAGTTTCTCCATGCAGCTCTGGAACATGCCTCCCCCTACCCCAGAGAGGAAATCCAGAGTCCATTACACAACCAGTGAAACCTGGACCCGGGCAGTGGGCAAAGCATAGCTGAATGGAACTTCTAGATGCTTCGCTATCTCCATCTAGACAGGAGCTGCTCTTGGGGGAGCTTACCTTTGAAAACTCCAACATCAGATAGTAAAGTATGCTCAGGGTCTTCAGAATAAGGATGCTTTTTTGGGGTGCTTTGGTGGAAGTAGACTCTTGAATGATCAGGATTGAAGTTAGGATCCGAATGGCTTCGGCTTCCTGGGCTTCATCTACAATGGAAGAGGAGAAAAGAAACACAAGTCTTGCAGGCTTGGGGGCGGGGCGAAGTGGGGGCGGGGCGAACTGGGGGCGGCTTGGTAGTTTACTGGGTAAGAAAGCTTGCTAATGTGACCACGAGGACCCCAGTTCAGAAAACCAGGTATGGCTTGTAACCCCAGGAACAGAAATAGGCTTGCTGGAGCTGGCTGCATGGGACAGGCTGCATCTACACACACACACACACACACACACACACACACTAACACCCCTGTCCTTGCTTTAGCTCTCGAACTCTGTCTAGCAGGTCAGTATTGGACCACGCCCAAAGCTGCTAAGGTTTCTATTTCAGAGGCTGAGCCCCCCTGAGCTTCTAATACAGAGAATTGGTCAGGTCAGATTCCTTGGGATCCTTCAGCCCAGCTCCAGTTGCAGCCCCGCTAATTCCTCCTCCAAAGGTCAAGACAGCTGACCAACAGCCCCAGAGACTTTTTTCTTGTTTGTTTATATTTTATTGAAACATGGTCTCATGTAACCCAGACTGGTATCAGACTTGCTATGTAGCCCAGGCTGGCTTTGGACTTCTGATCCCTCTACCTCTGCCCCTGCCTAAATGCTGGGATTATAAACAACTTCTTCCCAGAAGCTTTTGTTTCTGTGCAGCCAATTATTGTACAGCCGTTATGGGCTGGCACTGAAGAGCACATGTGTAAGTAATAAGCGGAGAGAAAGGCAAACAGCACAAACCCATGATGCTAACATGGCTTAACACGTGTGTGGCTACCCATGTGTGGCTACCTGTGTGTGGCTACCTGTGTGTGGCTATGTTTCTACTACAATGTGAATCACTTTCCTGATGAGGAAACTGAACCAGGTTGCTAACTTTCTAAACCTTAGCTTAAAGTCTTGCCTTCAAAGTCACCCTTTCAGGGCCACCCACAGATCTCTGCGTCTTCACTCTGGGACACCTGCTATGATCTGTACCTGTGACTTGTTCCTTTGTGCTGCCAATGCGCTCTGTGTCATCATTGTACCAGGAGGGGGGTGGCTCGTGAGTGGAACTAGATCCCCCTTCTCTTTACCATCTTGGAGGGCAATGGCCACACACAGTGCTACCAATATGCAGCCCTTTGCTGGGCCTTGGTGTGGGGGGATGGCTCAAGTCTTGCCCTGACACTGAGGACCTCACACCCTGAAAAGGAGGGAGACCTTGTCAGAAGGAATCAACCAGGCGACTTCTGCAGAGCTTCACTGGGCTTGTGTACGCTGGAGGGAAAACGAAGAAGCAGATGCTAGGCAGAAACCACCAGGGTTTTCTCTAAGTCTGCCCTTACCAGCCTGCTGAGGGTTGATTATGTGTGACATTGGTTCAAACTCTTTGAGCCCTATGTCTCCATCTTCTCTCCACCTCTACAATGGGGAAAGTGGTGCCGACAGGCTCTGTGAGAACAGAGTGTTAGGGAGGAAAAGCCACTCTTGGTTCGCTAGACCTGCCACTTACCCAAGCCGGTGTCATTCACAAACTGTTTGCCCAGTAAATCTGTTTGTTGGGAACGAGCCTGTAAGAGGTCTTGATAGTGACTGTTCAGATATGAATACCAAATCTCTGAGACCTGTTGGGAAAGCAGGGTGATCAGACCAGCAGGTCAGGTCAGCGTGAGCCAGTAACCAGCCAGCTGGGAACATGCTGAGCAAGGCCAGGCTTCCTGAAACTCACAGTTCTCACTCTTACTGTGCTTGGAAGCAGAGGGAGCCCTGGGAGTCCAGACGAGGTCTAGACAGGCTCATCCGGGCAGCCCTGCCTGGGTTAGGATCAATGGCTACTGTGGTAGTTCAATTAGGTTCGGTCCCCATAGACTCATGTGTTTGAATGCTTGGCCCACAGTGGGAGATGAGGCCTGGTTTGAGTAGGCGTGTCACTGTGGGGGTTGGCTTTGAGGTCTCTTAATGCTTAAGCTCTGTCCAGTGAGGAATTCTAATCTCCCGGCTGCCCTTGGATCAAGATGTGAGAACTTTCAGCCCCTTGAGCACCACGTCTGCCTGGATGTCGCCAAGCTTCCCTCCATGGTAATAATGGACTGAACCCCTCTGAACCTCTAAGCCAATCCCAAGTAAATGTTTGCCTTTATGAGAGATGCCTTGGTTCACAGCAATGGACAGTTCCTACTGTGAAGCACGTACTTATTACTTCTATCTACACGTAATGGAAGCTTAGAGAAGTTACCAACACACTTAACTTTAGGGAAAAGCAGACAAAGGCACAGCCTGGCTGCATACCCAGTCCTGTCTGGCTCCAAAGTTCCCTGGTGCTCAGCTACACCAAAAAGCACCTTTTCCTAAGAAATAGAAACCCACAGTCACAGCATGATGGCCTCCATCCCATACAGACATGGTTGCCACCTAAGTGACAATTACTGAATGGATAACTGGTGTTTCAGAGACTGAAAGTTTTTACATAGAAAGAGTTTTGGAGGCAGGCGAGAAAGTTCAGCTGAGAAAGTACTGCCTGTGCAAGCATGAGGACCCGAGTTCAAATCCCAGCACCCACTGAAAATAAGTGCAATGGCACAAGCTTGTAAATGTTGGTGTTGGGGAGCAGAGACTAGAGGACCCCTGGGGCTTCCTGGCCAACCACTGTAGTCTACTGGGTAAGAGAAACCCTGTGGATGGTGTCTGAGAAATAACACCTAAGGCAGGACTGTGACCTCTACATACAAACATACACAGCTACACACACACACACACACACACACATTTTATGCTGGGTGTGGTGGTCCAAGGCTTTAATTCTATCACTCATCAAGTAGAGTCAGAGGGATCTCTGTGAGTTTAAGGACAGCCTGGTCTATATAGTGAGTTCTAGGTCAGCCAAGACTAACTAGAGATATAATAATAATAATAATAATAATATACAAAAAACCAAACAGAGTCAACTAACCTGGGCCCACAGGAGCTCACAGAGACCGAGCCAAGCAGGGAGCCTGCATGGGCTGATCCAGGCTCTCTGCACATGATTCAGGTGTGTAGACTGGTCTGCTTGTGAGACTCCTAAGAGTGGGAGCAGGGACTGTCTGTCTCTGACTCTGCCGTCTGTCTGCCTTTGAGACCGGCTGGGCTGACCTTTCTCCATACAGGGCTCCCTCATCTAGACTTAACTGGAGAGGATCTGCCTTGACTTGCCATGGCTGTTTTACATCCAGGGAAGGCCTGCCCTTTTCTGAAGAGAAAGGGAGGAGTGGATGGGGAAGAGGAGGTCAGGGAGGGGGGACTGGGAGGAGAGAACAGAGGGGAAACTGCAGTTGGAATGTAAAATACATAGGTAAACAGACAGACAGACAGATAGACAGACACTCAGGAGGCTAGGAAGGAGCCTCAACAGTAAAGGTGACTGCGGCCAAGTATGATCATGAGAACTCCATTTCCCGCCCACATGGGGGAGGGGAAACTTCAGTGTGACATAGAGCATGCGCACAGGCACTAACAGTTAATATAATATATATTATATATATATATATATAAGCATAATTTTATTTTATTTTATTTTTACATGGCAGCAGTATAGGGGAATACCAGGACAGGGAAGTGAGAAGGGGTGGATTGGGGAATAGGCGGAGGGAAAAGGGCTTATGGGACTTTCAGGGAGGGGGGATCTAGGAAAGGGGAAATCATTTGAAATGAAAATAAAGAATATATCAAATAAAAAAAAGAAACAATATTTAACTATATTCAATATAAAATACTCACAAAGTATTATAAACGTTTATATATCCCAATCCCTTTCCTAAGGGATAACATAAAACACGATGAGTATTTGGAATAGACGCTATAAAAAAGCATAATTTTAAAAACTTAAATCTACACTTACTTATGAGGGGGTGGGGAGCTGGGGTGCAGGTGCTGCAACATGCATGGGGAGGTCAGAGGTCACCATTCAGGAGTTGGTTCTTTCCTTCTACCAGGTGGGCCCTGGATCAAACTCAGGGTCAGACCTGGGGGCACCATACTTTATCCGTAGAGTCATTCCACACAATGAATTTTAAAATATTTTCTTGTTCTTTGACCTTTTGAGAGGCCATTATCGTCTCAATGTTCTACCTTTGGCCAGACAGTGGTGGAAGTCAGAGGCAGGTAGATTTCTGGAAATTCAAAGCTAGCCTTGTCTACAAAGCAAGTTCCAGAACAGCCAGGGATATACAGAGAAATCTTGTCTTGGAAAAACAAAGTGAAATTTAAAAATAAATGAAATCAAGTTTTTCCTTTTTTTTTTTTTTTTTTTTTTGGTTTTTTTTTTTGGGGGGGGTTCTTTGTTTTGTTTTGTTTTGTTTTTTGTTTTTGGCTTTTTGGTTTTTTTGGTTTTTTGAGACAGGGTTTGTGTAGCCCTGGCTGTCCTGGAACTCACTCTGTAGACTAGGCTGGCCTCCAACTCAGAAATCCACCTGCCTCTGCCTCCCAAGTGCTGGGATTAAAGGCGTGTGCCACCACTGCCCAGCTAAATTTTTCCTTCTCTATTGTATCCCTCCATATGCCTACCTTGTTGGCCGTATGGGTATGACAGAGCGAAAGTACCTCGTGGACTGGCTGTGTAAGCTGACTGAGGTCAGCCTCTGAGCATCTCTGCTGTAGCTTTCTCCGCAGTGGCCGGGCATGAGTGCCAGGGTTAAGGTCCCACATTCCCCCCAGCTTACCTTTGTATACAGTGTGTCAGCCAGCTCCATTTTCTTAAGGCCATAGAAAATGTTGGCCAGGTGGAAATAGCCTCCTGAGGTCCTGACATCTTCTGTCCCATATGCACAACTGGCAAAATAAATCTATCACAGGAATAAGAGAAGGCACCTGAGTCCCTCGAAAACCATTTAATTGGTGAAAAGAAAAAAGGAGAAAAAGAAGGTTTGTGACCAGAACACACAGAAAAAGCCTTAATTGCAGCCTGATGTGAAAATGGACTAGGGACCTGAGCAGACGTTTCTCTAAGAGACACATGGATGGTTAATAAGCATGTGACAGGTGCGAGACACTGACTGTCATTCAAGGAAAGCAAAACAAAATCACAGCAGTCTCATCCCTCTTCATAGCCAGTAGGACAGCTATCTTCAAAAGGAAACTGGCAAGACAGCTGGGGAAATAAAAGCCCACACATGGCTGGGACGGATGAAAATGTTAGCGTCTCTGGCCAGCAGCTAGTCAGATCCTCAAAGGGCTAAACATGGAATTCCTGTGGCCTAGGAACTCGTACCTTCCCAAGAAAAATGGGCACACATGTCCACGTGTGAACAGACTGGTTCATGAACATCTGTCACAGTCATTCTTAACAGTCCCAGGGCAGAAACAGCATACACATCCAGTGTCTCAAGAGTGGACAAATGACCTGTGCCCTAGTCAAGATAGACTGCCACTTGACAGCAGAAGACATGAGCTGTGGCTCAGCAGTGGATGGTCTATAAGCACTATGCAGGGTGAGGGCAGTCAGAGACTCTAGACTCTGCCTGCAATTCTCCCTCTATAAGGAGATGCGCCACCACGTGCTGTGGTAGCACACATCTTTAACCCCAGCCCTCGGGAAGCAGAGGCAGGCAGATCTCTGGGAGGTCGAGACCAGTCTGGTCTATATAGTGAGTTTCAGGATAGCCAGGGTTACACTAAAAACTCCATCTCAAAAGGAGGAGGAGGAAGAAGAGGAGGAGGATAAATAAGAAGAAATGAAAGAAAAAAGGAAGGAAGGAAGGAAGGAAGGAAGGAAGGAAGGAAGGAAGGAAGGAAGGAAGGAAGGAAGGAAGACCCATGGAGACAGGCTGGCTGCCTGGGGTTGGGATTTGAATGGCAGTGGCTGCAAAGGGAAATGAGGGGCTTCTTTGGAGGGATGGAAATGTGCTCCTGGTTGTGCAGCGCTGTCAATGCACTAAAACTCACTGAAGCTGACACGTGAAAATGGGGGATTTTATAGTTTGTGTCAGTGAAGTGTTCATTTAAGGAGGAGGAAGAACTATAGGTGTGATATCAAATATCTGTAATCCCAACATTCAGGAGGCGGAAGCAGGATGGTGCTGAGTTCAAGATCAACCTGAAGTATATAATAACATCTTGTCTCAAAAAGATGTCTAGAGACAGTGTAGCATGCACCTTTAATCTCAGCACTAAGAAGGCAGAAGCAGGTGGATCTCTATGAGTCTGAAGTCAGCTAGGATACATAGTGAGACCCTGTTTAAAAAGAAAACAACAACAAGTGTGAGTGTGTGTGCACGTGTGTGTGTGTGTGTGTGTGTGTACTCAGGAAACATGGTTTTGAGGTTTTGATCTAATTTCTGATTGTGGGGTCAGCACAAGACAGAATGTGCCTCTACTTATTTAACTGAAGGATGTGGGGGCAGGGTAGAGAACAAACATAAATGAGGAAAAGTCGCCAGGCATGGCCACGCATGCCTTTAAGGCCAGCATCCCCGAGGCAGAGGCAGGCAGATCTCTTTGAGTTCAAGGCCAGTATGGTCATCATATCAAATTCCAGGACTATATAATAAAGTATTGGTTAAGAGCTTGGATAGAAACAGATGACATGGGGCTGCCTGAAGTCACTTAATGGAAGAGTGACTGCAAATGTGGAAGTCACAAAAGCAAGAGGGCCAATGGAGCACCAAGAAGGGCAATGGCAAGGAGCTATTGCCATCCCTGTGCCTCAGAAAACCAGCCGAGTCAGCACAGGTAACAGAGACCAGCCAGAGCTGGGGCCGCGGCCTCCAGACAGGAGCTTTATCCAAAGAGGAAAGCTGACTGCTTCTGCCAGAACTGGGGTGGGTCCACCCGCCCCTCCCCCACTGTGTCTCCACATGCCTGTCCCCTGCTGTGCAATCCCTAGCAAAGTCAGACAGATGGCATCTAGGACAACCGTGGAGGTTAGCCTCCTAGGGCACAGGGTGGCACACAGGTGGCCTCGAGGTACAGGGAAGAGTCTAAGGCAACTGCAGAGGCAGGCAGCCAGAGGGAAGGAAGGCTGCCTGCCTGGAAGAGGTGACTGTGGAGACCAGAAAGGGCCCATGGGAGCGCAGCATGACCCGCCTAATTGGGATCAGGTGCAGGAGCTCTGTCTGATACTATTTTCCAGCCTCAAAATTCGACTAGGAACTCCCTAACTCAGAAGAACAGCTCACCTGACTCCCGCATCTCACATTTGTACAGTTTATAGATTGTAAGTGCTTTCTTATAGATCTAGCTCATTTAAATTCAATAACCACACTCTGAAGAAGAGACGTTAATATTATTTTAACAAATAGCCACAAAGTCCAGTGCGTACAATATTCTATTATTAATCTCTGCAACGTGCTGATGCGGTTGGAACCGGTTTATGATTTGTGTCTTACATGTGATGAGAAAGGTTAAATAATTTGTCACAGAACTAGCAGAGCTGGAAACAGAAGCACAACCCTTCTCTTAGCACTGTGCAGCTCTGTCTTTTTTGGTTAGCCTCAGACAACGAGGGGGGGGGGGAGATGGAGCCTAGCCACATTTGCATAGCCAGGAGGTAGAAAGGCTTGAACTGGGGTCATTAGAGCTGAGTTCTTGCTGCTGCTCCAAGATGGTCAGTATGAGCAGTAGGTGCTAGGAAAATGCTCAGCTAAGAGAAGCACTAAGCAGAGCCCTTCTTGGAAATACCCCAGTGTTTTAAGTGAGCTCGCTCACGTCGTTAGCCAGATGGTACCGGGCTTCCTCCATGTTCTTCTTGGCTATGTAGAGAAGGCCCAGGTTCCGATGCAGCAAAGAGTGGGTGGCGTTACTACAGTCAGTTGACTTGAGGACTGTCCATTGGGCTTGGGATAGATATTCTTCAGCCTGCACTATCCGGCCCAGACCTGCCAAAAGTCAGTTAGTAAAGAAGTATAAGCCAGGCATGGTGGTGCATGCCTTTAGTTCCAGCACTGGGGAAGCAGAGGCAGGAGGAGTTCCTGGAGTTCCAGTACAGCTAAGGCTCTGTAGAAATTATCTAAAACAAACAAACAAAAACCAAAAATAAACAAATAAATAAATAAATAAAATGCATATTTTAACTAAAAAATATATGATGATATGTGGGTTATCATACATTGGCTCATTCATTGATATAAATATTTTTTGGTGCCCAAAGTTGCTCATGAATGTTCCTAGGAATCCATCTGTAGCAGATGCTCATCAGTTGATAAGCATACCTTACTCATGAGTGGACTGTGATTAGTCATAAAAAGAATATTGCCTGTATACACGCTACAGAGAGGACGGCTTGAAAACAGCATGCTAAGTGAGAGAAGCCAGCCGCCAAAAGTCACATATTGTCAGACTCCACTTATGGGAAATGTCCAGAACAGGCACACACAGAAGGAAGGGACTTAGTTGTGGGAGTACATCAGAGAGAGGAAGGAGTGTGCATGATTAAGAAGGAGCAATTATGAACAATTATATGGAATTTTAAAGCTGATGGAATGTTCTGGAATTAGATAGTAGTGAGTTATACAACCTTTTGAATATATAACCTTCTGATATATTACATTGTACCTTAAAAGGATGAACTCTCAGACTGTGAATTCTCTCTTTCTATAGATATTCACAACATAGAGAGAGAAAGAGAGAGAGAGAAAGAGAGAGACTAGGGTTTCAATATGTATTTACTTATTTATTTATTTAGGTGGCTTTTTGTTTTGCTTTGCTTTAGACAGGGTCTTTGTAGCTCTGGTCTTGAACTCTGTGTCAACCAGAATGACTTTGAACTCATAGGGATCCTCCTGCCTCTGCCTCCTCAGTGCTGGGAAATAAGGTGTGCACCACCAGGCCAGGTGTGTGCCAGGCCTTTACAAGGATTTATTTTATTTTGATTATGTGTATGTGGGGTGGGGTAAGTGCACTGCATACTGGTTCTTGGGGAGGACAGAAATATGATGTTAAATTCTCTGGAACTACAACCAGTTATGAGACATCTAACAAGGTCACTAGAAACTTAAGTTCTGTGTAGGTCCCAGAGATAGACCTCAGGGTGTCTTGCTTTGGGTATGTCATGTCTTTTTAACTGCTGAGCTATCTCTGCATCTCGTTTGTTTGTTTGTCTGTTTGTTTGTTTTTTGAGACAGGGTTTCTCTGTGCAGCCCTGGCTGTCCTGAACTCACTTTGTAGACCAGGCTGGCCTCAAACACAGAAATCTGCCTGCCTCTGCCACCCAAGTGCACCACCGCCCATCTCTGCATTTCTTTTTAAGTCACGCACTCAGAAACTTCTTCCTCTTGTCCTGCTTTTCCTGAGCGCTCGGCTCACTCCGTTGCTAGTTATAGATTTAGTCTGGCTCTCTGAACCCGAAGCCTTGTGGTGCATTCTCCCCAGCATGCTGTTTCCTTCAGGACTGATGTTTGTTTACATGCAGTTGCAGCGCAGCCTCGAGATCTTCTTTAGCACTGCCACCTTGAGAAGACCCAGGCAGAGAGACTCTCGGGTACTAGGAATATGAGTAATAGACAAACATGCCTGCTGATGAAACACCCAGCTCCGTAAAATAATGACTGGCCAATGGTCTCTGAATGTCAAAAGAGCCAAGGGAAAGCTGAGAGACTATTTTAACCAATGGCAGTAAGATTTAACCAAGAGAGGAAAGATTTAACCAATGGCAGTAAGAAAGGAAATGTGTCTGAGTTGTGACTCTTTTGGATTCTATAACTTCGGGGGCTATAAACATACTTTTGGAGAAGCCTGATTGGAAGGCTTACTGTGCTTGTATAGGGGAGTCTGATGGAAAATGTACACTAGAGAGTTCCAGACACAGGGACCCCTTGACAGTTTACTGTAAGGCTTGGACAGGGCACTTATACTATACTAACAACAGCTTGACCTCACTTTTTATTTTCAAAGGTGGGACTTGAACCTAGTACTCTACGTATACTAGGTAATATGCTTTGCTGCTGAGCTATAGTCCTGGTCTGGAGAATGATATTCAAAATGATATCTATTAAGATGTACATGGGGGCTGGAGAGATGGCTCAGCAGTTAAGAGCACCGACTGCTCTTCCGAAGGTCCTGAGTTCAAATCCCAGAAGCCACCATCTGTAATGAGATCTGATGCCCTCTTCTGGTGTGTCTGAAGACAGCTACAGTGTACTTACATAATAATAAATAATTAATCTTGCAGGGTGTTGGCGGCGCACGCCTTTAATCCCAGTACTTGGGAGGCAGAGGCAGGAGGATTTCTGAGTTTGAGGCCAGCCTGGTCTACAGAGTGAGTTCCAGGACAGCCGGAGCTACACAGAGATGTACATGGTGCCTAAGACACTGTAGATGCTCATCTGTGGCCACCAGGCAGGTGCCTGCTAAGCCTGTGCTCTCACTGTCAGGATGGCGGGTCCTCATTTCATTTTTGTT
This sequence comes from Apodemus sylvaticus, assembly GCF_947179515.1. Lineage (NCBI taxonomy): Eukaryota > Metazoa > Chordata > Mammalia > Rodentia > Muridae > Apodemus > Apodemus sylvaticus. Next base: position 134,295,129 of record NC_067474.1, on the reverse strand, counting down.
TGTTTGTTTTTTGGATTTTTAGATTTTTGGATTTTTTTGAGACAGGGATTCTCTGTATAGCCTTGGCTGTCCTAGAACTCACTCTGTAGACCAGGCTGGCCTCGAACTCAGAAATCTGCCTGCCTCTACCTCCCAGAGTGCTGGGATTACAGGCATGCGCCACCACCGCCCGGCCGGGTCCCCATTTCTAAACTATGACTTTGACCCCAGAGAACAAGGGTAGATGCTACATTCCAACTAAGTTAACAAAGTTCTGTCCTCTGGGAATTTGTAAGAGAAATCAGATGCTAAGCCATCTCTTCTTCTCAACTTGAATCCAGAGAACATGCAGCTGTATCTAGATCTGATATCTGAGGATAACTGTCTCCTGCAGTGAGGAGATGATGTTAATATTGTTCTACAGAAAGGTACCCTGAAATAGATACATATAGCAGAGCAGAGACAAGAAAGAGGGCTGGGGTGTGGCTGAGTTGGTAGAGTGTCGGCCTACCATGTATGAAGACCTGGGCTCATAGTTTTGGCCTGAAATCTCAGCACTGGAAGGAAGAGTTTGGGGGGGGGGGCCAGGAGAATCAGAAGTTCAAAGTCACCCCTTAAGCTACCTAGTGAGTTTGAGGTCAGCCTGACTTTTGTAAGGGGCACTTTAAAAAGGAGAGGGAAAAGAAGGGACACAGGAGAGAGAATGAGAGCCCAGCCAATTTCCTATACCCCCACCCACCCCAGGGACACTCCAACAACCTAACTGCCGTCTTCCCTTTGACCCGGTCAGCTTGAGTGGATTTCTTTTTGTTGTTTTGTTTGTTTGTTTTGTTTTGTTTGTGACAGAGTCTCCCTATGTAGTCCAAGCTGTCCTAGAACTCTCTATGTAGACAAGGGTGGCCTCCCACCTCTGCCTCTCCAGGACTGGGATTAAAGGTGAATGACACCAAGCCCAGCTTGAGTGGATTTCTGTCAGCTGTGTCCATAGCCTTCACGCCCTTATGCCAGCCTTCACCCCAACCCTCCTCATCCACAAAGGGTGTCTTGCCCCTGTCCAGGATCAATCCAGCACTTCAACAGGCTCCAGGGTCTAAAGTTGTTCCACTCACCAAGGCTGGCCTCAGCCAGGAGCAGGTAAGCAGGCACGAGCTCAACTGAGCTCAGGCCGTGCACGTTCATGCGGAAGCGAAGGGAATGCAAAGCCGCAGGCACAGCATCTTCATGTCGTCCTTCAAAGAGATACTTCTGGGCCACGGTGTAGCAGAATTCAATCAAGTGCTTCTGTGGAAGGCAGAAACAGGCATCCTGAGGCTCGGCAAAAGGCAAGGTGGAAACACAGGTGAAGCTGATGTCGGGCTGAAGGGACTTCGTGAGCCTGCCTGTACTAGGTGGGCATGAGCGTCAGGGGTGGAGTGGATAAAAATGCAGACTTGGGACAGTGAGGCCAAGGTCCAGAAACAGACATCTTTCATTATAGTTCAAAACTCGGCAAACAGGAGTGTTGGACACGAGCTCTCAGATGAACAGCACACGTCAATCCTATAGTTCTTTTCATTGTTGTATTTCTTTACTTTTTAAAGACAGAGTCCTTTGTAGTCCAGGATAGCCTCAAACTCACTGTGTGGGTGAGCATGTGCCAGCACCCAGTTTTACGTGATGTCAAAGCTCAAACCTAAGGCCTGATGCCTGCTAGCCAAGCCCATACCAACTAACGTACATCCTGGACTAATTTCAATAAAACTTTAATTCAGCAAAGCTATAGATAACACAAGACAATGCCTTTATACCCTAATATAGTCTTTTTTATTCACTCATATTTTAAGTATCTGATTATGCCAGTGCAGTGGTTCTCAACCTTCCTAATTCTGTAACACTTCAATACAGTTCATGTTATGGTGACCCCCCCAACCATAAAATTACTTTCATTGCTACTTTATAACTGTAATTTTGCTACTGTTATGAATCATGATGTAAATATTTTTAGAGACAGAGGTATGCCAAAGGGGTGGCTTTTATTTCCTCAAAGAAAGTGATAAGCTGAGAGCCATACCCAAGTTTTATGAATACACGGCTTAGGTCGAGCCCAGAGTGTTCCCATCTATCCCTAGGCTTAGGCCTGGAGGCTCTAGGCTCTGTCCAATCTAATCTCCTGCGAGTCAGGGCCTTGAAGACTTCAGCTTCCAGCCTCTGTCTGCTAACCTAGGCCTAGAATGTTTCAGCCTGTGAGACTTACTGCTGAATAAACTTACTTTTTCTAGTTCTTTCTGAACTCTGGTTGGCTCAAAATTCCTCTCCACGCTGACTGATTCAGCTTGGCTTCTCTTGGCTTCTAACTAAATTGCTTTCCTTGGAAAAGACTGCTTCTGAATTGCACCAAACTAACTGCTCAGAACTGAACTGACTGAACTGAACCGAACTGTTTCCCCCTCGCTGCTCTTAAGTAGCCTCTCCCATCGGTTCTCCTGAGAGTTGGACTTTCTCTGACTCATTCTGTCATATTTTTCTCTGATTCATCACTTTGTCTGACCCTCAATAAGACAAGATTGTTTAGGATTAGAGGGGTGTACTAAAGGCAGGTCTGTATTACAGCCAGATGGATCAAAGATATGAACTAAAGGTATGTCTATATTCTAGCTGGAGGAATTAAAGGTGTGGAGCATGTCTGCATTCCAACCAGATCATATCTTTGGATATGATTCCCTCATCAGAGCAACCATCTTCCTGGATTAAAATTCCTCTACAGTCTTATCACTGTACTTGACACATGGATTCTATGGACTGAACTGTCTCTCACAAGAAGTCGTGTGCTGAAGCTTTAAACCCTAATCCTACAGGCTTTGATGGCAGTTTGGGTAAAATGCCATCCAAAGAGGTGGTTAAATTAGGATTTTAATCACATTTTGTGTGTGTCCATGTGCAGCACAATGCATGTGTAGAGGTCAAAGGACAGCTGGAAATCAGTTCTCTCCTTTGATCATGTGGGTTCTAGGGATCAAGTTTAGGTTGTCAGGCTCGGCAGAAAACTCTTTCCCACTGAGCCATCCTACCAGCCCTGACTGCTGTCTTTATAAGAAGAAACCGGACAGACACAGAGATACCAGTGATGTGTACAACAAATGGAAGACCCAGTGAGAACTCAGCAAGAAGGTAGCCATCCATCATCCAGGAAGAGAGGTCTCAGAAGACACCAAATCTGGGTCTCCAAAGATGGCTTGGTCAGTAAAGTCTCATGAGCATGGGCACCTGAGTTCTGTAAGGGGAGGTTCTGATACTAAGGTCTGGTTCCCTAATTGGTGCTTGATTTGTCAATAAAGAAGGACAGGAGCCAGTTGCTGGATGAAAGGTACAAGTGGGACTTTTGGATCCCAAGAGAAAAAGGAGATGCAGGGAAGGAGAGAAGGGGCTTCTCTGCCACACTTTGTAGAAATAAGGATGTAGCAATCATGTAGGCCTGGGAAGAGCTAGGATCTGAAGCCTCTACTATGGGGGGGGGGCAAAGATGTTTGGTAGGGGCTAATTGGAACAAGCTACTACTATGTTTAGGGCAGAAGGAGAGCCAGAGATAATAAATTGGTAAGATATTTGTGCCCAGCAATTGTGCCTAGCAGGCAAGTTAAGGTAACAAAGTGTATTTTTTATCCCCAGATTCAAAAGAAAGCTGGGTTAGGGCTGCTTGTGATCAATCCCAGAGCTAAGCCAGGCGGAACAAAAGGGAGGGTGGGGTGGGGGGTCAGGAGGGAAGGGAGGTTTGGTAGCAAAGCAGCTCTGGGGCAAAGACCGCAGTAATGTGGTTTTTTAAAACTACACTCAAATTTAATACCCAGAAACCATGTAAAAAAGCTAGGCAGAGTGGGCACGCTTGCTCTCCCAGCACTGAAGGGGCACCTGTAGGCAGAGCCCTGGGGTTCACTGTCCAGCTAGACTAACCTGCCTGGTAAAACCCAGCCCTGTCAGAGACCGTTTTAAAAAATTAAAGTCAAGCCGGGTAGTGGTGGTGCATGCCTGCAATCCCAGCACTCTGGGAGGCAGAGGCAGGTGGATTTCTGAGTTTGAGGCCAGCCTGGTCTACAGAGTGAGTTCCAGGGCTATACAGAGAAACCCTGTCTCTAAAAAAAACCTAATCCAAAAAAAACAAAACAAAACAAAAAGTCAAAACCAAGGTAAATAGCTCCTGAAGAAGGACACCTGAGGTTGTCTTCTGGCATCCATCTGCAACTCAAGCATATGTGTGCACCCAAAGATTCACAGAGCTGGGGGAGGACGAAGGACGTGGGTGGGGGAGAGAGGACAAGGGAGGATGGAATGAGAGGGGAGGGGGAGGTGCAAACCTCCACTTGGACTTTCAGTCTCCTGCAGAGTTGAGAAGATGAGCGTCTGTGGCTTGTAGCACGCTTGGCCTTATGGCCACCCAAGCAAACCAGTCCAGTGGGTGTTCAGTGAAACCACAGGAAGCGACCCAGACTGGAACGTAAAGACCAAGGCCCTGCCCTCACCGTTACCGGCTGTAGGACTTGCCTGTCGCCTCTGCAGCTGCTGCAGACCATGCTGCCTCTCTTCCTCTGAGTTGTAGAAGGGCATGGTGGTGCGCAGAGGAATTAGCAGCTGGCATATCTTCGCATGGATGCTGCCCCAATCAGCCTTCTGATGCACAGGACCGCTGACAACAGAAACACACTGTGTTAGCTTGATCTTTGCCTCCTTCCAGCTCCAAATTCTAGAAAAGTCAGTTCAACCCAAACCTGGCAGGAGCCTAAAGCCTTTTCTGAGATGGAAGTCTATTTTCTCTCATGTCTATACTTGGATAAAAACTGCACTGTGGCCAGGAAGTGGTTGGTGGTGCACACCTTTAATTCCATCATTTGGGTGGCAGAGACAGGTGGATCTCTAGAAGTTCGAGACCAACCTGGTCTACAGAGCGAGTTCCGGGACAGACAGGGCTACATGGAAGAGAAGGAAGGAAGAAATCTGAAAGAAGAAAAAAGACAACACATGCTGGAACTATGTAGGGAAATGGACCTTTATATACTGCTGATGGGGATGCAGGCCAGTGCACGACTCCATGGTCACAAACACTTGCTAAGAGGACCTGGGTTTGAGTCTCAGCACCCACATAGTGACTTACAACCATTCATAAGTATAGTTTCAGGGAATCCATGCCATCTCCTGAGCTCTGAGGACACCAGGCACACACGTGGTGCACAAACTTACATGGAGGCAAAACATTCTTACAATAACACGAAATAAATAAGTATTTTAAATGTTTAATCTAAAAAGAGTACTTCAGTGTGGCCCAGCTATACCCGCTCTGGCGTACGCCTGAAGGATAGTAAGTCCACATACCAAGAGGATTTTTTACATCTATGTTTATTGCTGTATGATTTACAATAGCTAGGAAATGAATCCAGCCTAGATGCTCATTGACAGTCAAATGAATAAAGGAAATGTATGTCTACATAGCGGAGTTTTATTTAGCTGCAAAGAAAAATGAAATTATGGCTTTCTACGGAAAATGGATGGAACCATTATGTTAAATGAAATGAGCCAAACTTAGGAAGACAAATAGTACATTTTCTTATACCTGTAATGCATACTTAAACACACACACACACACACACACACACCATAAAAGGGAAGCAGAATGAATGAAGAGGAGGGTATCTAAAGTGAAGGAAGAACGGCAGAGGGTGATGGAAATATATATATCATGAAGCAGAAGGAACTCTTTGGGGTAGGGAAGGGGACCAGCAGAAAGTGAAGGGAAGGTAGGAGAGGGCAGTGGGTGATATGAAAAAGAACAAAGTAAAATGTGTGCGTGCGCATGTGTGTGTGTGTGTGTGTGTGTGTGTAATGTCACAAGAAAACCCTTTTCTTTGTATGCTAACCAAAAAAATATTTAAAACTAAACAAATAAAAACTGTTGGGCTAAGCCTGGCGATGGTGGCGCACGCCTTTAATCCCAGCATTTGGGAGGCAGAGGCAGGTGGATCTCTGAGTTGGAGGCCAGCTTGGTCTACAGAGTGAGTTCCAGGACAGCCAGAACTACACAGAGAAACCCTGTCTTGAAAACAAAAAACAAAAAACCAAAAAAAAACCCCCCAAATAAACAAAAAAACAAGAAAACAAAAACAAACAAACAAAAAACTGTTGGGCTGGAGCTGGAGAGATGGCTCAGCGGTTAAGAGCACTGACTGTTCTTTCAAAGGTCCTGAGTTCAAATCCCAGCAACCACATGGTGGCTCACAACCATCTGTAATGAGGTCTGATGCCCTCTTCTGGGGTGTCTGAAGATAGCTACAGTGCATTTACATATAATAAATAAATCTTTAAAAAAAAAACTGTTGGGCTTGGGGAGGGGACATGTGAAGGAATCTTTTCATAGTCACCAGATCATGTTATTTTTGCTGTGGCTCATCTGTTAATAATAACAAAGACAACCTTACATTGTTCTAGGGTCATCTGGAGACGTCTGAGGACTGAAGTTGTTGTATTTGAGAATCTTTTTCTTGGGGAAGGGAAAGGAATTTACCTATGATATGGTTCTAAGAAAGACTTCATAAACATATGTTTTTCTATAGTCAGTGTCATGGAAAGGATCACTAGTGATGTCCTCAGACTAGCTGGGATGGGGCAAGCACTCGCAGACTGCACTGGTCGCTGTGATGTCAGAGATGCTCTTGAGTGTAACTACTTGACTCTGAAAATAAAACAAAATCTGTTTGATCTTGTTAAAGTTAAGAAGGTAGCAAAAAGAGAGGAGGTGTTTTAAGCCCCAAAGCCAATGTCTTTAGTGTTCTAGAAAGGATAGTGACAATTTTGTTTGTAGACTTTTTAAAATACATGTATTTTTGTTGGTTGCTTGACAAGGTGTCACTTTGTAGCCCAGGGAGGAACTCACAATGTAGTTCAGGTTGGCCTTCAACTCATGGCAATCCTCCTGCCTCGGCCTCCATGGTATGAGGCTCTAATATCTGCATCCTGCCCTGCTAACACGTGTTTATGTCCTAATGGATTTGACAGGGTTTCTTGGTGGTTTGGATTTGTAGTTACCCAAAGACTAATGCGCATCTTTTCCTGTGCTAATTAGTCATTTTTATATCTTCCTTGGGAGAAAGGTTTATTTAAATCCTATGTTCCTTAAAAAAAAAAAAAAAAAGAACTGGATCTTTTTACTATTGTTAGGAATTCAGAATATAACCTGGATATAAGACACTTGTCAGATGTATGCTTTTCTCCCATCCTATGGGTTTCTCCTCCCCTTCCTGTCTTCCTCCTCTTCTTCTTTTCCTTTCTTCTAGGCAATATTTATTTATTTATTTATTTATTTATTATTTTTTGAGGCAGGGTCTCATCATATAACCCTTAGTTGGCCTGGAAATCACTATGTAGACCAGACTGACCTTGAACTCATAGAGAGCTGCCTGCCTCTGCCTACTAAGTGTTGGGATTAAAGGCAACAATTTTAATGAATGGAAGTGATATATCACAGAACCCAAGTCTGAGTGAGGACTTTCTAATATATCATTCCTGATACTAAAACTGCTTCTCTTTATAATATCAAAAAATGTACCCCAAGCTGAGAGAAGACTGGGGCTGAATTTCCTGGAGGACCCCCGCCCCCCCCAGTCAGGGGGCATGGAAGCCCATTATAGCCTTGAAGTGATTAGTGGGTGACACACATGCTGCTTTTTCCTTAAAAAGGAAGTCAACTTAACTCACTGGGACTTTTCAAGGCAGGCAGTGGCTCATATGGTTTCTTGGCGTACAGAGGCCTGGGCTCCTCCCAGACCCTCTGCTCTCCTGCTTCCAACAGCAGTAGCAGGTCAGGGTGTGTGTGTGTGTGTGTGTTGTGCTTCCTCTTGGTCCTTGGTATAAAAAGTTTCTAGCTCATGAGACAGTCTCTTTGGCACCAGTATCTGTTGGCATTTTAATCTCTCAGTGACCATATACTTCATGGTGAAAAAGAAGTTACCTCCAGGCACACAGTGACCGGGAAGGAATGGTCAGTGCTGAAGAGTACCAGTCCAATAGCAGGCTCGCAGTTCTCAGTGCCTGGTGGAGAGTGGGGTGAGGCTGTGTCTAACAGCGGCTCCTGCAGGGGCAGTGCGCACTCCTCACACTGCTTCTTTTCCATGGCTCCCCAAAGAGGCTCCTGAGAGGGAGCATGAGCGGAGCCTTGTTTCTTCCACTCTTCACTGTGTTGTGGGGAACCCTGGTGACTGGGTTTCCAAACACTTGCCTTGTTTTTCTTGCTGGAACAAGCTGTTTCTGTGGCTTGGTGATGTATTTCTCCATTATGTGAGCCTGGCCACAGGCTTGGGATGATTGTGTCAACTACAGGAGTCCTGAAGTCAGGACCACAAAGACTCCCTCTCTCACCTGCGCCAGCCCTGGAGGCCACCAGAGTTCCCAACACTGCCCTCACGTGGTCAGACTTGCCTACTCCCTCACAGGCAGCTGCACTGCACACTGCACTCACAGACAGCCCCTAGCTCTCCGCTCATGTTCTCTGCAGCACTGGTTTTTCTTTTTCTTTCTTTCTTTCTTTTTTTTCCTTTTGAAAGACTTGCTGGATGCAGTGTTGCACCTTTATTCTCAAAGGTAGGGGGATCTCTAAGTTTGAAGACAGTCTGGTCTACATACAGAGTTCTGGGACAGCAAGGGTGTATCATGGAAAACAAATTAAATTTTGATGATGTCTAACTCACCTAGTTTCACTTTGGTTGCTTTGATGTCAAATCTGAAACTACATGAATTTGCTATTAAGTTTCCTAGCTAACGTTAACATCTTTTGTATATGCTTACTCTTTTGAACGAGGCAGAAGGTAAGGAACCAAGTTCATCTTGTTTGTTTTTTTGTTTTGTTTTGTTTTTTGTTTTTTGTTTTTGTTTTTGATTTTGGTTTTGTCGAGACAGGGTTTCTCTGTATAGTCCTGGCTGTCCTGGAACTCACTCTGTAGACCAGGCTGGCCTCGAACTCAGAAATCCGCCTGTCTCTGCCTCCCAGAGTGCTGGGATTACAGGCGTGTGCCACCACTGCCCGGCGAACCAAGTGCATCTTACTCCATGTGGATATCTGCTTGACTCAGCACCAATAAACACTTCTCAATAAACATTTATGGGCTTATCACAGCGTCTCACTCCTGTACTGTCCTTAACAGGAGCACTGTAGGGGCTGGAGAAGTGACTCATCTGTTAGGAGCACTGGGTGCAATTCCCAGCACCCACAAAGCAGCTCACAACTGTCTGTACTCCAGTTCCAGAGGATCCATGACACCAGACATGCATGCGATGCCCATTTCTATGAATGGAAGAAAAATGCCTATATGCATAAAGCAAAATAGATTTTCTAAAAATTAGTATAGCACAGTAATAAGTTTTGAAATTTCCATATGAATTTTAGGGTCAGTTTCCATATGAATTTTAGGGACAGGGTCAGCTGGAATTTTAGATGGACAGCATCATGTCTATAGAATAATCCGGGGATTGTGGCTATCTTAATAAGAAGCATTTCAGTGTCTTTCATTTCTTTCAATAGTGTTTTGTTGTGCAGTCTGTGCTGCAACTCTTAACTTCTGGCACATGGCTTCTCCACATGAACTTCCTGCCACCCCTAGAAGTTTATAAAGGCCAGCCTTTCTTCTGTCTGGGTTACTGGTCAGAGTCACCTCTGGACTGTTTAAGGATTTGGCCTAAAAGAAAAAGGCTGTTTTAAGGCCACATCATATTTACATGTCTATATATCATATTATTTATGTCTCATGCTTTCCCTTTCGCCTCAGGGCCCTCTCAGCAGAGGAGGACTTATTTAAAAGGATTGCATCAGTTTTCTTTCTGCACTGACCCCTGCTTCATCTTCTGTGGTATTTCAGTATATAAGCTATGCAGTTCCTTCACTAAGTTTTTCTCTAATATTTTATCCTGTTTTGAATAAGGTAATGTTCTTAATTTCACTTTTGGATTGTTCATTGCTAGTTTATAGGAATGTAACTACTTCTGTGTATCCTGCAGTCTTTCTGTGTTCATTGCTTAGTTTTAATATAATTTTCTAAGTTCTTTATGGTTTCTATATTACAAGCCTGTTAGGGTCCTCCAGGGGAAACCAATATTTATTATAGGAATTGGTTCACTTAATACTGAGCATACAAATGTACAATGGGTGCTAGCGAGATGGCCCAACAGTTAACAACAGTAGTTACTCTTCCAGAGAACACGAGTTTGATTCCCAAAGCCCATGCTCACAACCCCCCTGTAACTCCATGTGCGGAGGAATCTGATTCCTTTGTACTCTGGACACCTGTTCTCATGTGCACATAGCTCTACACACACACACACACACACACACACACACACACATTGTCATTTTTATTTAGTAACAGGAATTCCTCCCCCCACTCCTGCATGTCCCACCCCAAGTCCAGTGTGTTTATTATGATGCTGGATTTTACCGAATGGTTCTTCTGCATCTAGTGAGACATTGCGTGCGTGCGTGTGTGTGTGTGTGTGTGTGTGTGTGTGTGTGTGTGTGTAGAGCTATGTGCACATGAAACATGTGTGTGTTTTATTCTGTTAGTGTGGTGTTTTATACTGACTGATATATGTATATTCAACCTATCCTGAATTCCTAAATCCCAATTGCCTAAAATGTAATCCTTCACATTTGCTGACAGGTTTGTTTTGCTAAAATGTTGAGACCTTTCGCATCTGTTTGTCCTTTCTACAGTCTTTACTGTTTATTAGGGATATTGTTCTGTAATTTTGTGATATTTGATTTGGCTTTATTACTGGGACACTATGGGTCTTACAGAATAAGTTAGAAACTCTTTTAACAAATTAAATAATCTGTGCTCATTTTCCTTTAGAGGTGAAAGACTAGGCCAGCCTGTGTTACCTGGTTTTGGTTTCTGTCACCTGTTACTGATCTAGTCAGACACTGTTTCTTAGGTCAGTTTGGTTTCTTTTTAGGAATGTGTCTGTTTTTCATCCCTGTTGTCTGATTTCTTGATATACAGGTATTCAGAGTGTTCTCTTATAATTCCTCTTATTTCTGCAAGGCTGGCAATAACAGACCAACCTCATTTCTGATGTTAGTAATTTGAATCTTCTTTTCCAGCCATTCTAGCTAAAGGGTTGTCAGCTTTGTTGTTTTTGTCACAGAACTGATGTTTATCCTTTCTACAGTTTTGTTCTATTCTCCATTTCATTCACCTCTGCTCCTTCTTCTAGCATATCTACATCTAACACAGAGCCATGCATGAATGGGTTAACAAATATATTTTTTGTTTGTTCTTTAATAGGTTAAGATGGAATACTAAGCTGGGCAGTGGTGGCGCACGCCTGTAATCCCAGCACTTGGGAGGCAGAGGCAGAGGCAGGCGGATTTCTGAGTTCGAGGACAGCCTGGTCTACAGAGTGAGTTCCAGGACAGCCAGGGCTACACAGAGAAACCCTGTCTTGAAACACCCCCCCCCCCAAAAAAAGATGGAATACTAAGTTACTGATCTGAGAACAGCTGTGAACTCATAGGGAATACACATTCAGCGATCCCCTGTAAGGATGGTTTTAGTATGTTGTTGTTTCCTTTTCATTTCTCTCAAAGCATTTTTCAGTCTCCCTTTCGCCCACTGGATTTTAAAGAGTGTTATTTTTGACCTGAATGTAAACGTACCAAATTTCCTTCTGTTACTGGTTATTGCTTTCATTGCACCATAACCTAACCTACCTTTTGTGATTTTATTCCTTCCATATTTATGACCTAACATATGAAGAACTTTTGATATGCACTGGAAAGGATGCACATTCTGTCATCAGGGTGTTCTACAGACTTGGTTGGGCCTGGTTAATTTATAGTGTGGCCCAAGTCTTACATTTCCTTAAGGATCTTCTGCCTTGTGCTTCTATTCACTCCCGAAGGTAGAATATTAGAGCTTCCAGTTACTGTTATTGCCCTGACTATTTCGCCCTGAATATAAAGCTGCCTCTGTCAGCTTTAGCTCTGTGTATTCTGAGGCTCTGGTTAAGGGTATACAGTTACTGGCTTTTGCACTTCTGCTAATGACACATTTTCACATATGCATGAGACATTTATGGACTCTGTTATACATTATACATATTTCAAAATTGGTAACTACAATCTAGGGGAAAGGTTGCCAGTGTGTTTCTAGTTTGCTGCCAGACAACATCTACTGTATGTTTTGGGAGCTCCAAGGTCTCAGGTGCAATAATTCAAACTCCTGGATGCAGCACAAAAGCAGCCATGGGAACTACACGGTTGCAGCCACCACTCTCTCTCCCTCCTCCTCTTTAGATAACAGAAATACTGCCAAGTATTTAATTTACAAACTATACTACCGCCATAGAAAGTGATAGAAAGCATTTAAGGGTGTTGTTGTTGTTGTTGTTGTTGTTTAACGGTGGGGGTGAGTTAGAGAATTACTGAAAACAGATTAACAAAAATACTTCCCTGGGAATCAAAAAACAGTCACATTCCACAGCAGAGGGACAGACAGGCTGAGTCACTGTGAATGATGGAAAAGGTAATGTATCCAACTTCCTGACCTTTGTTCCACTGATAGTAAACCACATAGCTTGCCTTTCTAAATAAACAGCTTTCTTCATACATTTCTGGTACCATCAAGATTGAGCTGCTCACCCAAACATTCACAACAGGCTGGGATATAAAGGAGGAACTGGGATCACAATGAAGCTGTTTATGAGGCAGACATGTTGTGTTCAGGCATCAGCAGGTTTATTACCCTCCCTCTGGATGGTCTCACGAAAGGCATCCATCCTGCAGCCACTGAAGCTTCTCTTCCTTCTCCCTTCCTTCTTCCTTTCACTTCCTCCCGCCCTCTCCCTCCTTTCCTTTCTTTCTGAGACAATTCACACTGTAGCCCAGGCTTGTCTTGAACTATTATTAGCCCAGGCCATCCCTAATTTATAGTGATCCTCTGGCCTTGGCCTCCCATGTGCTGGAGTTACAGGCATGAGCCACTGCACCCCATCGCCGCCATTGCTTCTTGTCATTAAATATCACGTGACATCTCTCCCTGCTGACCAATGAAGGCCTTTAAGTTTGTATCACATACATTCAATTAAAGGGAACATATTGCAAATTACTGTTATCTATATGCTATGATCTGCTGTACTACGAACTAAGGGCTCTCTGATCTACTATTAATGTTTCTATGTGCACTTTTGTAAAATTATCCTTCTTAACAATGTTTTATTCCAGGCCAACAAGATTTCTTCCCACCAAGTCTTATGAACTGGACTTGAACCTGCACACTGAAACAGAACTATAGAGGGAATCTTTTGTCCAATGTGTGAAAGCTTCAATAAAAGGCTATTGGCCTGTGAGCTGAGGCAGGAAATAGGGAGGTAAAAGTTCTGATATAGATTGAGGATTTTGAGGACAGTCAGGAGCGAGAAGGAGATTCTCCGAGCACTGCTGATGGAGACAGAAGCATCAGGCTGAAGGAGCAGCAACTTGCCTTGTGGCACTCATAGGGTGGATGAATTGGATTGTTGAGATACAAGCTAGTTGGGGAACAAAGCCAAAGATACTGACCTAGGCATTTATTCATATGTAACTAGGTCTTAGAGTCAGTATTTCTGGGAACAAAATGTGGTAAAGCCTACGGCTACATAGAACTCACTCCTAAATGCTGTCTTTTGAACTGTGCTCTCTCTCTCTCTCTCTCTCTCTCTCTCTCTCTCTCTCTCTCACACACACACACACACACACACACAATTAAATAAATAAATGTCTTGCTTTTTAATGACCTATATCACCCTATAGTAATAGGGTGATATAGTTGGATCATATTTACAATTCATAGTTTATACCATAAATACTCAGAAGCAAATAGAATGTCACACAAATGTCAGGCTGTTTTACTGAGCGGTGGGACGATGGACTCGAGGCCACGCCTACTTGCCAAGACTGAGGATGGATGTATCAACATGGAGGAAGGGCTCCTGGAACAGCCTGAGAAAGGGAGGCTCAGCATGACCAGTAGCCTCTGCTGGTGAGGCAGGGTCTGCCCTCCCCTGTACCACACTGTTGCTGCCTGCCATCTTCATGAACACAGGTATCACAGCAGCTCAAAACCACCCACATGGCTCACTAAAGGATAAATTCCAAATCTCTACATCTTGTCTCACTGCCTGGCCCAAACCTGCATCTTTTTGGTTTAAACTCCTCCTAACCAATCAGACTTTTAAACTGGTTTTGACTCAACTCATAGGAAGAAATGCATCTTATGAATATACATTACTTACATAGTATAAACACAGCTTGTGAGTTATTTGCGGCATCCCAGTGTGAAATGTGGAAATCACTGGCTGCCCTTCACGAGGCTTTCTTTCCCACTTAGCTTTCAGCCAAGGTCTTTCCCCCTTTGTCCAAACTAGTGCTGTATGGTTGGAAAGACCTACCCTTCCTCTCTATCCTTACAAAGCAAACCCGTAGAGGCCTCTCAATACTCAACTCAAATATTATTTCAGAGAAACCTTTTTAGATACTGCCCCAGTCACCATGTTACCCTCCTCAGAAGTCTCAGGGCTTAGGAGTGACAGTATTTAGCATGTACAGTGAATAATAAAGGCTTAAAAAGAAAAAGTCAGTGTGAGTTAAATTTGGAAGGTCAACACCCTAGTTTTGCGAGGCCCAAAACAGAATCCAGGGCAGGGGATGTGATTTAGTTGGTAGTTGTCTAGTATGCACAGTGCCTTGAGTTCTATCTCTAAGTACTACACAAACCAGGCATGGCCATACACACTTGTAACCCCAGTCCTTGAGGGGTGTTGGTACGATGTTCAGAAGTTCAAGCCTTAGCTTACATAGTGAGTTTGAGACCAAGTACATGAAACCCTGTTTTATAAAAAAGGGTGGGGGTGGTGTTGATGTGAATACATATAACCTCCTCGCATCTTGAATTACTACCTCCCCCACATTCAAAGTCCCTTAGCTGTGCACTGGCCAATTAGTCTTCTTTCTAGTCCTGAAGGACTCAAGTCTTTCCTACTTAAGAACCCTACCTGTGCCCTTTGTAGGGCAAGAACACTGGCTCTTCAGCTCCTTAACAAGAGACCAATCATCTACTCTCAGAGAAGCTGTCTGCTCAATTTCTCCTCCCATCTCCTTTGACTTGCCATTTCTCCCTGAATTATCATTTATGTACTTCTCTGCCTTCCGAGCTCTGCTCGAGCTTTGAGAGGGGAGATCTACAGAAATGGCCCCATTATGTTCCGCACCAGGAACGGTTTGCAACATGGTAACAATAGGAGCCCTGCAAAACATCCGGCAAAAAAAAACCCAGCATCGCAGAAGACGCAGAGGAAGCCACAGAAGTCTTAGACACGCGTCTTCAAGCCTGCTCAGGACTACTTGGTTGGGCAGAAAAGGCCACCTACAACTGACACACAAGGCCAGACCTATGGTTGGGAGACAGGGAGGGAGCAAAGGCACCAGGCACCACGTTCCAGGGCCTACCAGTAATAAGTGACTGTGCAGGCGGTGCACATCCGCTCCGCCGGGGCTTCGCACACCTCACAACACAGCCGGCGCCCCTTGGGCACCGCTAGCGGGTAGATCACGTTCATCGTGCCGCCAGCGGCGTCAGTCTCTAGGACGGTTGCCTGGCTAGTAGACGCAAGTCTGAGGTGTCACGTGACAACCACGGGCCAGCCGGGATGTTAGGATTTCAAGGGCAAGGGGGAGGGGCGGGACTAACAGCGACAACTGGGGAGGGGACAGCACAAACTAAATCTCAAAGGTTAAATGGCCAGAACTAGATTGCTATGTAGCACGAGCTTGGGGAGTGCTGTACGGTGACCGGTATAGGTCAAAAACAACCATTTCATTTTCCAGACTAGGAAACCCATAGGAAGTATCATTTTTTCGGATTTTCGAGAAAGGCTCTTCCTCTTGACGCTTTCCGAAGGGCTCTGTCCGAAAAGCCAAGCATTTCAAGCCCCGGTGAGGTCATGATCTACTGGCGGACGTAGGAAAGGGAATGACCACAGTCCTTATTTGCGGCTGCGCGCAGCTCAGGTATCCGGAAGGGGGCGTGGCGCCAGCGGCCCGGCGTGCCCGGGCGCCGCGGTTCCAGCGTGAGGTGACTACGGTGCAGATGGCGGAAATGGACTTGGTGGCTGAGTTGCCGCGTCCTGCGGGTGCTGCGCGCTGGGCCGAGGTTATGACTCGCTTTGCGGCCAGGCTGGGCGAGCAGGGCCGGCGGGTGGTGCTGGTCACATCTGGAGGCACCAAGGTCCCCCTGGAAGCGCGAGCCGTGCGCTTTCTGGACAACTTCAGTAGCGGGCGACGCGGAGCAGCGTCTGCGGAGGTCTTCCTGGCTGCCGGCTATGGAGTCCTGTTCTTGTACCGAGCGCGCTCGGCCTTCCCCTATGCCCACCGCTTCCCGCCCCAGGCCTGGCTGTCAGCCCTTCGGCCCTCTGGCCCAGCCCAGTCGGGCAAGCTGAGTCTGGAGGCCGAAGAGAATGCACTCCCGGGCTTTGCTGCAGCATTGCAGAGCTACCAAGAGGCAGCTGCTGCTGGCACCTTCCTGGCTGTAGAATTTACCACTTTGGCGGATTACCTGCATCTGCTGCAGGCTGCGGCCCTGGCTCTCAATCCATTAGGTGAATGTTCTAAGGAATCCAAAGGTTTCTTGGCTGTAGAGTCATTCTCCCTAGCCTCTTTTCCCTCAGGCTTGCTGCCAACCCCACAGCCAAGGAACCCGAGTTGAAAAGAAAAGATCCCATGCTCTTCCCCGATTTCTTATACTCCGTTTTTCTTCACAGGCTCTTCTGCGATGTTTTACCTGGCCGCGGCAGTGTCAGATTTCTATATTCCTGTGTCCGAAATGCCTGAACACAAGATCCACTCATCTGGTGGCCCACTGCAGGTGATGGGCTCTTCTCTTCCAGAGATCTGACCCCCTATAACCAACCTTGGGTTACTTTCCTCTTGATCTGGATGGCCTTTCAGCATTCTGTATGAGCTAGGCACTGGGAATGCAGAGATGAATAAGACACTGCTCTCCCTCAAGGACTTCACAATCTAGTGAGGGCCTGGACACCAGCCATAATCACAGATCAGAATGATAAATGCTGTAGTGGAGGTATGTACAAAGTGCAGTCAGATCCCGGGGTAGTGAGATGGGGGAGTCAGGGTGATGGAGATGACTCATCAAAAGATGGGCACAGGGCCTGATCAAATGGGGAGGGTTATTCTAAGTGGCGTTACAAGTTGGAATTTGCGATTGGATAGCATTCTGTGAACCAAAGTGCTTTGGTAAGGCTGCAGAGGCAGCCTCCCTCTTTGTATACAAAAACTTTGTATTTCTTAAGATCCTTGGACTGTATCCTGTGGAGGCCAGGGACACAAAGGTGGAAGAAAAGACAATACTTGTTTGGATGCAGAGGCAAGGACCTTTAAATGCAGCCGTCCAGCAACAGATGGGCTCTGTCATTTCAAGGCTAGCCTGGTCTACCTAGTGAATTACGGGCCAGCCAGAACTGCACAGTGAGATAGTATCTCAAAGTAAATAAATAAAAGGCTTTGTTTGTACAGAATATCCTAGCATTTTGGAACTAGGAAGTAGAGGGATAAATGGGGGTTGCTGTGTTTCAGGCAGAGGAACGGGAGAAGAGAATCACTGCTGAGAACTGAAGGTGATTTGGTGTCTTGGGACCTGAGGGAATCATAGACATTGGTTGGCTGATATCAGTAGTGGTTATTGATGAAACAAGTATCTGAGGGGCACCTTTTGGATAATTCAGTTACACATTTCAGAGTACCTACTGTGTGCCAAGTGTTACTGTGGAAGAGAAATGCGCCAGCACTTGCTGGTGTTGCTTTCAGTCTGCAGGGGAATCCCTGGTGCACACAGATGGCAAATGCCAAGAAGAGAGAGCAAGTGGGAACTTGTGTGCGCTTTCTGTCGCACTTGCAGACCGAGCTCATACTCTTCAAAAATCCTGGGATCTCCAGTTTATCCCATATTTTTTTTTCCTTGAAAATATCCAGAATGACTTAGTATTCCCCTTTGGTTATATAAGGTTTAATCAAGTGAAGACCAAGTATATATATATATAAATAGGTAGCCACTCCACCAGCATACAACATATTTTAGGCTGAGAGGTTTAAACCTGGTATTACGGGACTCCTGCCAAAGTAACATTTTTCACGAACAGATTATAGTTATCTTTAGATTTGCTTTAAAGAAAATAAAAGAGATGAATATGGTTAAAATACAATGTATTATAAAATTCTCCCCAACTTAACAAAATAACAAAAAAACAGAAACCCACCCTTTCCAAGTGTCCCTTTATGGGCACACACTTTATTGCACATAAATTTTTGCATATCCAGTTCCTGAATGTAAAAAATTTGCAGTATTAAATAAACTTGATTAAACCTTATACAAGTAGATGTTTGACTCTGAATTTAGGCTTCAATATAAACCTAAGTAAACCTACAGAACCCAGTCTTTGGCATTTAGTATGCTGCAAGAAGTTTTCACACTATAAAAAAGCCCACTTAACTTTGGGCAAAAGTCAGTCTTTGATTGCTTGGGTCCCTGGCAGGGACTGACCAGTGTTTGCTTACTGAACTTTGCTTTTTCTGACACAGATCACAATGAAGATGGTGCCAAAGATGCTTTCTCCTCTGGTTAAAGACTGGGCTCCCAAAGCATTTATAGTTTCGTTTAAGCTGGAGACAGACCCGGATATCATAATTAGTAGGGCTCGGAATGCTTTGGAAGTTTACCAGCATCAAGTAGTGGTGGCCAATATCCTGGAGTCAATAAAATCCTTTGTGATTATTGTAACCAAAGACTCAGAGACCAAGTTACTGCTGTCCGAGGAGGAGGTAGCAAAAGGCATGGTGATAGAAGAGAAGATAGTAGACGACCTTCAGTCCCGACACACAGCTTTTATATGTGACAAAAACTGAAGGAAATGCTCCTCTGGGATCAAAAACCAGGGTTCTTAACCACTGATAGGAACTAAGACCAATCCTTTGTTACGGATAAATACAATGAAGAAATAGTAAAAGTGGTGTGCAGGCACATGCCTGCTAGATTTTAGTTCTGTGAGTGAAACACTTGACACTCACCTTGCTCTGGGAAGTGAACGAGAGTTCACAAATACGACTGTGGGATTGTGTGTTCTGCAGAGCAGACGGGACTGGAGCTGCTGTCTGTCAGCCTACTGTACAGGAGTAAGGTCATGGGTGCATGAATGGTTGCTCTGAAGAAGCATTTATCAAGTGCCTACCATGTGCCAGGGCCTTTGTCAGCTGTGAGGGTCTGAAAATGAATGAATATCCCTCATTCAGGAACTGGATCTGCAGAAATTTATGTGCAATAAAGTGTGTGCCCATAAAGGGACATTTGGAAAGGGTGGGTTTCTGGTTTTTTGTTACTGTTTCTTTTAAGATTTATTTTGTGTTTGAGTGTTTCTGCTTGCATGTATGTTTATACACCATGGTAATACAGTACCTTTGGAGGCTAGAAGAGGGAATCAGATCCTCTGGAACTGGAGGCTCAGAAGCTGTGAGCCTTCACGTGGGTGCCAGTGAATCAAACCTGAGTCTTTTAAAAAGAAAAATGTGTTTACTAAAACAGAATACCTCCCTAAAGATAGTCTGCAGATCACAGACCTTTAGCAACACTTTTCAAATATTTAAAAACTGTTCTTCAGGTAAATAACCCGGCTTCTACTTGGGCCCTGGCAGGAACTAAATGATTGCTCTGCCGGGAGGGAACTGTTACAGTGTGATAAAGTGTGGGGTTTGGATGGCCAGCTCCGCGTTCTACTAGTTTCATGAATGAGGCCCTTGACTTAATCTCAGTTTACATTATCTACAGTGTAGGGATAAACAGTATTGCGAAGATAGAGCATTCATTGGTCTCCTGTCTAGCACTTTACAGCCAATATACTCGTGCAATTATCGTTTTCTCGATGGATCAGGCCAACACATTTGATCACTCTGTCCCTCAGAAACTCACTACTATCCCTAAGTTCTCACTATCCTGTTTTGGAGTACGAGTATATACTTAATGCAGGAAGATCTCCAGTAAGTGAGCCATAGGATAGTCCTGAACACAGTTGTGTGTGGGGGCGGGGAATGCTATTGTTACCTATGTAGAAGTAAGTAGTGTTCTACATAAATTTCAGTTAGGAATGGTGGTAAAATGCAGTGGTTGAGCACTTGGCTAGCATGTGCAAGCCTTGGGTATGATTCAGAGTGATGTAAAAACCTGTTTTACAGTACAGGTCATCATGGAGTTGGAAGGGTAGCCTGACGGGACGATACAGAGAATTTCAGTTATGATACAAGCAGAAGTGGCAAGATAAGTAGAAACAGTGAAATTGGGATGTGTGGCCTCCAGCACAAGATGGTTTATCACTGCAGCCAGGAGTGAAAACAGTCTCTTGGAGCACACAGTTGAGATGAACTTTGGGTCTAGTTGGCAAAACTTCCAAGGCAACGACAGGCATCACCACTGGTACAGTGCTGTAACTATTGATTTTCCTCTCTACACCCACAGCCCTGGGGGCTGACTCATCTGTACCGTGGGATCTGTGCTGCTAGTGGAATCCACTTCAGGTTGTTTTATTAAAGCCCCCAAACAATCGCTCATTTTATGGACTCATTGACGTTTCTCTCTTCAGTTTATTGTCTGTTCTGAGAGCTTAAAAACAGTATTTACCCATTTCCAGGGATGTGTGTGTGTGTGTGTGTGTGTGGCTCGTGCATGTGTTAGCAGGTGAAAATGCTTGCAAAGGGAAACAAGGCATTTGATATGGATTGGAGGACCAAGGAACCTTTCCTAAGGAGGCGATGCTGAAACTCATCAGTGGGTGTGGGTCGTGATGGAGGTAAGCATTTTAGAGAGGGGGAAACACTTTCAAGGCCAAGGAAGAACTAACAGAAAAAAGGGGATGCTATTCAGATGATGGTCCCCAGATGATCCAGGAGGGTCTGGCTGCTAGAATAAGATCAAGAAATGTAAGTGGTGTTTTGGATACCAGCAAAGCAGAAGCCTCCAAACACCCAGCTCTGACAAGCACCTAAAATCTTGAAAAAAGAACATCTGAAGATTTAAGTTGAGCCTGTCCTAAAATGTATCATTAAAAATACCCTGGGGCTGGAATAAGACACAGTTACTAGTATTGGCTGCTCTTGAAAAGGAACCAAAGTCTGCGGTGGCACACGCCTTATAATTCCAGCACTTGGGAGGCAGAGGCAGGTGGATTTCTGAGTTTGAGGCCAGCCTGGTCTACAGAGTGAGTTCCAGGACAGCCAGGGCTACACAGAGAAGCCCTGTCTTGGGGGGAAAAAAAGAAAAGAAAAGGAAAGGAAAGAAAGAAAGAAAAGAAAAGAAACCAAGATCCATTCCCACCTAGCACCCACAAGGCTCCCAAGGTTAAACTATAACTCTAGTTCCAGAGATCTGGTGTCCTCTTTTGACCTCCTTGGGCTCTAGCATGCATGTGATGCACATTAACTTATCAACATAAACCTACATGCACATAAATCTTCTAAAAATATTTATTTTGCATTCTATAAGAAGCCAAACAATTACCAATGCTTAGTAAGCTTTCTTAGCGGTTCCAGCCTTTCCAGGCAAGCTTTAATAGAACAATCTGAAGTGGATCCCTCATGAATATTATTGCAAAGCTCACCTAGTTCTAGCAGCACAGATCCCACGGTACAGATGAGTCAGCCCCGAAGGCTGTGGGTGTAGAGAGGAAAGTCAATTGTTTCCAGCACTGTACCAATGGCGATGCCTGTCGTTGCCTTGGAAGTTTTGCCAACTAGCCCTGAAGTTCATCTCAACCGTGTGCTCCAAGTGACATGGTAATTCATGTCACAATAATTAGTGGAGTCCAAAGTGTGGAAATTTATCTTAGGTACTCCAGACAAGTTCTGGCCCTAAAGAACTGCTGACATGCACAGTATCCTGCCTTTTTTTTTTTTTTCTTTTTCTTTTTTAAAGGCAAGGTTTCATTCTATAGCCTAGGGGGGACCGACTGGAATCTGCTGTATAACACTAGCTGGCTCCAAACTCAATTATACCTCACCCTAATATGTGTGGACTCTCACATCCAGAAAAACAAGGAGATAGGTTGAACTTGGAAACAATTTGAGAACTAGAACCCCATGTCTACTCGCAGCCTGTGAGTTATATGGTCGCGGTACACTGTTGTCATGGTTACTGCAGTCTCCGGAGCCAATGGGGTAGTCTGTAGATCCTGGAAGCCAATGGTGTGCGCTGTAACGACTGCCATCACTGCCATCACAGGAAGAACGGCCCCGAGCACCCAAAGTGTGTGCGGTCTCCATGGCTCCCGCCGGGTCGCGCCTGCGCGTCTCCCGGTGAGCGTGGTTGCCATGACAGCGACTGGGCGGCTAGAGCTGAGAGACCCCTGCTCCTTCTGCGCTCTCTCAGGAAAATCCCACCTCTGCCCCGGGACGGACCTGCTCTTCCCGTGTGCGCATTCCAGATCTCTTCGGATCCCCGGTGGGCTCCTTCGCGCAGTACTGGCGGGCTTCTGCGTGCCCGGCCCGGTAACGGTTCGCCCGGGAGAAACGTACTCGTGACTGTCCCCGAAGGTCCCGACAGCCACAAAGGCCCCAGAAACACCATTGTGCCCTGCGCGCGGGCCGAGGGAAAGGACTGCGGGGCTACCTTCGGCACGCGCAACCTTGCATCTGGATGAAGCTCTGCAGGCCTCTGAGGACACCAGCATCCGAGGACATCAAGTCAGTTGCCTTCTGCCTTTCAGCCTTCAACTCCATCCACTTCTCTCACCCTCCGAGCACCGGCCCCTTTATCCTGTTTACCCCACAACCATCTCACCCTTCCCTGTCCACGCTGTGCATTGTTGAATGTCTTCACCATTCTGTCACCTATAGGCCACCTCCTTCCGCTTCCCTCCAGCGAGGCTTTGCATGATTGCACATTTGTCATCCTTCAGCCCTGCAGCCCCTGTAAGGAGTTTCCGTTTCTCGGCACTGTTGCAAATTCTCTGTCTTGGGTGACTTGAGATGGATGAAGTAAACGTTGCAAATGAACACATTAGGCTGTTGCAAACCTATTGTATTTTGAAAATAGAAAAAATTTAAATGTCAGTTTTGTACTTCTTGTCAGCCGTATACACACATACCATATGTGAAAGTTTAAGTTCTGTTCCTTGTTAAGTAGTATGTTAGATATAAATTTAAGCAATATGTTCATACTTGTAAAAATGACCATAGACTATGGTCGTTGGAAAATGACCATAGAGTCGAATTTTGACTTTTAGGCCAAAGTACATCCAACACCCGGGAATTGTGGGATTTGCCAGAGTGGGGATACTTGAAACTGTTAGTGTGTCTCTTTATTTTTCATCTCAGTTTCTAAATTAGAAATCACTTTTGGTGAAGGGAATCAATCAAAAAAAAAAAAAAAAGACTAATCCAGAAGTTCTAAAGTGTAAAATGGACTCATTTAGAGCCAGTGAAATTTTATTTTAGCCTGGAAAGTATTATTTAAGTCATACATTGGTCTCATAATATGCATTCTGTATTGGTTCTTAATATTGTTCTCTCAGTGTTTGGGTTTAAGTGTAAGCCTGTGTCTGAGGAGCAGTGAATTTACATTTTAAGCAGGTCCTTTGAGGGTTATAATATTATGATCTCTCAGACCAAGTAAAGCAGTATTTCAGATGTCTCATGATGAGGGTCAGTTCTAATTTCCAAACGGTGAAAAGCTCAGTTCTCTGTACTAAGTTAGAAAGGACAGTGTTCTGAAGCTTTTCTAATTTTTCATATCAAATAAAATTAAGGAGAATTTCTTGAAAAAACATACTGAGGCTGGGCATGGTGGGACATTCCTTTAATCCCAGCATTTGGGAGGAAAAGACAGGGGGAACTCTTGAGTTTGAAGCCAGTCTGGTCTACAAATTGAGTACAGATCAGCCAGAACTCTGTTACAGAAAGAAACCTGTCTTGAGCCAGGCGGTGGTGGCACATGCCTGTAATTCCAGCATTCTGGGAGGCAGAGGTAGGCGAATTTCTGAAGGCAGAGGCAGGTGAATTTCTGAGCTCGAGGCCAGCCTGGTCTACAGAGTGAGTTCCAGGACAGCCAGGGCTGTATAGAGAAACCCTGTCTCGGAGGAAAAAAAAAAAAAAGAAAGAAAAGAAACCTGTCTTGAAAAATGAATCAAGGAAGAGGAGGAGGGAAGAAGAAAAAGAAGGAGGAGGAGGAAGAGGAGGAGGAAGAGGAAGAAGAAGAAGAAAAGAAGAAGAAGAAGAAGAAGAAGAAGAAGAAGAAGAAGAAGAAGAAGAAGAAGAAGAAGAAGAAGAAGAAAGAGAGCAAACTACAGAGGCAATTAGGTTTTGTTTTACGAGGTGCTTCCTCCTCTGATAAGTATTAGACAAAAATTATGACAAGATTAAATTATTGTCTTTTCCTATTCTCCTCTAACAGTCCTAAAGCAGAGGTGGGGTAGGATGGAGTGAGGAGAGTTTGATTTATGAGACCTTTGCAAGGCATGGAGTCACATGAAGTCGTGGGTTGTGCTAGCGCCTAGTCAGTAGTGGCCAGGGCTTTCATGATACATCCTTCCACATACAAAACATCTCATTTAACAAAGATTGGTCCCACCTAAAGTGCAAACAGTGCCAGAGCTAAGAAACGTCCTAACATAACCAACAGTGACTTCATGTACTCTATGAGTCCTTGTTCACATGGGTGCATTTTACATATAGATGCTGTGAGTTTTTCTCTTCATTTATGTTGAGCCTTTCTCATGTTGCTACCTTCTTAAAAGTATATTTTATTTAGGAATTGAAACAACCTGTGAATCGTATTCTTATGTTTAAGGTTATGTGTGTTTGAATTATATTTCTGTAGAAGGAAGGGTAATTAGGGTGAAAAGTCACATGAGTGTCTTCCAGTTTTGTAGCCTCGTATTTGTTTGTTCCTTAGCATCACTTATAGACCACGTGATCCAAAACCAGTCCCTTCCTCAGAGCCAGAAAACCATCCCTCTGTTGTAGCTTGAGAGCAGAAATGCTGTTTGTCCTCTCTCCACCTACAATTCGTTATTACGTTGACACTGCAACTTACCAGCTCACCCTGTAGATGTGAGAAGTTTGATTGAAAACCATGTTTACACTTGCTAAGATGCTAAATGACCATTTCTTCAGTATCTGCTTCAGAGAGAAGACTGTACTCATAAACTTTGTCAAATGGGGGCAGTTTTAGGTACACTTTAAATATCAGAGAATTTATAACTCAAACACCTTGAGATCTGTTATATTAGATTTTTAAGGTTTCCCAACCACCAAGTCTGAGTCTACTGGGGAGAAAATTTGTTCTGGAATGCTCTAACACCATCCCAGGCAGAAGGACCTGGGTGTGCAGAGTCAAGGAATTAATTGTCAGCAGCATAATGGAAGCATTGGTCATCAGACTTGGGAGCCTAAGGCTAATGAGGATCAGAAGATGAACTCAGAGAAGCAGACAGAAACCAGGCTGCGGAGAATTTTCGAATGCCAAAGGACTCTGAACGGTGCCTGAAAGCAATGCAAACATTAAGCAGCAAGTGATCTGCATTCGAGAAACGAGCCTCCGGGGGCCTTGACAGAGCACGGGCTGGATAGAGCCAGCTCGCTCTTCAGAGTGCACTGTGAGTGCCTACACTAAGCCATCGAGCTTGGGAGATGATCAGGAAGTGAGGAAAGAGCAAGCAGCTACAGCCCTGGGCACTGTGTGGTGGGAAGATGACTAGGGAGGAGTCAGGGATGACCCCCCCCCCCCCCCGGGCCAGGCTGGGTCGCTGGTGACTATTACTATGGAATCCAGAAGGTAGTGGGGAAAATGGTGGATGAATCAAGCCAAGCTGTTCAGTTGACAACTGGACATGGACTGATCTCACTGACTGAGAGCTATCCACGTGGAGGAGGGCCCAAGTCCTTGAGACCTGATTAATGAACCAAAGGTCTCAAAAGATTGAGCCAAGAGAAACCAAGCATTGGCCTATTCTGAAAGGATGTGTAGGCTTGGGGCTTGAGGAACTGTTGTCAGCCTCGATGATGAGCAGTAAACAAAGACTATCCTGCCAAGAGGAGGGGCATATTCACAGAGAAACCCAGACAGACGTGCATTAGGAAGCCAGATGTGGTGGCGAACACCTGTCATCTCAGAACTGGAGGCAGAGGCAGGCAGAGCTCTGTGAGTTCAAGGCTACCCTGGTCTGTACAGGGAGCTTCATGCTAGTGAGATCCTGTCAAAAACAAACAAACAAACAAACAAAACATTTTTTAAGAAAAAAATAGCCAGGCGTGGTGGTGCACGCCTGTAATCCCAGCACCTGGGAGGCAGAGGCAGGTGGATTTCTGAGTTCAAGGCCAGCCTGGTCTACAGAGTGAGTTCCAGGACAGCCAGGGCTACACAGAGAAGGAAAGGAAAGGAAAGGAAAGGAAAGGAAAGGAAAGGAAAGGAAAGGAAAAAGGAAAGGAAAAAGGAAAGGAAAAAGGAAAGGAAAAAGGAAAGGAAAAAGGAAAGGAAAAAGGAAAGGAAAAAGGAAAGGAAAAAGGAAAGGAAAAAGGAAAGGAAAAAGGAAAGGAAAAAGGAAAGGAAAGGAAAGAGGAAAGGAAAGGAAAGGAAAGGAAAGGAGGAAAGGAAAGGGGAAAGGAAAGGAGGAAAGGAAGGAAGGGGAAGGGAAGGAAAGAAAAAGAAAGAGAGAGAGAGAGAGAGAGAGAGAGAGAGAGAGAGAGAGAGAGAGAGTAAGTCTCATGACCAGACCTTTCGCACTTAGAAGCAGACAGATGTGGAACTCAGGGTCAGCTGAGCTTGAGTTCCTGAACCTTCTCCTCCCTTCTAAGTGCTAGGGTTACAGATGTGGACCATGACACCTGCTGACCTTACATCTTATTCTTTCGGTAACATTCTTGAGGAAATAAGGAATTAACTGGCTGGTAGTAACAGCATGCTCAAATAATAATGGCTTCAGTAGGTGGGGACCACAGCTCCATAATAGAATTCACGTGTTTGAATTCTCAGGGGAAAACACTTAGTCTAAAAGAATAGATGGGCGTTAGATGGCTTGGCAGGTGTGATCCGAAGAACTCACAAAAAACTGGGTGCCGTGGCTGGTAACTATAATCCTGGCAGTAATATGGTGAGATGGGAGGCAGAGACAGGAACAGAAGCTCACAGGCTGACAAGCCTAGCGTATGCAGAGCTGTGAGGAAGAGAGACAGCCTCAGGCGGGTGGAAGGAGAGAAGTGACAAAGGTGTCCTCTGATCACCTCACACGTACATGAAATCCATGTATGTGTGTGCGCAAACACACGCATGCACGTACGCACGCACGCACAAACATTTAAAAATTAAAAAGGCAATTGCCTGTACTCTGTAGGCTGTATTTGAAATTGTGAGAGGTTCGGGTTTCTTCTTTTGGCTTATTTTTGTCAGGTGGTTTCCATTCGATGGCATCAAGTTGGCTGCTCAAGTTTCAGCTATCGTTTGAATTCCAGACAATAGATATAGGAAGAGGGAAGGAAAAGGGATTCTGGGACGCAGGGCAGAATGCCATTTGTCTCCTCTTGGTGAGAACTTGGTCACAGGAATATGGCTAGCAGTGATGAAGGGCAGCTTTTTGATTGCTACAGGTAATATCTTAGGTAATACCTTATTTCTGAGAAAGAAGGAAAAATCCAGGTCATAACTAAAGGACACCTGACATCTTAGCCACACACCAGTGTTTGTTCCAACGTCAGTGTTGCTCCAACATCCACAGGGTCATGCAGACATCTATTGAACCAAGGGTAGCAGCTGTGCCAAGCTGTTATCACAGTAGAGGAGGGCAGAGAGTCAAAGTGGGTTCATGGGAATGAAAACATTTAAATACCAGTAAAAAAAAAAAAGGAGGAGGAGAAACCCAGAAGAACACTGAGTAAGACAGGCTAGGCAGGAGTGCAGGTAGGACAGCGTGACATCACAGTGCAGCTAAAGAAAGCTTTCATGAAAGAGTGAACAGGTGAGAATAGAAGTCACCTGTAAGAACAGGAAACTGTCCAGTTGGATGTAACATTTCAGATTACATCTAGATAGCAACACCTAGATAAATAGCATCTAGATTAGTTGCTAGTCTGAGTACATTGTCCAAAACCAAACAGTGTGTATGAGAGAGATGCTGTCCAAGAGGACAACAGCTGGAAAGGACTAGACTGAACCGCTAGAAGGGGGTGTTTTCTTGTTTTGTCACTGGGTTATACTCCCAGGCCTATATCCTTATTTTTACTATCATGGTTGTCTTGAGCTTGGCCAAATATCAGTAGGGAGGAAGATTATGTGCGTTTGGAAAGGAAAATGAAGACATAGAGGCCGGGCGGTGGTGGCGTACACCTGTAATCCCAGCACTCTGGGAGGCAGAGGCAGGTGGATTTCTGAGTTCGAGGCCAGCCTGGTCTACAGAGTGAGTTCCAGGATAGCTAGGGCTATACAGAGAAACCCTGTCTCAAAAAAACCAAATTCAACCCCCCCCCCAAAAAAAAGACATAGAGAATAGGACCCAGATGACAGGTAAAAGGACTGATCTTGGTCAAGAGGATGAATGTCCTGGTTAGCCTTAATTGTTCACTTGACACAGCCTAGAATCATCTGAGAGCCCCAACTGAGCAATTGCCCAGGTCACCTTGGTCTGTGGGGATGACTGTGGGTGAGTGATTGCTGTGATTATTAATAATCAAATTAATAATCAAAACAGGAGGGCTCAGCCTACTTCAGGCGTTGCCATGCCCTGGTGGTGAGCTGTATAAAGAAGTTAGCTAAGCAGGAGCCTAGAAGAGAAGCCAGCAAGCAGTGTTCCTCTCTCCTGCTTCGATTCTTGTGTTGACTTCTCTCAGTGTGAGACTGATCTGGAAATGTCTCCAGGTAAACACTTCCCTCCTAGAAGTTGCTCTTGGTCCGAGTGTTTTGTCACAACAGAAAGGAAACCAGGACAGTGAACATCTTTTCCACTGAGGAAGGAGAGATAAGGATATCTAAAGATGAAGTATTCTGTGTGGGAGTGGGAAGGAAAGAAGATGGGCTTTGTTTTCCTAGGGTGGAGAATGAGATTATCTGTCAAGAATAAGAGCCAGGATTTCCAGTAGAAGCTGCCAACACACAGAGTGACCTAGAAGATGGAGACCATGAATTAATTGTAGCAGCTTAACTCTGTGTGCTGGTTTGGCGTTTCTCTTCCAGCACTCAGAAACCTAAAGTAGATAAAGATTAGTGAAACTTTCCCAGGACTGATATTTTCAGGATGGTTGGACAAGGAACAAGATAATTGGGAATATTGGTGAGGTTTAATAAAAATAAGAACTCGGGGCCTAGCTGGGCAGTGGTTGCACATGCCTTTAATCCCAGCATTTGGGAGGCAGAGGCAGGCGAATTTCTGAGTTCGAGGCCAGCCTGGTCTACAGAATGAGTTCCAGAACAGTCAGGGTTATACAGAGAAACTCTGTCTCAGAGAAAGAAAGAAAGAAAGAAAGAAACAAAGAAAGAAAGAAAGAAAGAAAGAAAGAAAGAAAGAAAGAAAGAAAGAAAGAAAGAAGGAAAGAAGGAAAGAAGGAAAGAAGGAAAGAAGGAAAGAAGGAAAGGAAGAAGAGAAGAAAAGAGAAGAAAAGAAAAAGAAAAGAAACCGGCCTTTCTGCATTGCTGATGGGAAAATAAAATGATTCCATTATAGTAGATGATTGGTAAAGGATTATATATAACCAGTCTATTCCTAGTTAATAAAGCCCAAAGAGCAGAAAGCAAGGACTTATAACAATGCTCATATGCCTATGTCCATAACAGCATCTTTCACAATAGTGCAAAGATAGAAGCTACTCAGTATCCATCAGCAGATGAATGGATAGACTTACTATGTGCAGAACGTGGAGTATTGCTAGAGGACAGAAGCTGAGGTGGGGATGGCTAGAAGCTAAGTGGAATGGGCCAATCCAAGGAGAAGTTACCCATGGTTACACTTACAGTGGGCACTCTGACTCCTCAGAAACTAGAGGACAAAGAGAGGTGCTTGCTGTGGGCTGTGGAGTGTCAAGCATTATAGTGTAGGAAAGATTTTCTGTTGGGGATAGTTTTAGTGTTCTGAAAATGAAATAGACCGTTCTGTACAACAGCAAAATGAAAGGTGGGATCCAGTGTCCTCGGGGCTTTGCCTTTGGAATAAGGACAGCTCATTCGTTTCTCGAGGGGAAAGAACGCAGGAGTTGGTGGGTGGGTAAGGCAGTGTGGAGGGTCTTTGGGGAGCAAGAAGCAGGGTGACAGTGGGAGGGGAGGTGATGGAGGCTTGGGAGAGAGGGTGTGGTCTAGTTCTATAGGGAATGGAAGCCAGACGACAGCTGGGCCGCAGTGAGGCTTCACTGGGGGTGAGCAGACTCCTGACACCAAGCAGTGCTGGCCAAGGCTCTCCAGCCCTGGTTGGCTTTGGAGGGAGGGCAGGAGATGGGGAGTCGTGAGGAAAAGAACCAGGGTTTGCTCAGCAGCTAAAGCAGAAGCAACAAAGTGTGTGGGGGAGGGGGAGCGTGTGCCCGGGGCACGGATTACAGCGACAGCCGTGTTCCCGGGGCACAGATTACAGCGACAGTTGTGTTCCCGGAGCACGGATTACAGCGACAGCCGTGTTCCCAGAGCACGGATTACAGCGACAGCCGTGTTCCCGGGGCACGGATTACAGCGACAGCCGTGTTCCCGGGGCACGGATTACAACGACAGCCGTGTTCCCGGAGCACGGATGACAGCGACAGCCGTGTTCCCAGGGCACGGATTACAGCGACAGCCGTGTTCCCGGGGCACGGATTACAGCGACAGCCTGGCTCTAAACTGTGAAAGTGAGTGAGAGCCGAGATGTGGGCACACACCTGCAGTCCCAGAACTTGGGAGACTGAGGCAGGAGGACTGGGAGTTTAGGGCCAGCCTGGACTACATAGTGAGACCCTGACTCAGTAAATGAGAACTGGCAGGTGTTACAATTTCTATGGTTGAAACTGCACTAGAAGCATCCTGGAAGGGATCAGAGGATCCTGGTAGGATGTGGGAATGGACGGGTGAGAGGCCGTTCTTACTGGAGTGGAAGAGCCAGAAAATTACAGAAGGCCGAATAGGACGGAGGGCCAGGCCTGTGGGGTTTGCTGGAGGACTGGGAAGCTAGTGTACCAGGTCTGTCAGCACTAAGAAGCGCCCATGTCAGGACTTGTCGAGTGACCTTGGGCAGGTCACTTGGCTTCCTGTTTCGCCAAGTCTTCATGTCTTAAGGACGGGTGTTACTGCTCTGTCACTGGAGTCAGTACGATGGAAAGAACCACTTGTGAAGTTCATCTGCCACACAGTAGGTGCTCAGAAAACAGCATAACTGTGCACTCACTCTGACCCGAGTCCCTGTAAACCTTAAAAGGTGCAAAACCTTGCTCTTCAAAAGCTGCTGTTGGCTTCGATTTTTCAGAACCTTCTTTAATAAGGGCTCGTAAGTGTTTCAGCTTCCCTTCTAGCCCACCACACACCAGAAGTAGTGAGAAAGAAATGTTAATAGCAAACGGGGGTTGTGAACCTGTTTAGAAATAGTTCTTTGGGGGATTTTCCCATGTTTGTTGTCAGCAGTCCAGTCCTCTAGCAAAAAATGCCAACACCAGTCAGCAGCTGCAGTCCAGCCCACTGGGCAATCAGCACTCACGAATCTCAACAGAAGTTTGATCCAGAAAAAAAATCCATCAATTGACCTGAGTCTGTGAGTTACTCTATGAAGTTACAACATGCGAAGATCAGCAATGCAATGCAAGGCGAACCGATACCAGAGCATCAGCAGCAAAGGCTAGGGAGGTGGAGTATGGTAAACCAATACCAGAGCCTCCTCCTGCTCACTGTCTGTGGGGTCATTTTTATATTCTTTTTAAAAACATTATGTATCCTCTCATGTGTCTGCTTCGCAAAACATCCCTTCACTTGTCTGCCCCAGCAAAACATCATATGACATAACTGACTTTCCAAAGAAATGAGAAATTTCTACTTCAGGCTGTAGTGGCAATGAAGTGTTTATGGAGTGGGAGCTGCTCCACACTGTTACTGCTGTGTCAGTGTGACAGTGGGCAGGGAGGACCAAAGACTCTCCTACCATACTGCCTTCCTCTTCCTCCCTCCCTTCCTCTCTTCCTTCCTTTCCCTTCCTGCCATCCTTCCTCCCCTTTCTCCCTCCCTCCCTCCATCCCTCTCTTTCTTCCTCCCTCCCTTCCTCCATCCCTCCCTCTCTTCCTCCCTTTCTCCCTTCCCTCATTCCTTCCTTTCTTCCTTCCTCTTCCTGCCATCCTTCCTCTTCCTCCCTCCCTCATTCTATCACTTTCCCTTCACCTTTCCCATTTCTCCTTCCCTTTCTACCCTTTCTTTTCTTTCTTTTCAAAGGTTTTATTTTTACTTTTGTTAGTGTGTTTGTGTGTGCACATGTGCCAGTCACATGTGTTTGAGCCCCAATCGAGGCCAGAATCTAAGCTCTATCTAAACTACTAAGAAGGAGTTACAAGGTTTTGTTGTGTTAGAATTGCAGCTGATCTGGACAGATCACACCAGGCCAGCACAGTTCCATGAGAGAGGTTTATTGGGGGTATGGGGGAGGACAAAAGGGAACAGCAAAGAAGAAGGAGGAGGAAAGAGAGAGGAGGTCAGGGGGAGCTCTGCTCTTTATTTGGCCTGTGATGTAATTGCATGCATAGCTCCGCACTGTTGAGTGTGCAGTGAGGGTGGGCAGATGAACCTATGGCAGTTGCCATGGCAACAGACACATGGGTCCTTTCGGGTTGTCTAGGAGTGACGTCACCATCATTGCTGGATTCAGAGCTGGTTCCTTACTGTAAAGCCAGCTCCTGATGCCAACAGTTGTGAGCAGCCCTATATAGGTGCTGGGAACAGAACTCAGGACCTCTGGATGAACAGCATGCCCTCTCAGCCATTGAGCTTTCTCACCAGCCCATTTTCCTTCTTCTTTTTTTTTTTTGTTTGTTTTTTAAAGATTTATTTATTTATTTCATGTATGTGAGTACACTGTCGCTGTCTTCAGACACACCAGAAGAGGGCATCAGACCCCATTACAGATAGTTGTGAGCTACCATGTGATTGCTGGGAATTAAACTCAGGATCTCTGGAAGAGCAATCAGTGTTCTTAACCACTGAGCAATCTCCCCAGTGCTCTGTTTTAAAACAAGTTCTCACTATGTAGCCCAGCCTAGTCTCAATCTCACGATTCTCCTGCCTCTACTTCTCAAGTGCTGGGATTGGGCATGTGCTGCTGTGTCCACCACTCTTATGTTATTGTTTCTGAAAGTTTTCAAACACCCTGTGGGATGGGGAGGAGAGGACAGTGTCGGTGTTACTTTTATTAATTATTAAACTCTAAGTGAGAATTTTCTTGGTGTTTTATAAAACAATAGCTATTTGCCTACAATTCTTTTTATACTTTCCTGTTATTTCTTCCCAACAGAAGCCCAAATAAGGGAAACCAACCAAATGTGTCAAGAAGGCTTGTCCAGACTAGCTCTGAGCAGCCCCAGGAAACAGACTGCATGCTCACTGGGAGAGAGGACACTGGCAGAGGCCCAGGAACTTGTGGACTCCACGCTGGAGTCTCGAAGACATACAAGCAGTAGCCTACAGAAAGAATTTCCCCAGGTAATCTAGAATTAACTAGATAAATTAGTGAAAATGCAGGCCCCCTGAAGCCCCATTATTCATCTAGTCGACCATTCACTAAAGTATCAGGAAACCCATTTACATGCTTCAGAATACAGCTTTGTAGTTGGATGGCGTTCCTTTGTAGTTGGATGCCAGCTGTAAGCGTTTGAACTTGCCGAGGACCAGCCTTGCCTTGGAGAGGGGTTCTGAGAGAAGGTCTGTTTGAGAGGGTGAAACAAAAGAAGTTAAATCGTGGGTTACAAACTGGTGGCCTAGGTTCTGCTCCAGAGAGCTTTCCAGACCGCTTTCTCTATGTTCTGTTCAGCACAAGGAGGCTTTCTCATGCTATTCTAAAAACTCTCTAGATAGCTTGCAAACCAGAAAAGTCTTTTATTTTATGTATTGATTTAGTCATTACCCCCAGTTCCCTTTTAATTATCCCATGAATCAGCATCCCATGACCCCAGCCCCTTGCTTTTTAGAAAAAGACTGCAAGCACAAGCAGAGACAATAAGATAGCTGGGTGGGACCCCACACTCAAATTACCATGTTGACCATGCCTGGACCTAAATCTTTCTGAGCAGCTGGCTCATAGTGCAGCTGCCTCTGTTCCTTAATATCTGTGAAGCTCCTTATACAATTCATATTGCATCCTTATATTTTGCATAGTTGAGAAAGTATATATTTTTGAACTCATGTTTTCAGCATTCATTCCCACAGCCTTAAGAGCTGTCCTGAAGGTCTCAGCATTCTATGATTTGCTGAGGCATAGGCCTACCTTTGCTCCCTGGACTCATGCCGTAGATGATTATCATGGAGTCAGTGACCTTGGCAGAGGGGACATTCCTCCAAAGGAGGTACATGAAAATATGTACACTATTATACAAACAAGCCTTATATCCACATCAGCCATCAACATTCAGGGGGGCCCATGCCCTGGTGGTTCTGTTCCACAGGCAGGAAGCCATGTTGTAACTGTCCCTTCCAGGGCCACTCCTGGACTCATTCCTGGATGAACAGGCTGACTTTCATGAGACACAATCACCTCACCCGTGAATCTGACCTGCTCTGGCCTCTGACCTATGAACTCAGCTCCTGCACGGAATGGCTGTAAGGATGAAATGAGTTAGTGTACGTGCACTAGTTACTTTCCTCACTCTGTGATCACATACCCAACAGAGGCCACTTAAGGGAGAAGAGGTTTATTTTGGCTCCTGATTTTGATGGGTATCATCCATCCCAGCAGGAAGGCTCAGTTAGAGCAGTGCCAGCTGAGCATAGGGGGCAGGGCAGCATCTGCCACATCTTGGTAGACCAGGAAGCAAAGAACTAGATCTGAATGACTGTGTCTTCCCAGACTGTCCACTATTGGCCATGCCCCAAAGGTTCTGAAGCCTCTCATGACAGCACCAAAGCTGGGGAGCAGGTGTTCAGATACATGAACTTGGGGGCAGGGAGCAGAGTGGGGGAGCATTTCACACTTAAACCACATGGTATGCAAGTCTGTGTTGGTGAGAAGCAGAATAAACTGAAATTCTTGTATCCCACTATTGCACAACTATTTTTAAAATTAGGCATCGTGTGTGTGTGTGTGTGTGTGTGTGTGTGTGTGTGTGAGAGAGAGAGAGAGAGAGAGAGAGAGAGAGAGAGAGAGCAGGGATCAGTGTTGGTATCTCCCTTACTCTCCACCTTTAGGCGGGGTCTCTCCCTGAACCTGCAGCTCACTGACTTGGTTAGGCAGCTGGTCAGTGTGCTGAGGGATCTGCCTGTGCCTGCTGCCAGCCCTGATTTTAATGTGGGTACTGAGGATCTAATTGTGCTTGCACAGAAGGCAGGATCCTTCTGGAACTCACAGAGATACCACAACCTCTTCTTCCTGAATATCTGGGATTAGAGGCCATAATGTCTGGCCCAGCAGGATTCTTTTCAGTATGGGGGCAAGAAACCCAGGCTTTTTGCATGTTCAGGGCAAGCACTTGTTCACTGAGCTACACAACCAGGCTTCAGTGATTTTTTTTTTTTTTTAGAAGATGTAACACACATTGTTGAAAATTTTGATCTATTTAATAAAGACTACCTATTATGTGATCTTTTATCTTTCCCAACTTATTATAATGTTTTTAATATTTTAATGCATAATTTAATCCATCTTAAACTATTAATCCACATATCTTTTTTATTTTTTGGTTTTATTTTATGTGTATAGGTGCTTTGCCTACAAATATGCAGAGAGACCAGAAGAGTTGGGTGAAACTCCTAGAACTGGAGTTACAGGTGGCTGTGAGCCACCATGGGGGGTTCTAGGAACTGAACACAGGTCCTTTGGGAGAACAGCCAGTACTCTTAACTACCGAGCTATCTCTCCAACCCTGGAACAAACATATCTGAATATATTCACACAGAAATTAGGTAAAAGATGACTTATAGTTAGCTACATTTATTAGGTAAAGGGATCTAATTTTTACTTGACCAAGGTATTTTTTTAGACTGCTACCCAGGTTCCTGGTAACTCTGATGTACTCTTTGCAAAGGCTGCCAGATTTTCTCAAATTTTACCTTAACAAAATCAAGAAACAGAGGCTTCTGTTAAATAGATCAAAATTTTCAACAATGTGTGTTACATCTTCTAAAAAAAAAAAAAAATCACTGAAGCCTGGTTGTGTAGCTCAGTGAACAAGTGCTTGCCCTGAACATGCAAAAAGCCTGGGTTTCTTGCCCCCGTACTGAAAAGAATCCTGCTGGGCCAGACATTATGGCCTCTAATCCCAGATATTCAGGAAGAAGAGGTTGTGGTATCTCTGTGAGTTCCAGGCCGGCCAGGGCTACAAAGTAAGACCTGTCTCAGAATAAACCAAAACAAAACAAATACATATACTTTGGGGGAGTTGGAGGGCACGTAGAGAGATACCTGTGTGGTTAAGAACATATAATATTCTTGCAGAGGTCCAGGGTTCAGTTCCCAGCACCCACAATGGTTAGCTCACAACCTCCTGTAACTCCAACTCCAGTGGACTCCTTTGGCCTCTGGCCTCTTCCAAGCACTTGCATGGCTGTGCACACAACCCACACACTTATGCACAATTACTTAAGTATTTATTAATATTAAAATATTAAAAGTAACTCTTCTTTAAAAGAGTACACATACTTTGGGGTTAATGGACCAAGGGAAGCATCCTGCAAACTCTTTGATGCACAATACATATTGGGGCTGACAATACATACTAGAGGCACCACACTTGTTTTTGGTGATCACATAAACCTAATCTTAGTGTGTTAGATGGCACCATGTGAATTGGTTTTACAAATAAAACCACCCCCAAGTACCCCTGATTCTGTTTGGTTCAACTTAATCAAAGACATGCACATGGGTGGAAATGCTGTTTGCTGCCTTTCTGTTGTTTTTTAAGACGTGGATGGGAGCCTCATGTCTTGAGGATTCTTGTTGTCAGTGTGTCGCTAACTGTAGTTTCATGTCAGCCTCAGGATGAAGACCAGAGTAAAGATGCAGTGCCTCAGGACTGCCTCATGAGGGAAGTGGAGTGCATAGCACAGAAACTGGAGGCCTCGCTGGAGGAGATCCACAGGGGAGCCCAGAAGCCCCCGGAGGAGGACAGAGAGCAGAGAAAGTTAGGTGAGTCGTGGCTTCAGACAACCATTCCGCTGTGGTTATAGTG
The DNA here is from genome assembly GCF_947179515.1 of Apodemus sylvaticus. Lineage (NCBI taxonomy): Eukaryota > Metazoa > Chordata > Mammalia > Rodentia > Muridae > Apodemus > Apodemus sylvaticus. The sequence goes on along the minus strand of NC_067474.1, from coordinate 134,257,760 downwards.
GGGTCATCTGAGAGGATATGCCACAGGGAAATGGTTCAAAGATGAACATGTAAAAGACTCGTTGCTACTGGGTCCCCAGGTCTTCAGGAAACACAGGTTTGCCTGGCCAGCCCCAAGTGCACAACCCCAGACTGTGTGCCACTCCCCACTAAGAGTCCGGGCACCCAAACTACCCATTTCTTCCTTCTACATCCATCTTCCTCACCAAAACTAACCACCACTCTACCTGGAATACTATTTCTGAGTTTTGGCCACATGCATTATCATTTATTTAAAAGTTTATTTTGTTTATTTTTGTTTTATGTGTATGGGTGGTTTGCTTGCATATATGTCTGTGTACAATGTCTGTGCCTGGTGCCAGAAGAGAATAACTGACCTCTTGAAACCAGAGTTACATACAGGCAGTAGTGAGCTGCCGTGTTGAAGGGGTGCTAGAAGTTGAAAGTGGGTCTTCTGGAAGAGCAGCCAGAGCTCTTAATCCACTGAGCCTGAGTCATCTTTCTAACCCCTCGTTGTTAAAATAAAATGTAAAAAAATTTTAAATAGCTGATCATGGTGTGCAGACCTTGAGTTTCAGAACAGAGGCAGGTGACATTTCTAGGAGACTAGAGGCAGAGGCAGGTAAATCTTTGAGTTTGAGGCCAACCTGATCTACATAGTGAGTTCCAGGACAGCCAGGGCTATGTAGAGAGATCCTGTCTCAAAAATAAATAAATAAATGAATAAATAAATAAATAAATAAATAATCACATTAAGGGCTGAAGAAGTGGCTCGGTGGTTAAGAGTACTGGCTATTCTTCCAGAGATCCTGAGTTCACTCCCCAGCACCCACACAGTAGCTCCCAACTGTCTGTAGCTCTAGTTCCAGGGCTTCTGACACCTGCACACAGACAGACATACAGACAAGTACCATTGAACACAAAATAAGCAATAACAAAAATTAAAAGGAAAACAAGAAAATCACATTAAAACTTTCATTCTGTGTGTGCTTCGATTGTGGGCGACATGCTAAGGCACACATTTGGAAGCCAAAGGACAACTTGAAGGAATTGGAACATTTCCTTCCACCCTGTGGGTCACCACCACCATTGGACTCAAGCTGTCTAGCTTGGAGGCTGGTCTGTCCTCGGGGCCGTCTTGCCTGTAATCTTCATTCATTCAGTTTGTCCTTCTGCTTAGTCTCATACCATTTTGTGTAGCAGTCTACTGCCTTGATCGTATCCCCCTCCCCGCCCCAGGCTGCATGAGCATTTGTGCTGATGTGCATTTGTGCTGTGTCCACTTGGGGCTAGCATCAATTCTGCTGCTATTAAAATTCTCACACTTACCATGTGGGTATCTACATATTTCTAATCCTGATAAGAGTGAAGTCTCTGGATTGGAGACTGAGGGCACGGTCTCCTTTGGTCTTCCAAAATGCAGTCATGTGCCACCTTGGGGAGTCATTCTGGGAAATGGGTCATTGAACAATTTTCTTGCATGAATGTTATAGTGTGCTTACAAAAAACAGACAGTTGTTGAGCTGCCACATGGGAGCTGAGATGGCTACAGGTGATATACCCTGTAGGTTCGCCGCTGTATAAGGTTGACAGTGGATCAGATTCATTTTGTGGCCAAGATATCCTCTGTAGTGTAAGAGGCTCTGGTTGCTCCACACTCCGTGGCAATGCTTGCTGAAGTCTTACTCGTGTTGCCTGTCATGGTGAGCATAAGGTGGCGCTAACTGGCTTTAGTGTGAGAATTTGAGTTCTGTGTCTGCGATGGTGGTTGCTCATGTGTGCAGTTCAGCGCTATGCAAGTGTGTCCTGTGATGTTTACACACTGATGAGATTAGATTACCTAGCAACAGTTTCTCCAAACATCCCCCCCACCACCACCAGTGTTAAGTGAGGCATGGCTGTTTTAGGGCTGCCTTAAACACCCATCTCTCCTTGTAACATTCGTGGTCCAAGTTCTTCAGCATGTAGTCTAAAAGAGAATGGTTAGGAAATGGCAAGTTTGAGATCAGAGGTTCAGGAGTAAACATAGGATGTGGTAGGAACACTAGAAAGGAATTCAGGAAAGCTTGCAGAATTGTTTCTGTATCGACCGCTCAAAGAGAATAAAAAGGTATGAAATTTGATCGTTATGTGGGCCATTAGGTCCTTCTGTGTAGGACGGCCTCGAACTAATAGAGATCTGGGATTAAAGGGATATACTACAATGCTCAGCTCATTTGCTTTTGGCAGGGAGGAGAGTATTTATTTTTATGTGTATGAATATTTTCCTGATATATTGTTGCAAGAAATATTTAAAAAGAACAGCAAGTCCCCGTGCTACAGCAGGCATCAGCGGGCTACATGGCTTCAGCAGGGTCTTCTCATCTTGGCAAACTCTCTGGCCCAGAGCTCCCCCGAGATGTCTCCACCCAACTATCTAGTTCCTTTGGAGGGTTGCTGCCACTCCAGCCCCATGCAATGACTGCCCACCTCACAGTTAGCTGTCACAATTGCCAGTAACCCGGTAAAATCAAAAGTCTAGAATTTTATAATTAATCAGATTTACATATCAATAAATTCTTAATTCATAAGATGCCCACATAATAATTTCAAAGCCAATTGATAATGATACAAGCTGCACACCTAGATTAGACAAGTTATCCCAATTATTCTCTTTTTTTAAAGATTTATTTATTTATTATATGTAAGTACACTGTAGTTGTCTTCAGACACTCCAGAAGGAGTCAGATCTTGTTACAGATGGTTGTGAGCTGTCATGTGGTGGCTAGGATTTGAATTCAGGACCTCCAGGAGAGCAGTCAGTGTTCTTAACCACTGAGCTATCTCTCCAGCACCCTATCCCAATTATTCTATCCCTATATGATACTATAGCTACCTGCGGCTATTTAAAGCCACATGGAATCTGAATTGTCTTGTTTGTCCTCCATTTTCCTTCACCTCTTCTCCTGTGTCGCTCCCTGTCTCTGCAACTCTTTGCTCTGCCTCCCTTTTCCCTGTCCAATCATGGGCTTCTTGTATTAATAATTAAATTAATTGGACAGGGAAAATCCTGCTACAATGTATGTCTGTGCACCCCAAGTGCACAAAGCTCGAGGAGACCAGAAGAGGTGTCAGATCCCCTCAGACTGGACCCCCAGTTCGCTACCATGCGGATAGTGGGAACTGAACCTGAGTCCTCTGGAGGAACTCCTGTGAACCTCTGGAGTCCTCTCCTGTGTTCTTAACCACTGAGCTATTTCTCCAGCCCTTCATTTACTTTTTGTACATATGTTTTCTTTCTTTTTTCTTTTAGGTGATGCACTTGAGAATGCCCGACTGGAAATTGAAAAACTGAAAGATAATCTGATAAAATTGAGAGAAAGTGGTGAGTCCATAGCTTATATAGTAATGAATAATAATAAACCATACAAGAGCATGACATATATAGTGTAAAATATGAGTTGGGAGCTGGAGATGGGCTGCATGCTTAGCACTTAAGATCTGTGCAGAGAGCCGGGAGGTGGTGGCGCACGCCTTTAGTCCCAGCACTTGAGAGGCAGAGGCAGGTGGATTTCTGAGTTGGAGGCCAGCCTGGTCTACAGAGTGAGTTCCAGGACAGCCAGGGCTACACAGAGAAACCCTGTCTCGAGAATAAAGGTCTGTGCAGAGGACCTGAGCTTGGTTGTAACCCCCACATGGGGCAACTCACAACCACCCGTAGCTGGAGCTCCTGGGAATCTGACACCCTCTTCTGGCCCTGTGGACACTGCATACATGTACACAGACACCCACACATGAATAAAATAATACAATCTTTAAAACTTCTCCAATAATGAAAATCACAAGTGCCACTCCTACAGCCACTGCCACGCTTGCGGTGTCACTTGCCGCATACAGAGCAGCTGCTGCTCTGCTAGGAACCTTTTGTGACTACCAACAAATCAAGTAGGGAATATTTTCATCCTATTTCATAGATAAGGACGCTGAGTCATGGCAAGGGTAACTGAGTTACCATTAACTACAAAAAATATCACAGCTGATGTATGAATTCTTAAATGTCCAATTCCAAAACCTGTCACCAGGACAAAGACCGTCCTGAGACCACTGAAGTGAAGGCCCTTGCAATCCATTCAGCAACACCTCACGTGTGCTCACTGGGAAGCCAATAGCCTTGGAATGGTGTTGATGAGTTGGTCTGACACTACCTTGTTTATTTAATAATGCTACCGGCAGTCGCAATATTTAAGTATTTCTTTTCTTTTCTTTTCTTTTTTTGGTTTCTCTGTGTAGCCCCTTGCTGTCCTGGAACTCACTCTGTAGACCAGGCTGGCTTCAATCTCAGAAATCTGCCTGCCTCTGCTTCCCAAGTACTAGGATCAAAGGTGTGCTCGACCACTGCCTAGCATATTTTTCAATGGTCACAACAAAAATAATTCACAGAATGATTTTTATCAGTTTTAAATAATTCCAAAATTAGTTATTCTTTCCTTTTGACATATAGGAATATGATTATAAACTCAAAACTACTTATGGCAACCCACAGATCAGGTAACTAGAATGATCAGTAAGACTACAGAAGATCTGGCTGGCACTTTTGGAAACACTAGAATGCATACACTATTCACATACTTATGAACTATTTGCCAAGACTCCGAGGAAGTCAAACAATGGTGTTAACTAGGATCAGACAAGTCCCATTGCCAACCACACAGGATTAAACTAGAAGTCGGGGGCAGGAATATATTTTAAAATGTTCCCAAACATTTAGAAAGTCAAGAAGATGCTTCCATATAGGCAGCTGGCATCAGAAAAATGTCATAAGAGATAACAGGAAACATTTTGAATTGGCAAAGATGGAAACATGACTTTATCGATATTTGTGTATGGGTCTCCCCTCTCTTACAGATCATAGGCCGATTCAATCCACGAGGGCAGTGGAAGCAGAGATGTTGAACAGGGGGTTCATCAGCCCTGTGGGTACCCAGGTTGAATAAACCACCGCAGGACCCCCAGTCAGTTGGCAGATCAACTTTTCTTAGAGTTATTGAAGGCTTATAAAGTTTTGGGGGACCAGAGGTAGGGACATCCAGGATGGGCAAAGACCACTCATTGGCTGGGGGCTTAGGGTACCTGGAATTTCTCATTAGCATGGGGAAGCATTTCAGGAATCTCAGGTGCTGGCTGAACAGGTTTTGTCAGGAGAAAGGAAATTGATCCTATAAACTAATTGAGGCTACGTGACATTCCTCAGTTAGAAGTGTGTATGAGAGCTTAGAATTCTCCAGACAAGGTCAGAGGAGAAAACTTGCTAAAGAAGGGGGTCTCCCATATTTCGTGGACTCCAGAAGTCATCTGGTCATGGCGGACTCTGACCTTAATTAGCAGTTTTTCCACATTTGTGGCTCAAGGACTAAATCCGGGGCTTGAGGGATAAATCAGTGGCTTGAGGGACTCTGGCGGTACTTAATGTTTACACTAGACATCAAATAAGTTATAAAGCAACCTAAAAATTCAGAATAAGAAAAGCAAATGAAATGTGAACCAGCAGAAGGATGAAACTATTAAAATAAGAGTTAAGAACCAGTTAAGGGGGCTTCGGAATTTAGCTCAGTGGTAGAGCGCTTGCCTAGCAAGCACAAAGCTCTGGGTTCTGTCCTCAACTCTGGAAAAAAAGAAAAAAAAATACCCAGTTAAGGGTGGTGGCACACACCTTTGATCCGAGCCAAGAGGCAGAGTCAAGTAGCTCTTTGTGAGTTCAAGGCCAGCCTGGCCCAGCCAGAGATACTTAATAACCCTGTCTCAAAAAGGAAGAAGGGGGGAAAAAAAGGGAGATGGCTCAGCAGGTAAAGTGCTTGCCACAAAAAACCCGAGTAAAAGTTGAAAAGCAAGGTGCGGTGGTGCTCTGTAATCTCAGCAATCCTGTTTGGAGGCCGGAGGCAGGGGCAGGGAAGCTGTCAGGAAGCTTGTGGAACAGTGCACACACAGGAGAGGAGCAGAGACAAGCAGAGACCTGCCTCAGAATAAGGTAGGAGGGGACAAGTGACTCCTAAAGAGCGGTCTCCTCCCTTGCACTCCTGCACTGACATGTACACACGCACATGCCTGTGCACACGTGTGTGCAAACACACACACACTAAACAAGCAAACAAACACTCAGGAAGCAGAGGCAGAGGCAGGAAAATTGATGTTGAGTCTGTCGTTAGAAATCTATTAAGAAGCCGGGAGGTGGTGTTGCACGCCTGTGATCCCAGCACTTGGGAGGCAGAGGCAGGTGGATTTCTGAGTTCAAGGCCAGCCTGGTCTACAGAGTGAGTTCCAGGACAGCCAGGGCCACACAGAGAAACCCTGTCTCAAAAAAAACAAAAAACAAAAAAACAAAAAAACAAAAAAACAAAAAAAAAGAAAGAAAGAAATCTATTAAGAAAGTTCCAGAGTCAAGCAGTGTCACAAGTGAATTCTAACAAACAGGTTTTATATAAACACTTCCAAAAAGTTAAGGAAGAAAGAATACTTTCCAAATTTTAAGAGACCAGCATTACTGTACACCAAAATCAGGTATTCTCAAATATCCCTGATGAATGTAGAAATACAAACAGCTCGTTGGGTGGTCAAATTGAATGCACTCACCAAGATAGACTGGTCGGTGATTGCTTAGTGAACTTCTCGAAACTGTTAATAAGACTCCTAAGTGGAGGAGTCTAGAAATGTCTAAAGTACCTAAAAGACAGGGCCAAAGAAAATTTTCCATCATTAAAGTTAGGCACAACTGTTTTGAAATTTCAGTTCCTGGGACATTGAGATGGCTCAGTGGGTTAAATGCCACCAAGCCTGGTGTCCTGGCTGGTGTGTGTGTCAACTTGACACAGGCTGGAGTTATCACAGAAAGGAGCTTCAGGTGGGGAAGTGCCTCCATGAGATCCAGCTGTGGGGCATTTTCTCAATTAGTGATCAAGGGGGGAGGGCCCCTTGTGGGTGGTACCACCTTTGGGCTGGTGCTCTTGGGTTCTATAAGAGAGCAGGCTGAGCAAGCCAGTAAGAAACATCCCTCCATGGCCTCTGCATCAGCTCCTGCTTCCTGACCTGCTTGAGTTCCAGTCCTAACTTCCTTTAGTGATGAACTGCAACTTGGAAGTGTAAGCTCAATAAACCCTTTCCTCCCCAACTTGCTTCTTGGTCGTGATGTTTGTGCAGGAATAGAAACCCTGTGTCAGTTCCTAGGACACATACTGTTGAAGGGGAAAACTTATGCCAGTAAGTTGTCTTCTGACATGCATGCACACACACATACACACACACCCTGTCACACTCTCACCCCACACACTTACATACACGCACACATCACTCTTGCACACACCACACTCACACATACATTCTCTCTCTCTCTCTCTCTCTCTCTCTCTCTCTCTCTCTCTCTCTCACACACACACACACACACACACACACACACACACAGTGTCCTAGTCAGGATTTCTATTCCTACACAAACATCATGACCAATAATCAAGTTGGGGAGGAAAGGGTTTCTTCAGCTTACAGTTCCACATTGCTGTTCATCATCAAAGGAAGTCAGGACTGGAACTCAAGCAGGTCAGGAAGCAGGAGCTGATGCAGAGGCCATGGAGGAATGTTACTTACTGGCTTGCTTCCCCTGGCTTGCTCAATTTGCTTTCTTATAGAACTCAGAACTACCAGCCCAGGGATGGCACCACCCAAAGTGGGCCCTCCCCTCCCACCCTTGATCACTAATTGAGAAAATGTCTTACAGCTAGATCTCATGGAGGCATTTCCTCAAGGGAGGTTCCTTTCTCTGTGATAACTCCAGCCTGTGGCAAGTGACACACAAACCCAGCCAGTACACATACACACATGTACACACAAAATAAAGAAATATTTCACATTTCTAGGAGAACCTGTATTGTTGGAAACTTTATACTCCAAATGCTCATTAGGCTTGTGTGAGAAACACACAGCCCGTGTTGTTACAGTAGATGAGTAGAACACTCGTTTGGTAGCTGTCCTGTGCAGCAAGCCACATAGCAGAAGAGACTGGCACTCATGAGCACTTGGAACCAGTGCCTCCCAAAGTAAAACTGGCCCAGAGGAATAACTGCCTTCTGCCTTCTTCTCTATTTAGGTACAACTGACCTACAGAGAGCAAAGGAACATAACCAGAGGCTGGACGAGGAAGTTCTGGCATTAAGAAACCGGGTTCGATCCCTTGACTCTGAGAAAAAAGTGCTTGGAGAAATGGTCAGTGTGCTTAACCCTGGAACTTACTTGTTGTGTAGCCAATAGCAACAGGCAGTGTGAGCCTGCCCATTGTCTAAGTTGGTCCTTGAGAACTGATGCTGACAATTGTTGCGTGTCAGGATACAAAGATGATGAGCTTTAACTTGAACACACCTGCCAATGTTACTGTTTCACTTTAGGCATTTGCCCTGAACAGCAACATTGTTGCTGTTGTATACATGTAGGACTTGTTTATTTTGCTGCTGTTTTTATGTGTATGGATGTTTTGCCCGCATGTATATCTATGCACCACCTTGCATGTAGTGCCTGCCCACGGAGGTCAGAAGAAGGTGTCAGATCCACTGGATAAAGATGTCTTAGAACTCCTGTAGACTAGCCTGGCTCAAACTCTTCCTGCCTCTGCCTCCCAAGTGCTGGGATTAAAGGTGTGATCTACCACCACCTCGAACAACCAGTGCTTTTTGTTTGTTTGTTTGTTTTGGTTCTTAAAAATAGGGTTTCTCTGTGTAGCCTTGGACAAGTACTCTCAGCCACTGAGCTAAACCCCATTTTCTTATAAGACATTTATTTATTAAATATACTTACTTATTACATGTATGTTTGTGTGAATGTGTACACACATTTGTCTGCCAGATGCCCACGACTGTGCTAACGTGGAGGCCACATGTCTTCTCCATCTATCTCTCCTATTTCTTTGAGGCAGGGTCTCTCCTTGAACGTAGAGCTCCTGTTTTCTTGACTAGGCTTGACAGCCCGAGCCTCTGTGACGCTTCTGTCTCTGTCCCCTCGGAGCTGAGATTACAGGGATGTGTGGAACTTGTAGCTCATTATGAGGGTGCTAGGATCTGAACTCTGGTCCTCAGGATAGTGCGGGCGACTCTCCAGCTCATTATTCTCTTTCCAGGGCTTTATGAAGAACACATGAGGTTTGTGACGGAATCTAATATGGCCACTTAATTTTTCTCTGCTCTGTGGCCACAAATTGATTTTTGTCCTTTCTACTAAGTGTCTTATAGTTCTAGTTTACATATTTAGGTTTACAATCTAGTAAAGATAATATTTTGTTTATACAGTGATGGAAGAGTTGAGTCTTGCTCATTTCCTTTTTTTGTTTTGTTTTGTTTTGTTTTGTTTTGTTTTTTCAAGACAGGGTTTCTTTGTGAAGCCCTGGCTGTCCTGGAACTGACTCTGAAGATCAAGCTGGCCTCAAACTCAGAAATCACCTGCCTCTGCCTCCCAAGTGATGCAATTAAAGGTGTGCGCCACTGCCGCCCAGATTCTTGTTCATTTCCTAAAGTGTATCTAGTTTTTCTAGAAGCAGTTGTTGAAAACAACTACTTCTTTCTTGAATTACATTGACACTTTTCTCAAACATCAATTGTATGGGGCTGGAGTGATGGAAAGAAGAAATCTGTGGGTCTATAGTCAAGTCTGTGGGGCATTTTCTAAATTAGTGATTGATGTGGGAGGGCCCAGCCCACTGTGGGCGGTTCTACACGGCAGGTGGTCCTGCATGTAATTGAAAGAAAACTGCTAGCCAGGCACAGCCAGCCCACCATAGCCAGTGAGTAGTGTTCCAGTGTGACCTCGACTGCAGTTCCTGCTTGAGTTCCTGCCTTTTTGTCTTTTAGTGATGGGCTGTATCCTGCAAGCCAAATGGACCCTTTCCTCCCCTTGTTGCTTTTGCTCCATGTTTAATCACAGCAACACAAAGAAGACAAAGATAACAACTAACCACAAAGACCATGGGGCTTCTTATTCCTGTTGCTGACACTTTTCATGACATGTGGGAGAGTTTCAGCTATTGTCTCTGCTTGAAAGAATGTTTCCCCACTTCAATGGTCTGCCTGAATCTTCCTTGGGTCCCTTGGCGTCATACTCAAGGTTCTGTTTTTTGTTGTTTTTTTTTATTTTAACCCAGTTTGTTTCTCCAGCATGATCATTTCTATTATTTGGTCTTCAAGATTATTTTTTCTATATTGTCCAAGGTATTACCCATTTCAGAAAGATTTTTTTTTGTCCTCTAACAATTCCATTTTTTAAAAATTCCCTCCTGGAGCTAAAGAGATGCCTCAGTGCTTAAGAAACATTATCAGTGAACGGTGGCTAATGTGAGTTGCAGACTTCTTTTTAAAAAGATTTGTTTATTTGTTTATTTATTATATATAAGTACACGGTAGCTGTCTTCAAACACCCCAGAAAAGGGCATCAGATCTCATTAAGGATGGTTGTAAGCCACCATGTAGTTGCTGAGATTTGAACTCAGGACCTTCCGAAGAGCAATCAGTGTTCTTAACCCCTGAGCCCCCAACCCCAACCCCTGAGTTACAGACTTTTAAAGGTAATTCCTGAAGAAGGGTGATAACTGAACATGGATTTTTTTTCCCCCTTCAAAGTTCTTTCACAAAATAAAGGCTGGACTGACAGCTGAGGTTGGCAGCCAGATGATGAGCTGTCCATAACTATTAACCCAGGATCACTCTCAGTAGAGGAACCGGGTTGGTCAGCTGCATGCTGTGGTCAGCAGGGCAGCAAAGCTGTTAACAAGGAGCTTGCTTTTTAGCCTTGAGCCGGTGTCCCCGTGCCTGCCAAGAATGCTGCGCCCTCCGTGCCTGTCATGACTGCTCAGCCTTCAGGTGGGCAGTTGTCCTTTCCTGACCACTGCTTATTATATTTTCTGACAAAGGAAGTAAAGGGATATTGTCAGGTCTATTTTATGTCGACCTGAATGGGCTTCACATATTCCTAGGTGTGACTACCTTTGCAAAGTAGGATAACATTTCAGTCTGCAGATAGAGGTTAGTACCCCCATGGTGGGCCTCATCTAATGGAGGGAATGAATGGAACAAAAAGGAAGGGAATTTCTCCCTCTCCCCTTCCTTCATCCCCTCTTGCCCCTCCCCCCATTACCCCCTCTCTCTGGAGAGCCCTAATACAGAAGGAAGCTGATATTTGAGAATCAGCAATATTGTAGCAACTATTAGTGATTTGCATGAATCATGGAGTTTTCTTGTTTTGTCTGGTTATGTAGCTGTTTGTTGGTTTGTTTGTGACAAAGTCTCTCTCTATAGCCTAAACTGGCCCCAGATTTTCTAGTCTCCTGCCCCGATCTCCAGAAAGCTGGGATTACAGTTGTGCGCTACCATTACTTCTAACAGAAATCCTAAAGGCAGGAGTTAGTCGCCTGGCTGGGGAACCAAGGCTACAGATTCATACCTGTCACAGCCATGGACGGTGTCATGGCTCAGCCTGACTGCAGAGCCCCAAACCTCCCAAACCCTGTCGCTGTGGTCCTTAGTACTACACACAGGCAAAGCTCCCAATCCTCTTCCACACCAATCCCAGCAGCCTTCACTTCTGGGTACTCTGTAGCAGCCTGTCCCTGAAGAAGGCCCTTGAAAATAAAAATATTCTTTGGTTCTTAAAGGAATAATCCAGAAAGCCTCCTTTTATCAGACTCCTAGACTCATGCTGGTGTCTCTGATGGCCATCAATAAGTAGGCTACTCTCCCTCCACATGAGAAAACACTTTTTAAAAAGAAATGGAAGAAAAGATGAGATGGCTCAGAGGTAAAGACACTTGCCACCAAGCTAAAGACCTGGTTTGGTCCTCAGGACCCACTGAGAGGAAGGAGAGAACCGGTTTCCACAAGTTCCCTCTGCTCTCCACAGGTAGTGGCATGCACAAACTATACCCCCAGACACAAAATAGAAACATGATTTTTTTTTTTTTGAAAGGGAGAAATGTGAGCTATGTATCAGGGTTGACAGTGGTCACTGTTTTAAGTGTCTATCAAGCCCCATGACATGACTCGTGCAGGGTTCTCACAGCAGCACCTCTCCTGATCATTGGGGCAGACTTCCTCAAAGCAGACACCAGTATTCCCACTTCATAGAGAGCTTTAGGGGATTTGAACAAAGCGAGAGTTAGCCAGCCTGCTGCAGCCTTATCTGGCCCTAGAGTTCACTGTCCACCACAGTTCCAACTCTGGTAGAGGCTTACAGAGAGTCATATAGGGAAGTTATAGAGAGGCCTATAGAGGTCATAGCATGCCCAGTGGTGTGTACAGAAACTGCTCCCCATAGGTGAGTGGTCTGTTTCATCCTCTATGATGCCCTCAGCCGTCTGTGACTGGGAGAGGTGACATCAGAGAGACTGTCAATCTGTGCCCAGGAGGCACAGTTAAGTTCAGTGTTATGTGAGCCCTGCCTTCCGGACAGAACTCTGACAGTGCCACGTTCTGAGCCGTTTAACTGTTTCTCAAAGTCCTTGGCAGCTGGCCCTTGTGAGGGAGGTAACCTGCAACAAGCCCATTGGCTTTCCTGGTCGATCGATCAATTGCTGCTGACTGACGGGTGAGGGGAGCTCCTTTAGCCACCAGGGAGCTCTGTAGCCCCAACTTCCCCACATCCTGCACACCCATCTTCTAGCTTCAAACTTTGAAGTGTGTGAATTTCCCAGATGCATAACTGTATCTAATGTGCCATATGTTATGGTAAATTTTAACACATATTTGTAGAATTTATTCAAATGCTTTCAAATATATTATCTTTCAAATATAAGATAAGCTATATTGAATCAGGTTGCTGTAAAATATAAATTTCAAATTATTTTTGCAGTTTTCAAATATATTAGTTGAAAAAGCTATCTTAAACATTTTTAAAATCTATCTTTAAAATAGCCATTTGTGATGGCAAACATCTTTAATCCTGGCACTTGGGAGTCAGAGGCAAGCAAGTCTCTGTGAGTTGAAAGCCATCTTGGTCTGCACGGTAAGATCAGGCAGCCAAAGATAGATGGCGAGACTCTCTCAAGTGAAAGTTAAAATAGATGACTTTTTTGTTTGTAGTTTTTTAAATTTTTGTTTCATTTTGGTTTTGTTTGTTTGTTTGTTTGTTTGTTTAAGACAGGATTTTTCTGTGTAGCACTGCCTAAACTCACTTTGTAGACCAGGCTGGCCTCCAACTCAGAGATCCACCTGCCTCTGTCTCTTCAACCCTTCCATTGTGGGGATGTGCCATCATGCCCAGCCATAACTTTTTAATTATGTCATTTTCTTCTTCCAAAGCCTCCCATGTACATCCCTTCCACTACCATGCTTTCTTTCATATTCATGGCCTCTTTTTAAGTTGTTGTTACATAAATACACGCATGGCTAGACAGACAGACGACAGACAGAAAGACATGTAGGGTGTCCTTAGTTTTAAGACTTGAGGTGTCTGCCTCTCCTGCCTTGTATTAAAGCATCAGGTGCATGCAGGCATGGCTAAGGAACATCCTGACTGCTGGATGCTTCAGAGCGTCTTGTACGGGTGTGCAAAGTGTTCACAGGACAGATGTTGATAGTGGCAAGGGAGAAGATGCTTTGAGGGAAAACTCTATCCTTGCTCCTGTCCCTGGACCATGCTGTAAGTTGACACAACTCTCAGTGTTTGGTCCAGCTGCTGTCAGGAGGGATTATAACCCACCTTTGAGTCTTTGTGTCTGTTTTTTTAAGCAGCATCCCACCTCCTTTCCACCCCATCAGTCTGAGATTGCGCTTCCTGTGTTCTGGACCTTGAACACGAGGACTATAAATAGTAACTTGGTTAACATAACAGGATGCTGTAGCGCTTTTCTAATGCTTGTCCGCTTTGGCTCACTGCCCAATAGCAAACGCCCAAACCCATAATAAGTCAATGCATAATTAAGATGAACTATAAGAGAGAACAGTTGGTCTAACCTGAAAAAGAAGGTAAAACTTGTTGGGAGACATTTCTTAGGGTTTGCCTCAGGAAAAGATAACTAAGAAACATAGCTCGGGATTGGAGAGATGTCTCAACAGTGCTCACTCCTCTTGGAGAAGAGCCAAGTTTGATTCCCGACACTCACATAGCAGTTCACAACTGTCTGTAATTCAGGTCCCAGGTGATCTTATGTCCTCTTCTGGCCACCAAGGCACTGCATCTATGTGGCACATATACACACATAAAGACAAACACTCATACTCATAAAGAAAGAATACATATATCTTTTAAATGAAAAGGAATGTAGCCTATTTGGGGGTGTGGCAAGACAAGGTAAAGGCACTTGTCATATAAGCTTGGAGACCTGAGTTCAAACTCTGGAACCACATAAAAGGAGGAGGGAAAAAAAGACTCCACATTAGTTGTCTTCTGTCCTCCACATATCCATTACAAGTGTGCCCACATATACCTTATGCATATAAACACACACACACACACACACACACATACACATACACACACACACACAGAGAGAGAGAGAAAGAGAGAGAGAGAGTAATCATTTTAAAATTTAGACAAGCATAGCTTATTTTAAAGATATTTTAGTGGCACTTGTATGGTTTTTTAACTGGTGATTTATGTGGACTGAGATTCCCATCTTCGAGCCTGAGTTTTCATTAACCTAGGAGAACTGAAGAGACACCAGAATGAAAGACCAAGAGACAATTAAAGTACAAGATTTTAACGAGGTAAGAAAGTGAAAATAAAAGATGGCACTTTGCCTTGAGACAGGTTTCATCCAGCCAGGCTACCCTCAAACAAGTAATCCCCCTGCTTCCACCTCCCACATCTAGCTTGAAAAGGTGATTCTTCAGCTATATTCCCTAATACATGTGAGGCAAACCACATAAGGACGCTCAAAATACTGAAAACAGGCATAGGGAGAATGCGCACCTCTGGGAATGGCCCTGCTCCAGCTCACTGGGATGAAAAGGTTATAGAAAGCCTCCCTGGAGAAGTCGGCGAGGCTTGTGGGAACCATAGGGATGACCAAGCCAACTTCTCCAGGGTTTAGAACAAAATAGCTTATTGTCTCTAAGCAGAGTCTATATATGTCCAGGCACCACTATCCCTGATTTTCATCTGGGGAAACTGAGGCTAAGAATAATGACAAGGCCAGCTCTTATACCACTGGGGATAAAACACTGGAAGCATGGCTCTGTCCTACGGGGTGTGTTCACCCTTGGTAGCCATTTCTCCTCACAGATCATTACAAGGCGATTACTCAGTGTTCACTTAGAGTTTTAGGCGGATTCCCTGGCAGGTTTTATTACACAACAAAAAATGTACAGGGGGCCTGGAGAGATGGCTTAGCGGTTAAGAGCACTGACTGCTCTTCTGAAGGTACTGAGTCCAATTCCCAGCAACCACATGGTGGCTCACAACCGTCTGTGATGAGATCTGATGCCCTCTTTTGGTGTGTCTGAAGACAGCTACAGTGTAGTTAGATATAATAATAAAGCTTTGGGCCGGAGTGAGCAGAGGTCCTGAATTCAATTCCCAGCAACCATATGATGACTCACAACCATCTATACAGCTACAGTGTACTCATATATATACAATAAACAAATCTTTTTAAAAAATTTACATGGATGTACTATGACACACCTACTTTAACAGGTCCAAACCACGTAATAGTGCCACCCCCTGGACCAGGTATAGTCAAGTCACCACAGCGCTTGTAAGGGAGATGTGGACCTGGAAGTCAGCAGTAACTGTGACCCTGGGAAATGATGTAACTTCTGAGCGTCACTCATCCCCACTGAAGGGAAACTGTGATGATAGTTACACTCCTACCCCATAGTGTTCCTTCAGAAACAGAGTGAGCTAACTCATGTAAAGTCTTCACCATAGTGTCTGCTGCAGGACAGGCCGTTACCACCATTACCCCAACTGTCATTAGCATTTCATTTGGGAAGATTCCATCAATGCCTTACATCTGGGGCCTGGGGAAATGGCTAGAGCAATGCTCCTCAACCTTCCATTTTTTACAAAAAAAGATTTATTTATTATTATATGTAAGTACACTGTAGCTGTCTTCAGACACACCAGAAGAGGGCATCAGATCTCATTATGGATGGTTGTGAGCCACCGTGTGGTTGCTGGGATTTGACCTCAGGACCTTTGGAAGAGCAATCAGTGCTCTTAACCTGCTGAACCATCTCACCAGCCCCTTTTCAACCTTCCTAATGCTGCGACCATTTAATACAGTTCCTCGCACTGTAGTGACCACAAATAATTATTCTTGTTACTTCATAAATGTAATTTTGCTACTGTTATGAATTATAAAGTAATGCCTCTGATAGACAGGACGGTCTTAGGCAGCCCCTGTGAAAGAGTCGTTCAACACCCGAAGGGGACAACTCACAGGCCGAGAACCACTGTCTTAGAGGGTAAATTGCCAAGCCTGACAACCGAGTTTGACTCATGGGACCCATGTGATGGAGGAGAAAACTAACTCCTACAAATTGTCCTCTGACTCTACACCACACCACACACACACACACACACACACACACACACACACACACACAGTGATGTGAGTGTTCTTCCTCCCACTAAACAAATAATACAATTTAAATATATTTAGTACACACTTAGCTGTCGTCACAACCACGTGTGATGCCTGCCATTGGTGGCTATGCTGTAGGAAGTACAAGGCTCACTACATGTGGCCATTACATCTACCAACATAGAGGGGAAAATGTGCCCTAGGAACTGGTTTTTCTAAGTGTCCATATCCCGCATGACTCTAACATTAAGTTAAGTTGGAAGTTCTTGTTATTAAATTTTATGGGTAATAGTGCCTATTGTACAATATTTCACAAAGTGAATCATGGGAAATGACTTTTACAGATATTGAAAATGGGCCAAGAAAATATTAAAGTACTGGACAGTGACTTGTCAGAAGAGAGGGAGAAGAGACAGCATCTGACATCAGCTTTCACTGCGATTCAGAAGTCCTTGCAAGTGAATAGTGAGGTATCACATCCCCCCTGCTGGTTTCTTCCTGGTTTTCCAGTTCAGGGTTTGACATGGTCATTTGTTTCTATTTGGCCTTGGGGAGACAGCACAGCGGGTAAGACAGCTAGCTTCCTATGCAAGTATAAGGACCTGGGATCAGATACCCAGCATCACATAAAAAGTTAAGTGTGGCCAGGCGATGGTGGTGGTGGTGGTGGTGGTGGTGCACGCTTGTAATCCCAGCACTCTGGGAGGCAGAGGCAGGCAGATTTCTGAGTTCAAGGCCAGCCTGGTCTACAAAGTGAGCTCCAGGACAGCCAGGGCTATACAGAGAAATCCTGTCTCCAAAAAACCAAATCCAAAAAACCAACAAAACAAAACACAACAAAACAAAAAGTTAAGTGTGTCTAAGCGGGCCTGAAATTTCAGCACAGAGGGCCTAAGACACAATCAAGAGCACTTACTGGCCACACAGCCCAGCAGAAACAGAAGCTTTCCATTCATTCAGCGAGAGAACCAGTCAAAGGAAGAGACAGAGAGCCACAGAGGAAGACATCCAATGTCCTGCTCCGCACACCCATGCTACACTCTCATGTATGAGCCACACAACACAATAAAAAATATAACTTAGCTTGCAGTACTCCGATTCAGTACCATTGGCCAGTTGGCCTAAAAGATGGAAATCTACTTCCTTACATCCTGGAGGCTGGGATGTCCTGGCCACACAGAAGCCACCTTCTGGGTGGCCCAATATGTCAGGCCAGGGCTCCACCCTTTTGCTCTTAATTAGGTTGGATTTAGGGATCCCCCTACCCCTTGCTGCCTTTTTACAGCCCCACCCCCACCTTCCATTTGACTCCAAGGCTTTCAGAGGACATCAAGTAGCCCCTCTCCTAAAGTAAATGTCGTGTGACCTCTTGGCTCTTGGGTACTGCAAACTATCATTCCCTCATCGACTGCCCATCAGCCATTGCATAGCTATGTGATCTGTGTGAAAGTGTGAGGAAAATATATAACCATATATGAACTGGGTGGAAACAGATACTCAGGATTTGAGGATGTGCTGGTCTCTGAGTCACTGAATACACACTGTCAGACAACGTCAGGATCTGTCGTTAAGGGCAGAGCCTGAAGTTAAACAGACGTGGGGATCAGCTTTTTTAAGCTCTCTAGTGTTTAAGTTCTGTCCAGCCCTACTATCAGAAGTAGCTAAGAATGCCGTAGGCTACAGCTATGTCCCACGGAGCACAGTGTTCTATGACAAATGCCAAGAGATGTGGTTTTAAGTGTACTCTCATCAGCCACATGGCCTCGTAGCCATAGCAGAGCTCCCAGGTGCAGGCCTAGTCTCCGCCTTCGCCTCTACCCTGACTCCAGGGATCCAACTTAGCTCAGCAGGTGTGCATGGTGAGCTGGAGCATCTGCTGGGCCATCTTGCCAGCCTTGTATTTTTCAGGCAAATAAATATTTAATACGGGAGCTGGGGAAGATCTTACATTTATCCAAGCTTTGCTTGAAATAGGAATGACTGTAGACACCCAGGCTTTGCAGCTGAAAAGGTAAATTCTAAGAAGGAAGCATTCGGTTAATGTCTAAAATTGAACAATTTGTTAGGACCATTTCAAGAATCCTTTTTAGAAATTTTATTCCTTTGCAGGAAAATAGGCTTGATTTATCCTACCAAAATAGCTTCATGTTTTTGTTTTTGTTTTTAAATTCTTTTGTTTTTTTTACATTTTAATTTTTTATTTAAAACAATTTTTAAATTAAAAAAAATTTTGATCACAAAAATATCTTGATCTCTTAAACAGGAATTCCAAAAGTCAAAGTCAGAACTCCTGTGCCTTTATAAGGAAATTCAGAGTCTTCCAAGGGCTGAGGGCAGAGAGCAGTTTTTAGTAGCATATAACCTGCTGCTGAGAGAGAATTCTGAACTAGAAGCCAAGGTGAGACTGAATTATTGATTATTTGAGTGTTCAATAGTTAACACGCCTTGTATGTAGACAGAATAACAGGAAACTTTTAAGTAACAGAATTAGAAATCAGAGTTTTTCACTAGCATATAATGAAGGTGACGGATGTCGCGGTTACTCGTCAGGGCAACGTTCCCCCTTCAGCCAGCACCTGGTCTTCAGGATCCTGCTGTCGGTGTCTGACCCTGACCTTAAGTCAGCTTCCTACCAGCTGAAACACCCAGAGTATGGGTTACAGTATGGGATGCAGGGAAGGAACCGTACAGAATACAGGGAGCTGTGTGGGGCATGGTCTACAAGTAGCCTTGGTCTATGGGAGTTTGTTAATGAGGGTCAGCACGCTGAACACTCAGTCCCACTCCTTAGCGGAAGGCGGATGAGGAAGGGGAGGATGAGGACGGAGGGGTTAATAATGGAGGAGATGAAGAGGAAGGGGATAATAACAACTCAAGACATTTCTGGTCCAAGATACACTATAAGGTTCTATAATGCGTTCTAAGTCCTTGAGTCTGCCTACAGCAGTTATCTGTCTGTCTGCGACGTTTTGGAAGAAGTGTTATTAGTTTGGCAGCATTAACAGAATGCCATAGACTGGGCAGTTTAAGTGACAAGCATTCATTGCTCACAGCTCTGCAGCTTGGGGAGGCCAAGGTCAAGGTGCCAGTGGATCCCAAGCTTGGCAAAGGCCGCTTTCTGGTTTGCAGATAACCATCTTCTCTTGGTTCTCTCCTCCTCTTCCTCCTCTTCCTCTTCCTCCTCCTCTTTAATCTTTGTATGTATGCACATGATATATCTGTGCACATGAACGTTCATGTATGTGAGGGTGGCACAGCACATGTGGGGGTCAACCTCGGGTGGCCTTCCAGTTGGCTTGAGTCAGGGTTATTTTTTGCTACTGACTCGGCTAGGTTAGCTGGTCTACAAGCTTTTGGCCTCCTGTCTCTGCCTTACTACGCACCCACACACACACACACACACACACACACACACCCCGCCACCTACCCCCAACTCCATTCTCCTATGGCATTTGGCTTTACATGGGTTCTGGAGAATCAAAACCAAGGTCCTATGCTTTTGATTCAAATGTTTTACCTAGTGAGTTATCTCCTCAGCCCAAGTGGTTATTACAAGGGTACCAGTGTCATCATGAGCTCTCCACCGTGTGATCCAGCTGCTTCCTAAGGCCCCCTCCTGAGACTGCTTTATTGAGGGTAAGGGTTTCATTTAGTTGATGAAACTAAATGGATTTTGAAAGAATTACAGCCTGTTTCTTTGGAAGAATATCTCTCAGGTTGGGTTTGTCTGGTGTGTCCCCATTGTTCCTGACAGGAGTCCTATTGAAATGACATCTTTCCTTCCTGACACATTTTATTGGAGGTCTTGAGCTATAGAGTCATTGCTGTGTTAATGTCAGTTTGGTTGAGGTGCTCTCTGTTGGATCTCTCCATTGTAAAGTTAATCAAGTTTCCCTTCACAATGATAACCATGTCATGGATGGCTTCTCTGGGATGCTGTTTTCCTGTCCATCAAGCTATTGTTCATGAAAAGATTGGTGTGGGCCTTTGCATCTTGACCAGCCCTCCAGCTTCTCTCCAGAACACCAGGTGCTCTACACTTAAAGGCACCTCCTGCTCAGCGGAAGGTGGGCTCTGCTGGATGGATTTGCCAAAACTGCTGATTTCAAAGACGTTTTGCTTTGTTCTTGTTCTGTGATGTACTTGTCACTTGTTCTGTGATGTAATTTGTAGCAGAAACAGGTGTGATAGGCCATCGATTTACACCAGGAGCTCAGGGGCCCTGGGTGACTGAACTACTGCCAAGTTCTGTGGAGTTTCTCAGCCTGTGGTCTTTCTGTCCATGATTAGACTGAACTATTATCACTAAGGCCAAATGCAAACTGGCCTTTTCCCACACCTAGCAGGTCCTGGAAGGGCCAATGGGCATAACTTTCTTCATTGTAAATGGCCAATCTTCGGGGCTAGACAACGGCTCTGAGGTTAAGAGCACCTGTGTGCTCCTGCAGAGGACCCCGGTTCAGATCCCAGCTCACAACTGCCTGTATTCCAGCTCCAGGGGATCTGACTTCCTTTCCTGGACTCCTCCAGGCAACCCTGTTCATGTGGAAGCGCACACGAAAACACACACACACACACACATAATTTTAAAAAGAAAAAATGTAGCTGGGTGTGGTGGTACTCCTTTAATCCCAGCACTTGGAAGGCAGAGATAATCAGATCTCTGTGAGCTGAGGTCTACAAAGTGAGTTCCAGGACAGCTAGGACCGTTACACAGAGAAACCCTGTTGATTGATTGATTAAAAAAAAAAGAGGAAAGCTTCCACCTGCTTCAGAGACATTCCAGCGTTGTTGGTTGTATGTGGGTCCTGAAAAAATGCTTGGCGTTTGTGTTACTGTTGCTTTCAATTTGCTAGAGCATGGAATCCAAGCTCCACTGTCTTCTTCTCTTTAAAAACTAGCATTTAATATCATTGTGTAATCCTTGCATTTTCAAAATAACTAAAAATCGGAAACTAAGTAGCATCTTGGAATCTTTTTCCTGCTTGCAAAAATAATGCAAATCCATTTTTAAAACTGTCTTTGAAGACCCTCCCCCACTGCTTATCCCCCCTCCCCCACTGCTTATTCCCCCCCCCCCCCCCCCCAGTCTTTAGCTCCTCATTTTGTTGCCTCCTCCCTCTTCAGGACAACTCAAGTCAGTTGTGTCTTTTACCACTCGGCCCCTGCCATTCAAATACGCCACCCACAGCCTCCGGTCTTCCAAGGCCAGTTCAAGGTCCATCATGGAACAGAGATAATGTGGAGTGTAGTTTATACTGCTCGCTCGCTGTAGTTTCTCAAGAGGAAAAGTCTTCGGAGACCAAAGGAATCTCTTCAAGTAAATTGAAACCAAGCTTTGGATGAATCCCATGGCCCCTGGAATCAAGCACAGTTATTGTAGGAACTCTCCGTTCAGACAAACAGTTCTTTGTTTTTAATTCAGTCCTGTGATGGAAACTATCTTCTATTCATAGAACTATTTCCCAACCAAACTTTCTACTCCTGAAAGGAGATATGCTTTGGTTCCATAATACATAAAAACAAGTAACCTTTTAAGGATGGCAAATCTACAAAATCTTCTGAAAGCAGACAAACAAAAGTGAATATTTTGCTAGATCTCGTAATGCAGTATGCCTCAAAACACCTGCATGTAACAGATGCCTCTCCCTATGGGCCTATGGGTACTATTTTTATTCAAACCACCACAGCAAAGTACCTTTACAAGTTCAAGTGTTTTCAAACAAACAGGATCAGACTGGAAGAAACTTCCTTTCTGTAATGTGCTTGTAGTATTCTAATATTTTCTCAAGGCAATGATATATTACTCCTTTTAGGAATTGATTAAGCTCAGTTAAAACTTAGGACATATGTGTGTGGTAATCATGTAAAATCTTAGAGATCACTGGAGTTTTGTTTCTTTGTTCCTGTTTAAAGGTACAACTGAATTATAAATAGCAATCTGATGTTCTGCCAACATCAGAAGACCAGACTACCTCCTTGTTTGGTTGGTTGTTTGGTTGCTTGGTTGAATGGTTGATTGGCTGGATGGCTAGTTGGTTGGTTGATTGATTGGTTTGGTTGGTTGGTTGGTTGGTTGGTTGGTTGGTTGGTTGGTTGGTTAAACCATGAAGTTACATACCCTTATGTCTACTGTAAACTTGGGTTAGTTATATGACACCTGAAAAGTATTTAACCAAATCTCAATAAGACTTCCAATAGGGGAGCAGTTTAGATAGCTCAAGGGAGTAATTAAGCATGTGGTGGAGTCAATGTTCCTTTTTCACAGTTATACATAAAAATCTGCAAAATAGAGCATTTGCTTTTTCACTTAACTTCACAGGTCTTGAAGCTTTCACAAGAACTGGAACTGTTAAAACATTGCTCTGTAGGGGACAGAACTGCTAATTTGATGACAAGTGAAAACGTCTGTGAAGACCTGGTGTCTAAAGGGCCACTTTTGGAAGTGGAGGCTGTGAGCCCGAGTGAGGACAGACAGGCTTTCTGGTAATTTGAGAAAATCTGAGCACAGTAACTAGAGGGTTTATTTGGGTTGACTATCCCAAGAGTCTGACATTCATTTTCAAGAGATGTAATCCAGGGAAAAAAATTAGTTTTAAGCATTTCCTAGAGTTTGTTTTCTTTTTAAACAGTTGTATGTTGATTACATGGGAAGAGGGCAGAAGGCAGACAGGGCAGTGACTGTGGTACCTCCTGACGCGGCATTAACATTACATGTGAAACTTCCCCTCCTGCCTTTGAAAGCTTCCATGTGCTTTGAGTGGAAGTGTAGGAAGCATGTAAAACTGGATTATAATAACCCATAATTGTCCTTGGGGAGAGACACTCAGGCATCCCTCCTCTGGGCACATACATCTGCAGGTAAATTATTTCTACATATCCAAGGCAGTGCTCTAAGAATTTTCTGCTCTGCTGATTTTATTTAACATTATATCTGATTATTGAGTTTTCAGAGCATTTTCTCTTCTCACTTGTTTAATCTTGTTCCCTAACTCTGTGTTTACACATTTTTACCACAATTATCCTTCACAGAAGTCTTGGGGACTTTGGGCAAATGATCTGTTCTAATCTGATAAAAAAAGTTAATAGCAACAAATTACTTGCTGTGGGCAAAAGCTTAAAGGTCTGAGAAGGAAACAGTAGACGCCTGTGCTCCACAGACACCCACAAAAAGGACACCCTCATCCACAAACCGTGGAGACTGAGTCTTGGTGTCACCAAATTTATTTCTGCATCAGTATGCTAAGATACTGCTTTGCCAATTTTGGCACTGCTGGTTTTTGTGTTCTCTTAAAAATTTAACTTCAGAGTAAGCTCTGAGTCCAAGGTTCACAACCAGGAAATGGAGATGTGTGGTAGGAACAAATTTTGGAGGGATGGTGGGGTGATAGGTGGGGTGGGAAGGGCATCTTGGAAGGATGGTGGAGGGATAGGTGGGGTGGGAAGGGCATCTTGGAGGGATGGTGGGGTGATAGGTGGGGTGGGAAGGGCATCTTAGAGGGATGGTGGGGTGATGGGCAGGGTGGGAAGGACATTTTGGAAAGATGGAGGGTGTCTCTGTCAGTGAGCCCAAAGCCAGGAACTGAGAAGCTGGATCACCATGTTCAGGTTTTCTGGAGGGATCAGGAAAAACTAACCCTAGAATACACGGGGCATAGCGTGACAGGTTTCAAGAGAAGTTGTTCTAGCATCTCCTCTGGTGGAGACAGAAGGTGACAGGCAGGACAGTTAATTCATTGTGAGCCACAAATAAACACTGACCCAGAACAAGAGACTGTAGGGATGTGATAGTCAGAGGTCTCGTCACAGAAAGGATTGACGTGTATCTTCCCTCCATGTATCTGCTACTTGTTTCCTTCTCCCCCATCTCTAATGGCCTCACATCAGTCAGATCTGGATGGAACACAACCACATTCAAGAGTAGCCATTTGTCCACTGGGTAGGTGTCCCGGGCAGAGGTCGGTTTACTTTATAGTCTCCATGGTCTGATGGGAGAAGACAGTATAACAAGGCACTGCTGTCTCAATAATCCATCAAGGGGTGTGGGGGACAGACAGAAACAGAGAGAGATGGGAGGGAGAGGCAGGATGTGATGTTCAAGGGGCATGTTTGTGTGTGGTAGTTAACAAGAACTCTAGGGAAGGGGGGAGATGAAGAGATGCAGGCAGGATCCTGCACATGCGATGCCTCTATCAGGGAGATGTTTGTTTGCCATAACAAACATGGGGCTGAGCTGTGCCCACAACCCTAGTTAGGAGCTTACAGAATAAAAAAACAAAAACAAAAACAAGTCAACAACAACAACAAACCTCCTATAGAGTTTAGCAGCCTGGCAAAACAATAGGTTCATGCTTTAGGAAAACCACTCTGCCTGGTATATGCAAAACATTACATAAATAAGCAGGACTTGGGGATTAGTGATTATAATCAGGATGAAGACGTTAGAGTAGTCAGTAGCTGGAGTATGGGAAGAGGCTTAAAAGTAGCATAAGAGGTGGCTAGGGAGATGGCTCAGGCAGCCTAGGGCTTGCCAAGCAAGAGTGAGGACCCAAGTTCAGATCACTAGTGCCTGTCCACCCGTTCCTCTACTGGTTTGGCATATGGATGTGGAAGTGTCACCAGAAGTCACAAGTTAGCTCATCAGGCTAAATTGGTAAGGCCTAGGCTCAGTGAAAGACCCCCATCTCAAATCAATAAGGGTAGCATCGGTGAGATAGCCCAGGAGGTGAGGGTGCTTGCCTCCAAGCCCAAGTTTGATCTCTAACACCTGACAGAAGAATAAAACTGACTCCCACGGGCTGTCCTCTGTCACACATGCACAGAGCACACACACACACACACATACACACACACAAATTTAAATGTAATACAAATTATAAATAAATAAAATAACTTGACTTCCAGCTTGATTGTTTCATTTGCTGATTTGGGGACCATGTCTCTTGCTATGACAAAATACTTGAGGCTGAATTCTTCAAGAGTTTTCTTTAGCTCATGGTCCTGGGGCTTCAGAAGCATGCCCCCAAATTTCTGTCAAGGGCCTTTGGGCAGAAGAAACCCATGCAGGAAGGGGTCATACCATATGGCCAGTCTGGAAACCGATGAGCCAGGAAGGGGAACTCAGTCCTTTTTTTTTTTTTTCTGTCTTTGTCCCTGTGTGTGAGCCTGTGAGCATGTGAGCGTGTCCCCATGTGCCCGCAGGTGGGCATTTGTGTGCCCAAACAAGGTTTGCACAGGGGATCCCCTTGGGGAAAATGACAAAGCCATATCCAAGTCAGAACTATTTGTCTCTGTCCACTGCTGTCTATTATTTTTTTTTAAGATTTATTTATTTATTTATTTATTATATGTAAGTACACGGTAGCTGTCTTTAGACACCCCAGAAGAGGGCATCAGATCTCATTATGGATGGTTGTAAGCCACCATGTGGTTGCTGGGATTTGAACTCACAACCTCTGAAAGAGCAGTCAGCGCTCCTAACCACTGAGCCATCTCACCAGCCCTGTCTGCTGCTGTCTTAAATAAAATTACAAGCAGCATTGCACACTGAGCTTTTTGTTTTCTTATGAATTATTTTATTACAGTGGAGACAGGTTACATCACAGCTCAACAGAGCAGCACCTGCAGTTCCACAGGACAGTCTACATTCATGGTTTACAATTTTTGTAGACTCTACAGTTTGTTTTTATGTGTATGAGTATTTTGCCCACGAGCATGTCTGTGCATCACATGCATGCAGTACCTATAGAGGCCAGAAGAGGGAGTCAGATTCCCTGGAACTGGAGTTACAGATGGTTCTGAGCTGCCAGCTAGGCACTGAACTCAAGTCATTTGGAAGAGCAATCAGCGCTCTTAACCACTGAGCCATCCATCTCTCCAGACTCAGAGTCTAACCTCCTCATGGCTCTTCGTTTGTGATGCCAGCTCCTTTTTGAACGTGGATAGTAGCTACGATTGTGGAGCATGCAAGGCTGGCTTCCAAGGAACCCCAAACAAACTTCAGATTGGGGGACTAGAAGTACAAGTGGGACCAGGGTGCAGTGGCAGATTAGAGGCCAGAAGCTTACCTGGCATGCCGAGTTCCACCCCAGCCTACCAATAAAGAAGGACACCAGAAGCAAAACACAGCACCCCCACACTCAGTGTGTGTGTGTATGTGTGTGTGTGTTTGTGCGCGCGCGCTCTCTCTTCAGCACATTCCCTGGTGGCTGAAGGTGTGCCCTTCCTCCTGTTTCTATGACTTAAGTCTCAAGGAGCCCCTCTCCTCTTTCTCTGGCTTTCCAAGCGATGCTGCTTGCTCTTTACAAGCCTTTGGCTTCTGTCTATGATGAGCCCTTCCTCCGTGAGCCCTCCTTCCGTGTGTCTGGGTTTCAGTGCAGGGTTTCTACCCTGCTCTCCTGTCTTGGGATCCTCACCTCATACGTGTCTCCATTCTTATCCATACCCTGCTTCCCTAGTCCACCCCGTATTAATCTGCACATTTGCCCCAGTCAGAATCCAGATGTCACCTTGTTCTTTCCCACCCCCCACACCTGACAGATGAGGAATGTCAGGACCACCAACCTTGAAGTCTCTCCAGACCCCATCCCGGTTCCCACGCCTGGTATTTATTACGTGGATAGAGACAACAGCCTCTCATCCAGTTTCCCTGGCGTGATTTTTTTATTTAAAAACAAAAATGTACTTGCTGGAGGGTGGAAGATGTAATCATGCCACAGCACCCTTGAAGAGGTCAGAGGGGGACAAAACAAAGGGCTTGATTCTTTCCTTCCATCACCTGAGTCCCAAGGACTGAACTGGGTCATCAGGCTTGGCAGCAAGCACCTTCATCCACTGAGCCATCTTGCTGGCCCCTGCAGAACTTATTTGTTAAACCATTGTGGGATATTTTGTTTTGCCATGATCTCATCTTTACCAAAATCTATGTACACTTTTAGTATTGTCCCTTTTTTAGCTCCAGTCAATGAGTCATCACGCTATATACTGCCCCTCAGCCTGATTAGTATCCACTCATCTTTATTTCTCAATTATAAACCCTTTTGCAAGCCCACTGTGGCCCCTGTTGAGACACCTACTGCTTTTGAGTGGCATTTGCAAATCTTTTTTTTTTATTTGTTTGTTTTTCAGGGTTTCTCTGTGTAGCCCTGGCTGTCCTGGAACTCACTCTGTAGACCGGCTGTCCTCGAACTCAGAAATCCACCTGCCTCTGCCTCCCAAGTGCTGGGACTAAAGGTGTGCGCCACCACCGCGTGGCGGCATTTGCAAATCTTTATGACCCAAATCTGCCCAGTGCAATACTGGAAGTCCAGAGAGGAGAAAAATCATTTAAACTGGTTATTGGGCTGTACATGAAAATATACACTAGGCCATCTCCCCTGAATGAGTGGGGGGCAAAAGAGCCATCGGTATACAATGCACAAGAACAATTCCACTGCTGTACAATTCAAGTTTGAGGGGGAAATATCCTAGGATGTAGGACTTTCTCCTTCTTCCTCTTCTTCTTCTTCTTCTTCTTCTTCTTCTTCTTCTTCTTCTTCTTCTTCTTCTTCTTCTTCTTCTTCTTCTTCTTCACAATTCTGCCACAGAATATTTGTTTGATAGTTTTTTGTTGTTATATTTGTACCAAGTTCTGAATTAGGAGAAAGTAAACAGGAGGAAATGCCAGACGAGTCAGTGAAGGCGGCCACTTTCCCAAGAGAGAGGCAGGAGTCACAGCAGATGCGAGGCCATGAACAGCCATTGGCCGTGGAGCCCAAGGAAGTTGGGAGGCTTGAAGACGAGCCAAGCCTCCAGTCTCAGAGCTGTGGTGATAGTTCAGATGGCAGCAGCACCAAGGTAGGTGCTGCAGACGCACGCTCTGGGTCCTCTCCTTCTGACTAGCCCTGGAGATAAGCATCGATTTTTTTTTTTAAAAAAACCTTCTTTCTTAAAGTATGTTTCTTATACAGCGTTACAGCTTGAGAGGTAATAAAATTACAACCAAAGTCTGAACCTGCTGATTCACTTTATTGTTGAAGGTTTGTTATTTTTGCATTATGGGGATGGGGCAGCACAAGTCTGTGGAGCTGCTTCTTGCCTCCTGCCTTCCTGTGTGTTTTGAGCATGGACGCCCTCGCTGAGCTGTAAGCTCAAGGCAGGCTCAGAAAGAACACATCTGCCTCAGATGGGGAAAAAGGGGTGGCGGGGTATGCGCCATCCTTCCTGTTCTAGGGAGCTCAGTGAACCAAGTGCTCATTTTAGGTTTTAAAAAGCCAGCTTCAGAGAGATTGCTTTAAATGCGGCCCTTGCTATTTGCTGTTTCCTGCAGCTCCGCCTTAGCAGAGTTAAGGGGCGGCTCCCAGAAACAGTTTGGTTCTTAGTCTTACAGGACTCTGTTGTTAGGAGTAAAATTTTTCTGTAAACGCCTTTCCAGAAATTATTTTGAGATTGTTAGAAGACTATTGTAGTTGCAAGTAAGCCACCTTCAAAGGGCTGACAAAATGCCAGGTGCTCTCCTGCTATTCCAGAATTTGAGAGGTAGAGGCAGGAGGATCAAGAGTCACATTGTTACATTGTGATGTTGAGGCCAGCCTGGGTTGTAAGTGACTCTGTCTCAAAAAAAAAAAAAAAAAAAAAGATGTTGGGAAAGAGGTCAAGAGTGTGCTTTAAGGAAAGGAAGGCTGGAGAGTTGACCGAGCAGTTAAGGGTGAGCACTGTTCTTACAGAGAACCTGAACTCAGTTCCCAGAACCCACAGCTGCTTGAAGATCAAAGGGGTTTTAACATCTCTGACCTGTGAGAGTACCCAAAGTCACATGCTCAGACACACACACACACACACACACACACACACACACAGAGAGAGACAGAGAGACAGAGAGAGAGAGAGAGAGAGCTTTAATTTTATTATCTATCACTTTGTTTTGAGACCATGGTTCACTGTGTAATCTTGGCTGGTCTGTCGAGGCTGGGCTGAATCATCGAGATCTACATGTCTCTCCAGAGTACTAGGATTAAAGGCATGGACACCATAAGCAGCCAAAAATGTCTTCTTTTTTTTAAAAAATGTAAGTCAAGGGCTGGAGATGTAAGCATGCCCTGGGTGGACTCCAGCATGAGAAGCGGGGAAGGAAGAAAGCAAACATAGATTTGGAAGTGGAATTTAACATTTGAAGAAGCCATAGTAATTAAAATACAACCAGGCTTGATGGCTCGTGACTGCAGACCAGTGCTCCTCAAACTGCAGGTCATGACCATCGGGAAACACATACTCCCAATGGTCTTAAAAACCCCCAACCATAATTGTCATTGCTTCTTTATAACTGTAATTTTGCTACTGAGTGGTGTCTGGGTTCCTAAGAACACTGGAAATATATGTTTTCCGATGTTCACAACCCACAGACTGAAAAATGCTGTCTGACTCACAGGAGACTCAGAGACTGAAGAGGGTGGAACTACACAGGAGTTCAAAGACAGCCTGTGCTTCCGAATGAGATCAAGAGAGAGAAAAGGGGGAGACAGAGAGAGAGAGAGAGAGAGAGAGAGAGATTATACAAGAGCACACATACAAAACTCTGACCTTGTTTGGCTCAGAAGCCCAAAGAAGAGTGTGAGTTCAAATGCCAAGAACTCACATTTAGACACCTCCCCTCCCCACCCCCTATCTCCCCACCCCCACCCCCTCCCCTTCTTGGACACCAGGCCAGAGGCTTGGGAAGTTGTGGAAAGAGAAACCTAACAATTACAAAGTCATCGTTGTCCTTTGAGGCTTTATTGGTGGTGATTTGTTTGATTTGGGGGGTCAGGGTATTGCTTTGCAACCCGACTGGACCGAAACTTCAGAATGTAGCCCAGGCTGCCCTCACTCCTGACTGATGGGTAACAGGCATGCGCTTCCATGCTCAGCTAAGAGTATAAAATTTTGCCTACATGTAGCATCTGAAAAGTAATTCCTGACTAATCTGTTAGTCTAATTTATCTTCCCCCTTTGTTTAGAGCCCTTGTTAGTCAATGCCTAGAGCCAAAGCACAAAACTGGGAAGAGGTGGAGGGAGGATGGGGGGAAGGGTCAGAGGGCAGGCGATGGGGGCGGGTAGATCAAAACATATTATGCGAATGTATGGAATTCTCAAACAACAAATCCAAGAACACCCCCACAGTAATGACAAAAAGCAAGTTTGACTGGAAAACATGCAAAAATTCTAAGGACATTTCGAGTGTAGTCACTTTGTGGAAGGGCAGATAGTTTTACAGCCACAGAGCCTCCTGGGGCCTCAGGAAAGTCTAGAGTAGTTCAGTAAGGTTTTCTTTCCCCCTAATGACCATGAGTTATTGAAAAAAGTTGGAGTCCTTATTTTTTCAACCAAGATGAATTACCTGGTACGCGATAAATAAGGCTGATGGGGTGCGTGCGTGCCTTTGGCCCACCTAGATGGCTGCAGATGGTCCAGCAGATCTCCTCTTTCCACTTGTCAATGCTAAGTTTTTCTGAAAACTCAAAAGTCTGTAAGTGTGGAGGTGACATCACAGAGGGTTGAAGATTACCCCAAGTTGAAAAGTTCCTCATCAGTATGTGTGAGCGCAGAGCCCTCTTAGATTGCCCAAGCAAACCATAGAGCTGTTATCATCTGCCTGCAAGTATTTGTTAGCCCAGAGTTGTGTGACATGCGTGCATGCGTGCATTAGGGAAGCTCAGTGTCTGAAAATGATCTAGAGAGCTGAGGCACCTCTAAAGCAAGATCAGGAACTAAGCCCTCCTCACTGAAGCTTTAAAACCGAGACACCAGCTCCCACGCCACACCTCTGCCCGGAAGTTGGTGGCTTTGGTGGTAGGATGGATGTGCTGATATCTCTGTCGGCAGCTGGGCAAGGCTGCAAACTCACTTTTGGCCAGAGCTCCCTCCTTGTTTTCCAAGGCTGTTCCTCTCATATCTCTCCCAGAAAGATGTGTGGCGTACACATACACATGCACACGCACATGCACACGTGCACACGCACACACACACACACATTCCATAACATTATTCTAGATCAAGGTATGGAAAAGTTTATAACTTAAAATTAAAGTTGTGCATTTAGCTTAGGTAGTAAAAGTTTATTGCATGGGAAACCCAAGACATAGTAGGGTTGGTTATATTGTTCTCTTAAAGGCAGCGTATACTTCGGTTGAATACACAGTAGGACAGCAGGCTAAGTGCATAGTTTTAAAGTATCTCCAGACATATCATTAACTTGGCTGCAAGGTCAGACAAAAGCCCGGTCTCTGAAAGCAAGAGATGTCAGAAAATAAAACAGCTGCAATCCATTCCTCAGGTGGAATTCTTTGAAAGCCTCTGGGCTGGGCCAAACTGTCAGTTAAAGCTAAGCCACTCCCACTTACATCACACCCTATTTCCTTTATTGCCCTTTCCCTAGACAACTACTAATCTACTTTCGGTCGCCGTGGATTTGTCTGCTCTGGGTCTTCCCCATCTATTTAGAATGGTATACCAGATGACCCTTTGCGACTGATGCCTTTCATGTCACTGTTTTCAAAGTTTATTCCAGATGGTGCCCTGGGTCAGTACTCATCCTTCGTTTTAGGCTGATTACTGTTTTATGGTTAGGCCGCATTTAACATTAGTTGTTGACTGATTATTATGAATAGCGATGCTATGGAAATGTATGCATATCCATCTCATGCTTTGATTGGGGTTTGGAGGCTGCTTATTGCTGCTTTGTTTGTCATTATCTTTGAGTCAGCATCTCTATAGAGCCTCAGCTGGGTGGCTCCCAACCCCAGAGCTTCCTGACTCAGTCTCCCCAGCACCAGTTTGTTTTTTGTTTGTTTGTTTGTTTATTTATTTGTTTTTGGTTTTTGGTTTTTCGACATGTTTTCTCTGTGTAACCCTAGATGTCCTAGAACTCACTCTGTAAACCAGGCTAGCCTCGAATTCAGAAATCTGCCTGCCCCTGTCGTCCAAGTGTTGGGATCAAAGGCATGCACCACCACTGCCCGGCTTCTTTGTGTATTCCTAATACCATCATTACCATCAAAATAAAATCACTGGGGGCATACAAATACTGTACATAGTCTCAGTTTTTCTTCTTCATGTTTGCCAGAACTATTATTCTCTTGGTTTTTTGTTTTTGTTTTTGTTTTGTTTTGTTTTGTTTTGTTTTCAAGACAGGGTTTCTCTGTGTGGCCCTGGCTGTCCTGGAACTCACTCTGTAGACCAGGCTGGCCTTGACCTCAGAAATCCGCCTGCCTCTGCCTCCCAAGTGCTAGGATTACAGGCATGTGCCACCACTGCCCAGCTTCTCTTGTTTTTTTTTTTTTTTTTAATATATATGGTCATTTTAATCCCTGTCATATTTTCATTATGGCTTTGATTTTTATTTTCATAATGAGTATAATGACATGATGTATTTTAAAGTGTTTTTACAGTCTCTTACACATTGTCATTAGAGAAATGTCTAGTTGACTCCTTTCCCTAGTTTTAATTGGATTATATTTTTGTCCTGTTGTAAAAATTTATTATTTATTCTATATATACCTTATTAGATATTTGATACCCAAATATTATAGCCCCTCAATGAACTGTCTCTTCATTTTCTTGTCACTGTCCATTGATATCCATATGTTTTTATTATATAAACACCCATTTATGAATTTTCTTTCTATGCATTCATGTGTGTGTGTGTGTGTGTGGTGTATGTCTCCTTGTTTGCTTCCTTGTGAGTACAGACACCTATGTACACATGTATGCATGGAGGCCCAAGGTGGATGTTGGGACTCATCCTTGATCAGTCTTCCACGTTTGAGGCAGGGCCTCTCAATGGAACCCAGAGATGGCTGATAGGGATAGTCTAACTAATCGGCTTGTTCAAAGGATCTTCTGCCTCTGCCTTCCAAGGCAAGAATTACAGGCAAGCTGCCTCTTCCACCCACCCAGCCAGCAATTTATGTGGGTTTGGGGGACTTGACCTCTGGTTATCTTGCTTATGTAGCAAGTGCTTTAACCTCAGAGCCATCTCCCAGGCACTGCCCCCCATTTACAATTGTTTGTTTGTTTGTTTTGAGACAGGATTGCTCTGTGTAAACCTGTTTGTCCTGGAACTTGCTCTGTAGACCAGGCTGGCCTTGAACTCAGAGATCTGCTTGCTTCTGCATCCCAAATACTGGGATTAAAGGTGTACAATACCACATCCAGCCCCATTTGTTTTTTGTTATTGGTTTGGTTTGGTTTGGTTTGGTTTTTGTTTGGAAGAGGGTTTGTGGGGGTTGTTCTTTTGGTCATTTGAAACAAGGTTTCTCTGTGTAGCTGTGGCTGCCCTGCACTTGCTTTGTAGACCAGGCGGGCCTCAAACTCATAGAGATCCACCAACCTCGGCTTCCTGGGAGCTTGGCTAAAGGTGTGCACTACCGCGCCCAGATCCACTTACACTATTTTAATGTTTGTCTCCTGATCTTATCTAGATGAGCATGAGAAGGCTTTGTTCTCGTGTTTCTTCTGAAACTATTTTTATACTTTTAGCTTTATAATTAAACCTTGGATCCATTTTTTAAATACTGTGTGTGTTACAAGAAAGGGTCCACCTTGGTCTTGTATGCAAATATCCAGGTGTAACACTAAGATGTATGGAAAGGAAGCCCCTCTTTCTCAGTCATAAAAGAGAAAAAAAGACAGACGTGGAGCTCAAAGAAGGCTGATCATTTCTTTTTTTTTCTTTTTTTTTCTTTTTGCTTTGTTTTGTCTTGTTTTTCAAGACAGGGTTTCTCTACATAGCCCTGGCTGTCCTGTAACTTACTCTGTAGACTAGGCTGGCCTCAAACTCAGAAATCCACCTGCCTCTGCTTCCCAAGTGCTGGGATTAAAGGTGTGCGCCACCACACCTTGATCATTTCTATTTGAACTTCCTGTCTCCCACATCAGCTGTTGCACAGTCTTTCTTCAATGTGTGTGTGTATTTGCCTGCATGTATGACTGTGTACCAATCACATGCAGTGCCGGAAGAGGCCACAAGAGGGTGTCGGACCTCCTGGGATTGGAGTTACAGGCAGATGTGAACCACCATGGGGGTGCTGGAAATTGAACCTGGTTCTCTTCACCATTAGCCATCTCTCCAGCCCCTCGATTTCACCGCAAGGAAGTGAGGAAGCAATGAAGCAAGTGCAGTTTGGACAATTTCTGTCATGATCTGTGCACTGATGACTATTTCTCTCTCTCTCTCTCTCTCTCTCTCTCTCTCTCTCTCTCTCTCTCTCTCTCTCTCTCTTTCTGTGTGTCTGTGTGTGTTGTTCACCCCTGGTGGTATCTAGTACAGTGCTATATTAGCTTAATCTTTTTTAAATTATTTTATATATGTGAGTACACTGTAGCTGTCTTCAGACACACCAGAGGAGGGCATCAGATCCCATTACAGATGGTTGTGAGCCACCATGTGGTTGCTGGGAATTGAACTCAGGACCTTTGGAACAGCAGTCAGTGTTCTTAACTGCCGAGCCACCTCTCCAGGCCCCTAGCTTAATCTTCCTAAATGTACAGTTCTAACAAGAGACAGGCCAGATGCCAGATCTTTCCGAATGTTTATAAATAGGGAAAGAATTGTGGTAGCCTCTCACATGGGCAAGACTGAGCGCTGTATCAGTCCGAAGTATTCTGTGACGTCAGCTGTGGGTGCTGATGGTCTGGTTTACACTAGCCCAGGTGATCTTTCTTTTTTACTATTCTTGAACCAAGTTAGAAGCAGTATTGACTTGATAGGCTTAAAATGTTTTTCTAACGTTTTGGGTATATTGCTGTGCTGTGGGTACTGCACTAAACCACCATGTTCATTAAGTGATATGATGGTATAGGAATATAATCTGTCCAACTTACAGGTGGAGAAGCAGAGGTTTTAGTTAGGAACAAGGTAGATAGTACTTGTCCATGTGGCAGAAGTGATTAAACCCAGGTCTACAGCTTATAGAGCAGTGGTTCTCAACCTGTGGGTCTCGACCCATTTGGAAGTCAAACAACCTTTTCATTTGGATCACCTAAGACCATCAGAAAACACAGGGATTTACATTAGGATGTGTAACAGTAACATAATTATAGTTAGGAAGTAGCAATGAAAATATTCATATAGCTCGGGTCACGCACGTGAGGAAGAATATTAAAGGGCCACAGCAGCATTTGGAAGGTTGAGAACCTCTCCCACCTAGAGCTCCATCCTCGGCTGCTGCATTGATGGCTTCCATCAGGTAACAGACCCCAGAAAGCGAACAGTTCTCACTGTCTGTCCCAAAGAAGAATAGCGAACTGGCTCCCCAGAGCCCTCCTTGGTTTGTATTTAATCGTTATTTTATTAATTTTCTTTCTCTGAACTAGCGATATGGCTCACTAACTCCTGAGAGTTGTCCTCTGATTGCCAGACTGTGGCATGCATGTGTGCACATGCACAAACACACACACATGAACACGCACACACGTACGCATGCACACACAAATGCAATAAAAATTTAAACACTAAATGTGGGGCTGGAGAGGTGGCTCAGCAATTAAGAGCTCTGTCTGCTCTTCCAGAGGATCCAGGTTTAATTCCCCGCACCCACAACTCTCTGTATCTCCAGTTACAGGAGACCTGCCACTCTTGTGACTGCCACAGGCACCAGACATACAAGGGGTGCACGGCATACATGCAGCCAAATACCCATAAACATAAAACAATTTTAAACTGTTTTTAGAAAACCAGAAAATAGTGCGGGTCCCTGGTTGTTTTCATTATTAAAGGATTTTATAGTTCTAAGACTCAAAACGGAGTGTTTTACACTAAAAATCCTCTATTTTTGTCTGCCTTTCATTGATAATAGAATTTGAAAGGTTAATCGTCCATGCACGGCTGCTTTTGTTCCCATAATTCGCTGGCCTTTGCACTCCAGTGTAGAAGCTTTTGAATTACAGGAGCACCACCAAGCAGCCATGGATGTAGCGTGGAGCACGGTGTAGAAGCATCGTTTGTTGTAGGTGAAGGAACTAACTCCGGAAGTCCTCGTATGTGAGTCCCAGGTCCCCACGCACCGCCGGTGGTGGTGCTCTCTCAAGCGCATTTCTCTCTTAAAATGTTTGCCTCAGTATCTAACATCTGGAGAGAAAGCAAGCTACCAACATCAAGGAGAACTGCGGGAACTGCGGCAGAACCTGCACCGCCTGCAGATCCTGTGCAACTCGGCCGAGAAGGAGCTGCGATACGAGCGGGGCAGGAGCCTGGACTTGAAACAGCATAACAGTTTGCTGCAGGAGGAGAATCTCAAGGTAACTCTCCGACAGGCACAGCCTTCCCTGGAGAGCTAAATCACAGCTCTTGGCATTACTCATTAACTCCCCACTTCAGTCATTCTCCTGCTGCCGACAGGGTGCAGATGCTATCAGTCCCTAAACACAAAAAGGGTATAGTGACACAATATAAGGATTTCGGTTGAAATCCTTATATCTAATCTTTCTTCCTTTCTTCCTTTCTTTCTTCCTTTCTTCCTTCCTTCCTTCCTTCCTTCCTTCCTTCCTTCCTTCCTTCCTTTCTTTCTTTCTTTCTTTCTTTCTTTCTTTCTTTCTTTCTTTCTTTCTTTCTTTCTTTCTTTCTTTCTTTCTCTCTCCTTCTCCCCCCTCTCTCTTTCTTTCCTTTTAGAAGTAAACAATTTTAAAAGTTTTTTTTTAAGATTTATTTTTTATTTTATTTAAGTACACTGTAGCTATCTTCAGATGCACCAGAAGAGGGCGTCAGAACTCATTACAGATGGATGTGGGCCACCATGTGGTTGCTGGGATTTGAACTCAGGACCTTTGGAAGATCAGTCAGTGCTCTTAACCGCTGAGTCCCTTATCTTAAATGTTTTAACTTTTAATTTAATTTCAGTGACTGGTCCCCCTGCATTAGTTGCATATAGCCAGGTGTATTTCTCCCCAGTAAATGTATTCATGGGGAGGGGGGACTGTTTCACAGATGTTTCACAGTTTTTTGAAACACAAATGGTCAGAACAAGGTACCATATAAATAACGTATTCTTTTGTTGTTGTTGTTGTTGTTTTTTCGAGGCAGGATTTCTCTGTATAGCTTAATAACGTATTCTTCAAGATACAATTCAGTTCTATAAATATACATTACAGACTTGTTTTCTTATATATATTAGAAACTATATGAGGCTCCAAATGTCACTATTCAGGGACTGGAGATGTAGCTCAGGTGGGAGAGTGCATGCCTAGAATGCAGGAGGCCTCTGGTCAGTCCCCAGCACCACCAAACTCCAGGTAGCAGAAGCCTGGAGTGTCAACCGGAAGTCCGCTTAGAGTGGCTTGTTGGTTCTGAGACAGTATCCTGTAGACCAGGCTGGTCCTGAATCCACTGTGAAGCCAACACTGATCTTATTCCTATGAAGACTCCTCATCTTATTCCTGTCTCCACATGTCCAATGCGGAGGTCACAGGCACACATCACCACGTGGATCCAACTTAGCTCTGGACATACTCAAGCAATATTATGTCTTTCTTTTGGTACAATGACCAGAATGACACACATCCTAATTGGCCCCTTATAAATATGTATTCAGTAGGCAATCTTTCAGAAATGGAAAAAATGATCTCTTCATAAAGAGAGAAGATGCTGTTTACTGTTTGAAGCCTCTCTCTTAGAGCCAGTCGTGTAGTAGTATCATGTACAGTTTGACCTCCTCACTCATCAACCTCCGCAGAGTCGCAAAGCTGATGGACTGGACTGTAGACTCTGAATTGAAACATGAGTGCATTTCACTTTCCACAGTGCACTTTTCCTCAGCCCGGAGTCATTTTGTCATTTTGGGACCTTAGATTTCCAAACGCAGGGACTGTGTGTGTCTGTGTGTGTGTGTGTTCTTGCAATTTATTGCAATTGTTTTCTTGCCATAAGGTTGTACTTGAAAATGAGAACTCTAGGCTTGCTGATAGGCCAGAGTTCCTTTTGAGAAGAAATGAGCCAAAACCAGATTTGTTCTTGTCAATAATGTTTCAAAAGCACCACCAGCCCTCCAAAGGCATTGCCCCTGCTTCAGCACCAGATGTGCAGAACTCTGAGGCATTGGGCTGGTTTAATGGGAGGGAAAAGTGAGTGTTCACTGGGAATTGGGAAGTTTATAATGCCCAGTCTAGGATTTCTTCTCAACCTTATCATAGAGACACAGCTAATGGTAACTCATTTCCTGTTGACCTTTAACCCATCAATGACAGGTAACCAAGCCAACTCAGTCAGTCAACAGGGTCTCAGGGAGTGAAGATTAAAGAAAGAAAAGACAATTGGACAATGTTATCACATGACTCCAGCCAGTGCTGAGGCTGAAGCGGGTTTATTTTTTTTTTCCAGCCTGCTTATATATCACTCTAGGTACATACAAAGAATATAGTCAGTCATAAGGCATCAACAAATTAGCCAAGGCACAACAAACAAGGCATAAACAGAGTAGGTAGGGAACAAGCAAAGCATAAACACGGTCTTAACACGACCCATCGAGATACAGAGAACACACTCCTCAGCTGTGCTCATCTGGAGCCTGCTTCCTTGTCAATGCCCAAAGTCAAATCATGCCAAATTCCTAGAAGGCAGCCCCAAAAGCTCTCCGCAGACAGGTTGGGGGATTTTTGTTTTTTGTTTTTTTTGAGAAAGGGTTTCTCTGTATAGCCCTGGCTGTCCTGGAACTCACGTTGTAAACAGACTCAGAAATCTGCCTGCCTCTGCCTCCCAAGTGCTGGGATTAAAGGCATGCGCAACCATTGCCCAGCTGCTAGTTGTAATTTCTTGATACTTTTTTTTTCTTCTCCATGTGGCTTGACTCTCTGTGTGTGTGTGTGTGTGTGTGTGTGTGTGTCTGTTAACATCCTTGGAGATAACATTTCTCTGGTCTTTAGAAATTTAATAAGAGCCCATTATTTCAGGTATGTCCAACTCAGGTGAAGCATCTTTCCTAGGTAGTATAAACAGTAAGCGTTGCTGGCTGGTTTTTCTATTTTTTGAAGAACACCAACATGTACAGCAACGTGTGTGTGTGTGTGTGTGTGTGTGTGTGTGCGTGCGCGCGCGCGCAGCGCGCTGTGCGCGTGAATGTACATAAGTGGAACTCTCTGGGAAGAGAGCAAAGTGGGGTCGTTCAACTCTAGGGATGGTGCCCAGGCTATACACACACTTACCTGGTCTGTTTCTGCCTTTGTGGTATCAAAGTTAGCATTATTTATTTCCTTGCCGGTTCTTAGAAGTGTCACACTGCAGAACTTACATGCTAATCTAGTATATATGTATAGTGATCACTCCATGAAGTCTATTACCATTATCATCATTCATTATAATGTTACTGCATGTGGGATATATGTGTAAGGATGTGGTGCACATGCCATGGCACACACACACACAGATCAGAGGACATCTTTTGGAAGTCAGTTCTCCCCTTTCACCATGTAGCATCCGGGGGATTGAATTTAGGTCTTCAAGCTTGGTGGCAAGCTCCTTTGCTGGCTGAGCCCTCTTGCCAGCCTCCATGTTGAATTTTATCTTCCTGTGTGTGTGTGTGTGTGTATGTGTGTGTGTGTGTGTGTGTGAGTGTGAGTGTGTGTGTCACACTCGTATGTTATGGGTTTCAAACCCGGTGCCTCGGGAACACTTTCTACCATGTAACTGCATCCTCAGCCCTGTTTTTTTTTATTTTTTATTTTTACTTATGCCCAACTCTAGATCAAAATTGAACTCAAGCAGGCCCAGGAGAAGTTACTAGACAACGCCAGAGTGCACTCCTCACTCACGGCAGAGTGGAAGCACTGTCAGCAGAAAGTCAAGGAGCTAGAACTGGAAGGACTTAGGCAGACGCAGAGCCTTAAATCCCAGCAGGGCCTACAGGAAAAGCTGGCTCGGGAGAAAACCAAAGCGGCAGAAGCACAGGAAAAGGTAACTAACCTCCCTCAGCTCAGGAAGCAGTGCGCACAGCTGGAGCCCTGCCCCCGGGGCCTTACAAGACAGGTGTGTACAGGCATGGGGACAGCTAATCTTTTCTCTTTGCCCTCCCCCGTCTTCTCCTCTTTAATAATTTTATGTCATCTGCCCGAACCATTCTAATAAACCTTGTACGTTTTTGAAAACTGCATGAAGTTAGAAATGTAAGCTTCCGGGTCTGGAGAAATGGCTGGATCAGTGAAGTCACACAAGCACAAGGACCTGAGTTCAGATCCCCAGAACCCCCCAGTGCATGCCTGCAGTCCCAGCTTTGCAGAAATAGAAACAGAATGGTTTCTGGACCCCGCTGGTCAACCAGCCTAGCTGAAATGGTGAGCCCCAGGCCGACAAGGGACCCCGTCTCAAAAAATAAGGTGGAGGGAGTCAGAGAAGGATACCCCTTATCATGTATACACATGTGCACATACACATATACTCCTCTCTATATGCAAATGCATATTTAATTAAAGCTGTATTATGAACTTAAAACTGATTGAAGCCATAGGATATTTATACTTTTTAATTTTAAAGAATGTATTTTCTTATTTGAATTGACTGTTTATATGACTTATTTTGTTATCTTAAAAACATAGACTTATTTATTTTATTGTGTGCATGAGTGTTTTGCCTGCATATATGTATGTATGTGTGTGGGTTTAAAGATTATGGCCCGCGTCCCACCCAGAGCTCGTGCTGCTGGGCAAGTAGGATGCAGGTAGTTGGACTGCACTCATAAGCCGTGGGACCCTGCTCCGGGAGCGGGGAAAGGGCAGTCCTTGGGGGTCTGAGTCTTGGACATCCCAGACACCGCTGGATGTCTCGGAAGAGATGAGAACCAGTCCTTAGGGTCGCCCAGGGAGCCGGCAGGGCGGAGCTCATGGGTCCTTGGGCCTCAGAGAGGCCGAAAGGTCCTCAGTCTTGGACACCCAGATTGGGCTCAATGTCTCAGAAGAGCTGAGAACTGGGCAGGGCTCCGGGAGGTGGGATCTGGCCCTGGGCCAAGAGGCAGGGGTGAGCTCCTGCTGGGTCGTGTCCTTGCCTAGAATTCTAAGGGCTTGGGGCATTGCCCTACGTTACTGATAGCAACAGAATTATGGAGCTGAGGGCCTTGTGTCAGAAGCCTAGTGTCTAGGAGCATGGCCAACAGGTCCGTCCTTTGCAGAATTAATCTGTGGGGTCTCCGAAGTTAAGCCTCCCTCAACCAGAACACAGACTGTCTTTCAGGACCCACATATGTGCACCACATGTGCCTGGTGCCTGAGAAGGTCGGTAAAGGGTGTTGGGTCCTCTGGAACTGGAGTTACAGATGGAGTTGCCATGTGGGTGCTGGGAACTGAACCCAGGTTGCTCGCAAGAGTAGCCAAGTGCTCCAACCACTGAGCCATCTCTTCAATCCTATTTTGGAATTTTTAGAGGGAATGAGTGAGACAGGGTTTCTCTGTGTAGCCCTGCTCTCCTGGAACTCACTCTGTAGACCAGGCTGACCTCAAGCTCAGAGATCCACCTGCCTCTGCCTCCAGAATGCTGGGATTAAAGGCGAGCACCACCAATGCCTAGCCCTGTTTTATACTTTTAAGAAAGTACTTTTTGCTGTGAAATTGGCAATTTTCAAATATTGCTCTGTGCTGTGAACTGCTTACCACAAGGTATCAATAGTATATGAGTTATGTGTGTGAGCAAGTGAGCGAGAGTGTGTGTATGTGTGTGTGTATGTACATGTCTCCCTCTATTGCTGTCTGTCTTACTGTCTTGAAACTACTAAATAGCATATGCATGTCAGGAAATGAGAGTGCACTCCTCTTCAGAGAGACATTATTCTGCACAGCATAAAAGCAGAGACAAGCACTGTACACTGCCACAGGATGCAGGGGAGCTGCTGTATACGTACAGGGTAGCTGTAACCTCAGCAGTGAATGAGGGGTGTGAACCAGGTCACCAGTAACTCATCACTGTCACTTGCAGAAGCCATTGAACAAGAGAAAGAAATCAAGCCGGGTGGTGGTGGCGCTCGCCTGTAATCCCAGCACTCTGGGAGGCACAGGCAGGCAGATTTCTGAGTTCAAGGCCAGCCTGGTCTACAGAGTAAGTTCCAGGACAGCCAGGGCTATACAGAGAAACCCTGTCTCGAAAAAAACCAAATCCAAAAAAAAAAAAAAAAAGCAAGAAAGAATGAACGAAAGAAAGAAAGAAAGGAAAGAAAGAAGGAAATCAAATCTTAAAATTACACTTTATGTCAAGTGTGGTGGCACACACCTTCCACCCCAGGACTTGGGAGGCAGAGGCAGGTGGATCTCTGTGAATCTTAAGGGCAGCCTGGTCTACAGAGTGAGTTCTGAGCCAACTACACAAGAAGACAGAAAAACTTTTATTTAGAGAGCTGGTAGTCCTAGAAGACAGTGGATTCATGTCTGAAAAACCCATCTTCTGTCTCACCTCGAGCCAGCAGGTTACATAGGGAATAGGAGAGGCAGAACAAGGGTGGACGGGCAGGCAAGCGGGTGGCACTTGCTAGTCAGGCTGGCCCCTCTGCCTGGGCGCTCAGCCGCGCTTCTGAGACTCTGTCCTCGTCATCCTTGCTTCCTTCCTCATCATCACCTAGACTGCGGGTGGGGATGGTTAACTGAGAACACACACGCCATCAACAGCATGTTTGTGCTAAGTTGCCAACATGCATGTACAGATTCCTTTTTATAGTGTGAAGCGTGAGGATACCTTACGTGGAATACGAAAGTGCCGCTAGCAGCTCCCCCAGCCCCCCCAGCCCCATCTCCCACCACAGGTACTTGCTACAATGAAGTGCAGAGTTTGTTGTTGGAAAAGGGTCACACCCTTCATAATGTTTTACCTTTTCCACCAAGATTTTGGACCTGCAGCAGAAACTAGACCACGCACGACAAGTCTGCCTTTCAGATGTTTGCATGCTGCGTAAGAAACAACTAGAGGAAGAGATCAAGGAAGCAAAGAGCCTCGAGGCCAGGCTGCAGCAGCAGTGCCAGGAGGAGCAGCAGAGGAGGTAAGGACCGACTGACCAACTGCCAGGGCGTGGGACACTGGCAGCTTGCCTTAACAGGATCCCCCGTGAAGTCTGACACATCCCTCGCCTAGCTCTCTGGAGTCATCAGCGCAGACTCAGGCTTAGCCTAGCTCTGGAGTGATCTGTGCAGACTCAGGCCTCATTGAAGTTGTATTTTTTTATTCATCAGCTAATGTTCTTCCAGATACTTCTGGATCATTTATCAGCATCTTTAACATCAAGAAACTGCTAACAAATAAGAACTATCGATTTTTCCTCTTAAA
This sequence comes from Apodemus sylvaticus, assembly GCF_947179515.1. Classification (NCBI taxonomy): domain Eukaryota; kingdom Metazoa; phylum Chordata; class Mammalia; order Rodentia; family Muridae; genus Apodemus; species Apodemus sylvaticus. The sequence goes on along the minus strand of NC_067474.1, from coordinate 134,213,995 downwards.
ATAATTGTTATGATTCTGACTTAAAGCATTCTTTTGGAGGCTCTGAACCTCGGTGATGGGTGCTTCTCATTTGTATGATGTTCAGAATGATTCATATATATTTTGAGAATGATAAATTATCCACCCAAAACACACGGAGGTGTTCACCTTTGTAGCTCAGAATCTTACTTCTAGCTAAAGCTAGAACTTCTGTGCTAGGACCTGTCACAAAACACCTCTGAGTGAATATTTGTTGAATGAATTAAAGTCTGAGTAAGAGACTGGCTGGATATTTGTATGCAGGAAGACTGAATACACTCAATGAGAAGCCATGGGGAAGCCCTTGCCTCACCGCCATGTCTCCAGAGATGATGGGATAGCCTATCATAGTGTAGTTAGATCCTAACTAGTTGGCTTATGTGCACCCACACACGTACACAACACACACGTGTACACACACACATACATACTCACACACATCCCATGGCCTCGGTGCATCCACATACATGCATATACACACACATGTACATGCTCACACATATGTACACACACCCATAATAAAAAAAAAGGAAATATGAGGATCCGTGGGATACCCCAGCAGGTAAAGATCCTTGCCACTAAGCCTAACAATCTGAGTTCAGTGCCAGAAACCCACGTGGTAGAGGGAGAGAATCAACCCCTGCAGGCTGTCTTCTGACCTCCACGTGTAAATCTGGTACACTCACACACAAACAGATGGAATTTAAACACCGGAAGGGAAGATTTGAATACTGCTATGATGAACTCCTCTGTCCTGAGGTACTTTAACTGTATCGATCTGCGGCTCCCATCAAGCTAAAGGAAGTTCAGGAAGCTCTGAAGGCACCTGGCAGGGCCGTCTGTGGACTGAGGGCTTGGGAGAGCCTTCCTTAGTAACAGCAATATTTAAGCTGAGAATGAAGCAGTTAGAACAGGAGTGGGTGGCTGGAGGGTTGGGGTTACTGAGAGGTGACCATTGGGCAGAGGAAGAAAGAAGGGGAAAGACTGGGCAGAGTGGGAGGAGCAGACGGAATCCCTGAGGAAGAAGATCTGACAGAGGAAGTGTCTAAGTTCCCTAGCTGGAAGAAAATGTTTGAGGCTGGAGAGCACTGAGAAAAATGGGTCCAGAAAGCAGGGTGGCCTGGTTCACACAGAGGTGGCTACCATACGAGCAAGGGGGAGCCACTTACAAATTTTTCCCCCCAAAGTGTTTGTGTAGCCCTGGCTGTCCTGGAGCTCACTCTGTAGACCAAGGTGACTTCGAACTTACAGAGATCCACCTGCCTCTGCCCACTGAGTGCTGAGATTAAAGGTGCTGCCACCACCCATCACCTGGTCAGCAACCACTGGAGGATTTTATTAAAGGGAATGTGGAGTTTGGCATGTAGCTCCGTGGGAGAACACTTGCCTAGCAGGCAGGAGACCCTGTGTTCAGCTGTCAACACCACAAACAATGGAGGAAGTTCTGGGATTCTGTTGTGACTCAAGCAGAAAGCTACCTGCTGTACACAGATGGCTGCAGAGACTCAGGCCACAGGGAAAGAGGATCTCATTGGATCTTGTCAATCTCAAGCCCCGCTTGTCTTTTGTTGCTGAACCCATGCATTGTGTGAAGTGTCTGTCTTATTTAGTCGCCTCCAGCAAATCCCCAAGATTTCTTTCCCATTCAGACTTCCTAGTTGTCAGTTTCCATTTGAACTTCCAGAGTGCACTGTAGATGATCCCAGGTCTTCTCAGTTCTTCAGCTCAGCATCCCCTCAGTCCCAGGGCCTGGCTCTCATCTAGTCCCTTGAACCAAAGCTAAGAATGGAGCTGTCGCTGGATCTCACCATTCAGCTCCCCAGCACTTGTGAAATGTCTGCTGGAAAGATTCAGATGAGACCTGCAGAACGTAATGTGGAAGACGGGCAGGTTATTAGAGAACAGAGAAGACAGCACCGGCAAGGGACCATTGCACCAGCTGCATTTTAAGCAGCATTTGTTCTGTGTCTGAAGTCTCCAGGTGACTGACAGGCCTGTTTGGCTGACCTTCCAGGGAGAATGCCATGGTATGTGCCCTTACTTTTTACCAAAGTGCCTCCTGCTATTCAGTGATCATGTGAGGTTCAGGGGCTGCTGAGATCAGTTTAGATAGTTGTTATCAGGGTGCCATCTTCTCATAGAGCCAGGGATAGGACTCGGGGCCATTCCCCTGTCCTGTACTACTCTTCCCATGCTCGAGTTTCTAAGCCATTGATTACGAAGAAAAGGTCCATCCCAAGTGTCTTCTAAGGTTGCCAATTTCTAATTGGTTACTTAACAGAATCATAAAGAAGACATGCTTTCTCAGATATGCATATAAGAGATTTAGATAAAGCAGAAGCCACAGCGAGGAAGTTGGTGGAGGGTTAGGTGTGATGGGAAGAATTAAGCTCCAGTAATCTTTAGTGTGCCTGAGCCTGCATACAAAGATCCTAAGAGGAAGAGGCGCAGAGCCCCGAGACCCAGCAGAGCCCAGGGAGCCGGCAGAGCCCTGAGCCAGTGTCTCGGAGTCTACCATCCAGTAACCTATCGGTTGCTTAGAATGCTTAGATTGGAGAGCACAAAGCTGTCTGGGCAGCTTTAGGATCTTACTGCCCTGGCACGCAGGTGAGAATTTTGCCCATCCATGCTATTTCATCATTCCCGTTGCCATATTCCTCAAGATGAATCTCCAGGATGAAGAGAATCTCCGTCTGAAATCCTCAGTAAGTCTTTCCAGGAACTGTAGTTTGACAAGTCTGTCTGAAAGAGCGGGTACTGATGGAGTTCACCGGGAAGTACGGATTTCCCCATCACGCAGCATGTGTCGGTTCCTGAGGCTGTCAGCAGGGCCAGCGTCAGCAATGTTTGGAGCTAGAAGACTGCGGGCTAAGCTGTACCACAGAGGCGGGGAGAAAGTGCATGCGTGGACTCCAGAGCAGACTCCGCCCCCAAACACACCTCAGCCTCGCCCTGGCTGTTCTTGGTGCCACACCTTAGTCATCTCTGCCATGGGGAAGTTGATTTCTTCCTCATGGGTTTGTCTTGGTGGCAAGAGCTTCTATTACGTAGGAGGTTCCCTGCACAGGTCCCCTTACCTTGCAGACATATAACTCTACCTCACTCTGCTGAAACGACAAACTCCCTCGTGCTGGCCCAGAAGCTTGGGTCTAGGAATCGCTTGCAGTCCACAGAGTGACCTGCTGTGCTTTGCTTGTCCTCAGGATCCTCCTCGACCAGGACATAAATGAGCTCGAGAGACAAGTGAGAACATTGCAGGATAAGGAGGAACAGCAGGAAGCAGCCAATTCCCAGAAACAGGAAGCTCTCCGAAAGCAGCTGGAAAGGGAGAGAAGAAAGTGTGAAGAGGTAAGAAAAGTAGCAGATGGGGTGGGGAGGGTGGGGGCTGTTCCCTGGTTTCCTGTTCTCACAGACTGGAATGAGTCTCCATCGTTAGCTATTGCTATTCAGCTAATTATCACTGAGTGCACTTTACCTACTGAACTTAGCTGGGAAAACAAATATATACAAACAATGGAGATTACAGACATTTTATAGATATATCTCCAAGTGGAGGGGAAGGAAATAAGGCTTCCCTGTATTATCTGGGCTGGGTTAGGGTATAAAGTAAATTAATAGGAACACTGATGAAGAGCACTGGCTGCTTGCCCAGAGGATGTGGGTTCAATTCCAGCCACCTACACTGTAGCTCACAACTGTCTGTAACCCCAGTTCCAAGGGATCAGGACACTGCAGGCAGCAAATGTGTGGCACACAGCCAAACATGAAGGCAAAACATTCTTTTTTTAAAGATTTATTTATTTATTATATGTAAGTACACTGTAGCTGTCTTCAGACACTCCAGAAAAGGGCGTCAGATCTCATTACGGATGTTGTGTGGTTTCTGAGATTTGAACTCAGGAAGAGTTCTGATTTGAACCTCTGGAAGAGCAGTTAGTGCTCTTAACCACTGAGCCATCTCTCCAGCCCCTTTTTTATTTTTTATTTTTTTGGTTTTTCGAGACAGGGTTTCTCTGTGTAGCCCTGGCTGTCCTGGAACTCACTCTGTAGACCAGGCTGGCCTCAAACTCAGAAATCCACCTGCCTCTGTCTCCTAAGTGCTGTGATTAAAGGCATGTGCCACCACTGCCCTGCAAAACATTCTTATAATAAAATGAAATATATGTATTTATTTTTTTAAAAAAATTAATCAACATAGGGCAAATTAATAGGAGTAAAACAATTTTTATTACATTGATATGAATCTGTGTCCCACAAAACAAAAGACTTAAAACAGATCATAGTTTGGACAGCATCCTGAGCTATCTTGAAAGGGCCCTGGGACCTCTGTAGCACAGTAGAAGAAAGTTGTAGAAGGTGTGGGGAGAAATTGTAAGGTGAGGAAGGGGTCATCTCAGATACAGATAGAAGTCTCTCCAATGTGGACCGAGGACATCATTTAGTGGGCCAAGCACTTGCTGTGAAAGTATGAAGACCTGAGTTTGAATCCCCAGCACGCATGTAAAAGCCCAACACAGTGTGAGTGTCTAGTATCGCAGTGCTCCTATGGGGAAATAGGAGGCAGAGTGGAGAATCCCTGGAAGTTCAAGGCCCAGGGACCCTGGGGAGCACAGTGTAGAAAAGCAAAGAGGACCTCATCTAAAGGCCAGAGGACAGGGAGAATGACATCATCCTCTGACATCTCTATGACAGCTGTGGCACATATATACCCACATCACACATATGAGTGTATACATGCCCGGGTGCACACTCGGGCACACACGCACATACACATACATGCACACACATACATGCACACACACACATGCACACGCACACACACATGCACACGCACACACGCATATAAAGCCCTCTTCCTGACATAGAAATTTGCTGACCTACATTTCCTGGATAGATGTAAATTTCTTTTACAAAAGATATCTCTTCCGAGCTGCTTTCATGTCTGTAGTTTCTCAGAATAAGTTTGAAAACACACTAAGGAAGTACACAAGAGGTGTTGTTCCTAAGAGGTAACACCTAAGAGGTGTTATGTGTTCTGTTGTTATGATGGAATACCATGACCAAAAGCAAGTAGGAGCCAGGCAGTGGTGCCACACACCTTTACACCCAGCACTGGGGAGGCAGAGGCAGGTAGATCTCTTTGAGTTTGAGGCCAGCCTGGTCTACAGAGCTAGTTCTAGAACAGTCAAGGTTATACAAAGAAGTTCTATCTTGGAGGGGACAGGGGGGCAAGTTGGGTAGGAAGGAGTTTATTTGGCTTACACTTCCAGATGACAGTCCATCGATGAAGGAAGTCAGGGCAAGAACTCAAGCAGGCCTGGAACCTGAAGATAGGAGCTGATGCCGAGGCCGTGGAAGAGATGCTGCTTCCTGGCTTGCTCTTCATGAATTGCTCAGCCTGCCTTCTTATAAACCCAGGACCACAGGCCCAAGGATAGCACCGCTCCCCATGGACTGGGCCCTCCCTTATCAGTCACTGTCTTAGTCAGGGTTTCTATTCCTGCACAAACATCATGACCAAGAAGCAAGTTGGGGAGGAAAGGGTTTATTGAGCTTACACTTCCACATTGCAATTCATCACTAAAGGAAGTCAGGACTGGAACTCAAGCAGGTCAGGAAGCAGGAGCTGATGCAGAGGCCATGGAGGGATGTTCCTTACTGGCTTGCTTCCCCTGGCTTGCTCAGCCTGCTCTCTTATAGAACCCAAGAGCACCAGCCCAAAGGTGGTACCACCCACAAGGGGCCCTCTCCACTTGATCACTAATTGAGAAAATGCCCCACAGCTGGATCTCATGGAGGCACTTCCCCAACTGAAGCTCCTTTCTCTGTGATAACTCCAGCCTGTGTCAAGTTGACACACAAAACTAGCCAGTACAGTCACTAATTAAGAAAATGCCTTACGCCGGGGCGGTGGTGGTGCATGCCTTTAATCCCAGCACTTGGGAGGCAGAGGCAGGTGGATTTCTGAGTTTGAGGCCAGCTTGGTCTACAGAGTGAGTTCCAGGACAGCCAGAGCTACACAGAGAAACCCTGTCTCGGAAAAGAAAGAAAGAAAGAGAGAGAGAGAGAGAGAGAGAGAGAGAGAGAGAGAGAGAGAGAAAGGAAGGAAGGAAGGAAGGAAGGAAGGAAAGAAGAAAGAAAGAAAGAGGAAAGGAAGGAAGGAAGGAAGGAAGGAAGGAAGGAAGGAAGGAAGGAAGGAAGGAAGGAATGTGGCCTATAGCTGGACCTTATAGAGACATTTTCTCAATTGGGGTTCCCTTGTTTCAGATGACTGGAGCTCTCACCAAGTTGACATAAAACTAGCCAACACATTGTACATCTTGATCAGTGATTCAGTGGTTTTGGGGTTGTGTACCCTGAGCTCCCAAACAAACAAGAAGGTATTTAATACATAGGGGAAAATGGTTGTGAACATGCTGGATGGGAGATCAGAAGGAACTGCTGTGGGTTTCTAACAAACCCAGAGGATCCAGAGCTCACAGGAAAGCTGCCTCCTCCAGGACCAAAGATGTCTTGCCTGCTGTCTGCCCGAGTCTCTGACCATGTGTTCAAGGCAACACTAAGGGAAAGACAAGCCTGCGCTCTCCCTGTGAGCCCACACCACGTCAGTACTTCACTTCTGAAGCCAAACGAGCAGGTTCTTGTTGTTCTTGTTTGTTATTTTTTGTCTGTTTTTCCTCCACACAAAGCAATCTTGTGTGGGCACCAGGAGAGTGTACAAAGTTTTAACTCAGTGGACACCGTCTGCCTGGAGACAGCATCAGATCCCACAAAATAAGGGCTTGTTGTGCAGGACCATCCCAGTTATTGGTCTAGATTTCCCAGCTTTGTTTCTGGAGATCAACTGTAAATCTGAAGCTGCTGTGATACACTATCTGGTTTGGTCCTGATGGCTTAGAATGGCTCAAGGCAGGCAGGGTAAGAGCATTCTCCCAGAGGACCAGAGTTGGTCCCAGCACTCGTATTCGGCAGCTTACAACTGCCTACAACTCTGACTTCAAGGCATGCAACGCCCTCTTCTGGCCTCTGCTGGTGTTACACACAGAGATGCACACATACATAAAAGTCTCAAAAGTGTTTACTTGGTTACCACATTATTAGGACAGGCTGCCACCCAGAAATAGCCAGAAGGAAGTGATGCCCAGGAATGTGGGACGTGACCCAGAGTTCATGTGTCCAGCCTGCACCTCCACATGTTCACTAACCCACAAGCTCTCTAATTCCTAACCTCACGGAATTTTATGGAAGTTTCTGGCTCAGGGTTTTATACAAAAGGAACTTGGAAGCGATCCCTACTCCACTCTAACCACAATAAAAAGCTAAGCAAGCTGAAATTTTTAAGCAATACTTCTTGACCTATCAGAGAAGCGAGGTCACAGGGTCACCGCTGCCCAAGGTCAGAGAGACTAACACGGCATCAGGAAGAAGCTCCGGTGAGAACCAGGTAGGAAATCCTGCACCGAAACCAATGAGACTCGGTGTGGAATCTCCCCCTGGGCTCCTGGTGGAGGGGTGCAGGGGAGGGGAAGGAGGCATTCGAAGTTCATGATGGGGCTTTGTCAGAAGCTGACTGAACCAGGGCAAGAGAAACTTGCAGTATCAGCCCACTCCATCCCCATTTTAAGGGGAAGAAATGGAGGCAGGGAAAGAGGCACATGTAAGGGCCATGGCTCAAAGGTGAAGCTAACTGAAAGACGACGGTCTACTCGTCTGAGCAGAGAACGTAGTTCATCCATCCCCCTTGCCGTGGCAGCACACGCTAAATCTCCATCCCTAACATCCCTGTTTGTGTCTGGCTGTAAAGAAAACCTCACAAGGCATATTAAGACACAACATGAAGAATCGGAGTAACACTGAAGACTCAAGACTCTGGGGCTGGAGAGATGGCTTAGCGGTTAAAAGGTGCTCTTCCAGAGGTCCTGAGCTCAATTTCCAGCAACCACATGGTGGCTCACAACTGTTTGTAGTAGGATCTGATGCCCCCTCTTCTGGTGTGTCTGAAGACAGCAACTGTGTACTCATATGTAAAATAAATAATTTTGAAGAAGAAGAAGAAGAAGAAGAAGAAGAAGAAGAAGAAGAAGAAGAAGAAGAAGAAGAAGAAGAAGAAGAAAGAAGAGGAGGATGAGGAAGAGGAGGAGGAGGAGGAAAAAAAGAAGAAGAAGAGGAGGAGGAGAAAAAGAAGACGAAGAGGAGGAGGAGGAGGAGAAAGAAAGAAAGAAAGAAAGGAAGGAAGGAAGGAAGGAAGGAAGGAAGGAAGGAAGGAAGGAAAGAAAGAAAGAAAGAAAGAAAGAAAGAAAGAAAGAAAGAAAGAAAGAAAGAAAGAAAGAAAGAAAGAAAGAAAGAAGAAAGAAAGAAAGAAGGATTCAGGACCCCAGCACAATTGGAATATTGAAATTATCAGAAATGCAAAGCACCTGTGATTAATACATTGCGGATCGTAACAAAGCCGGTAGCATGTAAAAGGAGAAACGGAGAGATGGAAAATCTAAGGGAGAACAGAAATGCACAACATAGAAACTACAGTGGCAGAAGTGGCGGCAGCCTGTGACAGTGCTCTTAGCAGACTGCACACAGCTGAGGGGAGAATCCTGGATCCTGGAAATCGCAACAGAAAGCTTAAAAGCAGCAAACAAAGTGGACTTTAAGAGAAAAGAGCAGGGGCTGGGGAGATGGCTCAGCAGTTAAGAGCACTGACTGCTCTTCCGAAGGTCTTAAGTTCAAATCCCAGCAACCACTGGTAACTCCAACTTCTGTCTTCTGGGGTGTCTGAAGACAGCTACAGTGTACTTACATATAATAAATAAATAAATCTTTAAAAAAAGGAAAAAGAAAACAAGAGAAAAGAGCAGATAATCTATACAGAATGTATAATGCATGGTGCAAATGCAGAAAACCAAGGTAAAAGAAGGAGAAAATTGCTTGATAGAATAAAGATTGAGGATGTCCAAAGTCAGATGCTGAGCCTCAGATTCAGAAAGCTCAGGCACTGCCAAGCAAGGTACCAAGGAACCTCATGTTTGCTTCTGATGCCCAAAGTGAAGGTCAAATAAGGGTAATATCCTGGAAGAAGACACGGGGATAAATTACTTCCTCAGACAAAAATTGGGTGGTTTGCCAGCAGTGCTAACAGATGTTCTTTAGACAAGAGAAAAACACAGAAGAAAAACAAAACAATAACAAAACCCACAAAAAGCCAAGAATCTACATAAAGCACAGAAACCAGCCAGCCAGATGGCCCAGTGGGTAAAGGATCTTGCGGCCAAGCTTCAGACTTCTAAAAGTTGTCGTCCGACCTCCACAAGCATCCCATGACACATGCACACACAATAAATACATATTTATTAACCACTGAGATGGCTCAGTAGTTAAGAGCACTGGCTGCTCTTACAGAGGACCCAAGTTTGATTCCCAACACCTACATGGCAGCTCACAACCATATGAAGCTCAGGTCCCAGGGGATCCATTGTCCTCTTCTGACTTCTTTAGCACGAACACACACATGGTTCACAGACATATATGCAGGCGCATGCTCTTACACACACACACACACACACACATACACACACAGAGAGAGAGAGAGAGAGAGAGAAATAAAATATATTTCAGAAAGAAAGAATGAGGGGGAGCTGGAGAGATGGCTCAGTGGTTAAAAGCACTGACTGCTCTTCCAGAGGTCTTGAGTTCAAATCCCAGCAACCACATGGTGGCTCACAACCATCTGTAATGAGAATCCAATGCCCTTTTCTGGTGGGTCTGAAGACAGCTGCAGAAGGCAGCTGAAGGAAGACTTATATACATAAAATAAATAAATAAATCTTTAAAATAAAAAGAAAGGAAGAACATCAGAGAAAAACTAAGTAAAAATAATTTTATTTTAATTGATCTTGTATAGTTTGTTCAAAATAACGATAGGAGGCCACTGGAGAGAGGGCTCAGAAGTCAAGAGCACCTGCTGCTCTTCCCGAGGCCTGAGGTGCATTCCTAGCACCCATGTAGGCTGGCTCATAAACACTGGTAACTCCAACTCCCATAGATTTGTCAGTATTCTTTTGACCTCCAAGGGCACCTGTTTGCACATACATTCACACAGACATGAATGCACATGAATAGAAATAAAATATTTAAACATGATAGCAACTACAGAATTATATGGTAAGTTCTTTTGTACACATATAGTATGCTTATGTGTAAGGACAATGGATGGCAGCAGTGATACAGCGTATGGGAGGAGGCACCACACTTGCTTGCTCTTGCAGTCCACTGGCATCGCCATGAAGCGCTACAGCTTTATTTGACAGTGAACTTGAGGTCTGGACACACCTTTAAACAGTACTCAGGAGGCATAGGAAGGCAAATCTCTCAAAACCAATCAGAACTACATAGTAAGACTCAAAAACCCCAAACATCCTAATGCTACTTAACACAGGTAGCTATTGAGTCCAGGTTTCAGTCAACAGACTCAACTACTTAAAGAGAGGTTAACTACTACTAGAGGTTCAGATTAGCATTTTAAATCCCAGAGCTGGAGAGATGGCTCAGTGGTTAAGAGCACTAATTGCTTTTACAGAGGACCAGAGTTTAGCTTCCAGCACCCACCTCAGGCTGCTCACAACCCACATGTAACTCCAATGGATTCAGCACCATATTCTGGCCTCTTTAGGTACCTATACCTATGTGCATAAACACACACACACACACACACACACTCACATACACACACACACACTTATTAGATAAATTTAAATTCTAGCTCCAATAAGCACATCCATCTCAATAACTTTGTCCTGTTCAGTCTTACAGTCCTTCCTCCGCCGCTTAGCCCCCTGGAAATCCATTCCTCCACAGATGCCTCAAGCTTCTGGCATTGTAAGATGCCAAACCCTGCCCATGTTCCGTATTTCTCTGTAAGTCAAGGCCTATATTCAGCCTCTTCTCTCCCAAAGTGTGTTAGCGTCTAACTCTGTGTTATGACTGGATAGACAGGAAGATGTGGTGGTTGTCATAATCAGATGGCTTTTAAGGACAACTGCACCTTTTTTGGAGACAAGGTTTTTCTGTGTAGCCCTGGCCTAACAAGCTCACCTTGAAATCACTGTGTATCTGAGATGATCTTGAACTTCTGATCTTCCTGTCCCCACCTCCCAAGTACTTGAATGACTTGTGTCACTGTCACCATGCCTGGTCTGTGCCATGCTGGGGATCAAACCCAGGGCTCCATACCTGCTAGGCAAGCCCTCTGCCAACAAAAACACATCTCTAGCAACAGGCTTCTTCTTCCAAAGTACCTGCCAAAGACGCAATTCATACAGATGCCCAGAGCACGGATTTTAAACTCTGCAGACTCGGGGGGGGGGGGGGTGGCAGGGAGCTGCTGCTTACATCAAGCGCCATGGGATTCGAGGTCCTGTCAGATGTCGATCGATCTTCCTGGCTGTCTCTGAGCCCTGCATTTCACAAAACACAAGAAGGCCATGACATCAGTCTGTGCTGTCAACCTGCCATCTGTTTGAAATGACTTTGTTTTTGTTATGCACTGGCTTTCTAGCTACAAGAGAGGCTATGTTAAGAATCTCATCTAACCCCTGTGGTCCTCTGACTCTAGCTTGGTCCAATAATTAGACTCCTAGGTTGGAAGTGTTCTTCTTGGAAACGTTGATTGACTTGGTCAGAGATGTCTGACTTACCCCACAGACCCCAGAATTCTCAGTTCCATCACAGCACGGCTAGTTGAATGAGAAGACCTGAGGAGGCACCTTATCAGAGGTCTCTGTCCAGGGCCTTAGGCAAAGCATCATGGTAGGGAACACCTGGTGGAGCCGCTGTTCACCTGATGGCCGCCAGGAAGCAGAGAAAGGAAGGGGAAGGGGAAAGGCTGAATACCTTTCCAGGCCATGTCTGGGTAAGTCCCCTCTAGCTAGGCCCTACCTCAGTGAATCCAGCAAGGGGTTAATCTGTTATTTAGTTCAGAAGACTCAGGATCCAGTTAGTTTCCCCAAAGCCCATCAGTAGGCCACCAAGCCTCTGACAGGAGCCTCCAGGCCTCTGACAGGAGCCTCCAGAGCAGTGTTTCTCAACCTGTGGGTCATGACCCACTGGGATGAAACAACTTTTCGCAGGAGTCACTTATCAGATATCCCGAATATCAGATATTTACATTATGATTCATAACAGTGCAAATTACAGAAGTAGTAATGAAAATAATTTTATGGTGGGGGTCACAACATGAGCAACTGGGTTAAAGGCTCACAGCATTATGATGGTTGAGAATTGCTCTAGGGTGGGGGTATTTCATATGGTCTTCCAAAGTACTTCCCTATGGGCAGCAGTTCGATGATAAGGTAGTCAAGCCTTTTCCTGTGGGTGCTTAGTAACACTGAACTCAGACTACAGATTAAGAATCCAAAACTCAGAAATCCAAACACTCCCAAATCTAAAATTTTTGGAGCTAAATACACGGTGGCACATTCCTGTAGCTCCAGCTATTCAGTAAATGCTGAAGCAGGAAGATTGCTTTTAGCTCAGGAGCTATAGACCTCGATGTGTAACATTGCAAGGACCTATCTGTGATGGTTTGAATATGCTTGGCCCAAGGAGTAGCACTATTAGGACGTGTGACCTTGTTGGAGTAGGTGTGGCCTTATTGGAAGACAAGTGTCACTGTGGGTGTGGGCTTTAAGACCCTTGTCCTAGCTCCCTGGAAGCCTGTCTTCTGTTTGCCTTTGGAACAAGATGTTGAACTCTCAGCTCCTCCTGCACCATGCTTGCCTGGGTGCTGCCATGCTCCCACCTTGGTGACAATGGACTGAACCTCTGAACCTGTAAGCCAGCCCCAAGTAAATGTTATTCTTATAAGAGTTGCCTTGGGGCTGGAGAGATGGCTCAATGGCTAAGAACATTGACTACTCTTTCAGAGGTTCAATTCTCAGCAACCACATGGTAGTTTACACCCATCTGTAATGGGATCTGATGCCCTCTTCTGGTGTGTCTGAAGACAGCTACAGGGTACTCATATAAATAAAACAAGTAAATCTTAGAGAAAAAAAACAAGCTGCCTTCCCTTTTCCTCTACACTCACACACACCAGTGAACACTGGAGTCTCCTGTGACCCCGAAAATGTGCAGAAGCCTATGGGCAAGCCAGCAATGCCTCTGGGTGACCAGAAGCTGGGTATCTTCTGATTTGATTCATTTCTGATACAATTGACCTGGAGACTATCTCATCCGACCTCATGGAATTAGGTAGGAGTTGGTCCCTCAAGACTTCAGACCCAGGGGCTGGGCCTCTGGAATTATTTCTTTTTCTTCCCCTCTTTCTTTGAGACAGGGTCTCACATAGTACCAGGTGGCCTCAAACTCTTTATGTAGCTGAAAACGCGCTTGACCAGTTGTTAGGATTATAAGTGCCACTGCATGTGGGTGTGTGCAAGGCTGGGGATCTCAAGACTGAGGGAGTGCTAGGCAAGCATTCTGTCAGCTGAGCCACACCCCCAGCCTGGCCTGCAGAATTCCTGACCAACTAGGGGGATCACTATACTCCTGTTTCCTGGTTTGTTACAAAGGTCATTTTAAAGACTAGAAATAAGCTGTCAGACAAGGGGACACATAGGATGAGGCCAGGAAGGGTCCTGTCTCCCTGAGGTCATAGGGAGCCTGTTCCCAGCACGTGAAAGAATACAGGTCTCCCTGCTAGACCTAGAACCTCAGACCAAACAGTGTCTAAGGCCCATCAAATCTTGCCCTTTGGAGTTCATGGGAGGACTTGGCTGCACACACCCAGACTAGTCCTTTTTCTCCACCATGTTTTTCAGTATGTCAAGAGCAACCAGGAATTGTCAGAGAAACTATCTAGCTTGCAGCAAGAAAAGGAAGCTCTGTGGCAAGAACATGGGCGGTTTTTGGAGCAACTTGGTGATCACGTGAGGTAAAAAAAAAAAAAAAGGCAGGTTTACTGTGGACAAATAGAATACAGGAGCTCATCTGCTGGCATCCCCCAGAGCAATCACACTGCTGGGGCCATCAGTGCGATTTCCCAGTCCCGTTTACACAGTTCCAAAGAAGATGTGGGGACCAATTCCTTCCCAAGAAGAGGGATATAACTATTTACAGAACTCTCTATTTGTATTTTGCTTTCCACAAGTATACCCTCTCACTGTCTTCAAGGATTTCCCCTATGTTCTTTAATAGATACTATTTCTTTTTAATTTATGTATATGAGTTTTGACCTACATGTGTTTCATGTGCTTGCAGGAAGGAGCCCTTGGAGGTCATAAGAGGGCGTCAGATCCCCTGGATCTGGAGTTAAATCCAGGTGGTTGTAAGCCACCATGTGGGTACCGGGTACTGAAATGGTGTCCCCTGGAAGAGCAACAAGGGTGCCTAAGCATTGATCTGTCTCTTATATTTCCTTCCCTCTGCCTGGACAATGTAGACTCCAGACACCAGAGAACCAGGGTGCGCAAAAGTCCTAACTGATCACTGCAGTGTTACCTGCCTCGATAGCAGAGCCTTCCTGGGACCTCCGTGAGGCCAGACCCAAGTTCCATTCTCACTGCCATGGACAAACAGTGCCAACATACTGGTACCAACCTGCTGCAGAACTCCTGTACAGGGTGGTTGTGAAACTATGCAATTTTACTCCATGTAATTTCATACCTTGACCAGCATTTGGCGCCAGAGAGCACAAAGAACAAAAATGCAGTCTGGAAAGCTTAGGCTGGCCAGTCAGCCCACCCCAGGCCTGATTTCCTTTGGAATGGCTCCAGGGTCCGTGATTGAACAGTACTATGCATCGTTAATGCCCTGGCAAACGTCCAGAAGCATCCCTCCACTGCTGCTACCGTGATGGAGGAGCTGCTGCTTCTCCATGTCCCTTTTGAAGGGGGAAGGGATCCTGAGGAAAACGCCCTCCAACATTCTTGCTTTTGACTTAGATAGAATACATGTCCAAAAGACTAATAGACAATTCAGTGCATTTTGACAAACATGTATATACATGTAACTACCACCTCAGTCGTGATGCAGAACACGTCCCCACTGCTCGAGTCTCTCCTGCCTGTGTGCAGTCAGTAGCTGTATCCCCTGTGTCTTCCTCAGGCAACCACTGCTGTGCTGTCTGCATTCCCCGGAATTTCTAAGTAGGCTCTGCACATTGTTCTTTTCATGCCTGAGTTGAGCAAGAGCCCAACATATTCCGTTATTTACATGTGTACTTACGGCTAGGATTTTCCACTGGATTTTGAGTGTGTGTGTGTGTGTGTGTGTGTGTGTGTGTGTGTGTGTTACGGCTGCAGGGATGAATAATTCCCCATGTTATTTATGCA
The DNA here is from genome assembly GCF_947179515.1 of Apodemus sylvaticus. NCBI lineage: Eukaryota > Metazoa > Chordata > Mammalia > Rodentia > Muridae > Apodemus > Apodemus sylvaticus. The sequence goes on along the minus strand of NC_067474.1, from coordinate 134,198,654 downwards.
TGACCTTTAGAAAAATGGCTCCAATCCCAGTTGCATGTGCGTGGGTCCTCACATACATGAATTTAATGGAGACTATGAAACACAGCCAGTGTTTTCCCAGAGTACACCATACAGTTTTAATGCATGTCCAGAGCTGAAGGTCACAGATTTGTGAAGGACAATGAAAGAAAAGGTCAAAGCACAAGGTTCCTTTTCATGTCTGACTCCCTGATCCCAGTCCTGAACTGTACAGATATATTGTATATTTACATGTTTTCCCAACTGCTTTTCCAGAGGAACAAATTCTTCACCTTGAAGCTCAAGTAATAAGCAATCAGGTTTTACTTAGACACAAGCTAAAATTTTTCCCCTAAGTGTTGTGCTACCTCATGAGGCTGGTGACTAACACATTCAGGTCAGAAAAGCCGCACATTCTTTGGGCAAGCAGACCTAGTGCCTCCGACTAAACCATTATCTAAGCCAGGCAGCCAGACAGCAGTAGCCAGGGAAACCTCTGGATTCTTCCTGGCTGTCAGGCATCATGTGTGCAGGAGCCCACATATAGATATACATATGCACAGTTTTATAAACTAGACAGAAAAGATGACAATACTAAACATTGGGAATCAGCTATTTTTTCCAGTTTCTCTATAATTTATCCCTTTTCTTTCAAAATAAAATAATTTTTTAGTTAATCTAAGTGGCAAGGTGGCTGCTCTTTGGTTGGGAAGCTAAAGATTTGAGACTTTAATTCAGTTTTTATTTTATTTTATGTGTGTGAGTATTTTGCTTGCATATAGATAAGTACAGCCCATGCATGCCTGGCATCCTCAGAGGTCTGAGGAGGGCATGGGATCCCCTGGGACTGGAGGTAAAGATAGCTGTGAGCTGTCCTGTGGGTGCTGGGAACTGAACATGTATTCTCTGCAAGAGCATCAAGTGCCCTTAACTGCTCAGCCAACTCTCCAGTCCAAGACTGGGTAGTTGATAGCCAGGATAAGCAGAAAAATTTATGAAAGTCTGTGCTGTGTGGCAGGTGATGTCAGAACATAACTGGGTGTGGTATCACAGACCTGTAACCTTAGCTATTGATTAGTAGATGCAGGAGAGCAAAAGAAGTCCTAGGTCAGCTTCAGATATGCAGCCAAGTTCAAAGCTACCCTAGGCTACAAGAGAAACGATATTTTAGAAAAAATGAATCATGATTTTACTGGCTGTGGTGGCACACACCTATAATCTCAGCACTTAGGAAGTGGAGGCAGAAGGATCATGAGTTCAAAGCCAGCCTGGGCCACTCTGTTAGAAAATTGTCTCAAAATCAAAAATCCATCAGCATCACTGTGAACACCTGGGAGGCCTAGAGGAGGACAGGAGGGTTGTATGTACTATGAGATGCCCCATCTCTGATGCTTCTCAGGGTGCTGATACCCAGGCATAGCTCCCACCATGCATCCCCAGGGCATGGGAGGGAATCATCTTCTCAGGAACTGAAAACAATTTACAGTTCACAATAGTGTTTCACGCTGTGTAGTAGGTGCTGTGCAAGGGCCTCGGATTGAAATGAGTCTGTGGCAAGTCTATGAATGTAGCTGCCTATAGGGAGTGCCATTAGTTAGGGTACTCTGTGAAAACCTGAATATAAATGGCTTCAGAGGCCAGAAGGCAGCTCAGTTGGTAGTCACATGAGGACCTGAGTTCAGATCCCCAGAATCCATGCCTGTAACCCTGGTGCTGAGAGAGAGGGGGAAGACAGGCAGATCCTGGAGCTCACCGGCCAGTCAGCCTAGTCAGATGGGTGAGCTTCAGGTTCAGTGTCAAAATACAAGGTGGAGAACTACACTCAAGCATTGGCCTTTGGCCTCCATACTTATCTACATGCACACCTGCACATAATGCACATACTTGTGAACACACACACACACACACACATACACAAAGCAGGAAATATAAAACTGGCCATGGTGACATATACCTGTTATAACCTGAGCCTTGGTATCATGAATTCAAGGCCGGTCTGGGCCACATAGTGCGTCCCCAGCCAGTCTAAGCTCCACAGTGGGACTCTGCCTTAAAGAACCAAGAAGAGGCATGCAGTATGTGGAGCGTCTCTCTCTTACCTGACAGCGCAGACATGAGCAGTTCATGACCGACATGGAGGGCCCTGTGTCAGAAGCCGAGCCTCCTGCTGTCTTGCCGTTGCTCCTGCATCCCATAGTCTTTTGTTTTGTCGTTGTGATTGGTTGGTTTTTTAGTTTCAGGGTTTGGTTTGGCTCAGTTTGTTTGTTTGTTTTTAGACAGGGTTTCTCGGTGTGGGCCTGGAACTTACCCTGCAGACTAGACTGTCCTTGAACTCTGTCCCAGCTGGAGTGCCGCAGCCGCCTGGCTTTGCATCTTGTAGCTTTAACAGGTGGAACTTCTCCACATTGCAGAAGTCACTGCAGTCCCCACCTTTCAGTCTGTAAGCAGGGAGAGAAGGCAGGCGCATGCTGGTTTCTTTTAAGGCACACTTTTTCCCCTTACATTCTGTTAGCTAAAGTGTACATGGATATATGTTGCCACAAGGAAAGCTAGGAAAATCTAGCTATAAGGAAAAATAATTTAGTTATTTTACAAGATGAGCCTTCCTTGGCCAAATCTCATGGCTTCTGTAATGATAAAAAGAAACTTAAGGGCCAGCCATTAGGCTCAGCTGGCAAAGGAAGGCACTTGCCAGGAAGCCTGAAGACCTGAGCTCACAGTCCCTGGGACCCACGCGTGGCAGCAGAAGAGAACCAACTCCTGAAAGTTGTCCTCTGAGCTCCACATATATGTTGTGGGAAAAATAATAATTTTTTTTTGGTTCTTTGGATTTTTGGTTTTTTTGAGACAGGGTTTCTCTGTATAGCCCTGGCTGTCCTGGAACTCACTCTGTAGACCAGGCTGGCTTCAAACTCAGAAATCCGCCTGCCTCTGCCTCCCAGAGTGCTGGGATTACAGGTGTGTGCCACCACTACCCAGCTAATAATTTTTTTTTAATGCAAAGAGCTTAGGCTGGGTATGGTGGCACATACCTTTAGGCTCAGCACTTGGGAGGGAGGCAGAGGCAGGTGGATCTCTATGAGTTCAAGGCCAGCCTGGTCTACATAGAAAGCTTCATTCAGGTCAGCTAGGGCTACATGGTGAGACCCTGTCTCAAAACAAAACAAAACAAAATAGTATAGCCAGGAACTAGAAAAATAGAAATAAAAATTGTCATTAGTGGGGCAAGATTCAGAATTCCTACATCAGGGACCCAAAGCCCAGGAGTTTCCTAAATTAAGCTCAGACACTAAAGAGTCATCAGTTCAAACCAAGGTAAGCCAGAGGCTTGAGTTCATAGGGCTGGCTGAAGAGGGGATGATTCTAGGAGATGCGAGGCAAGCCAGCAACCACACTAAAGGTCCATAGGTCAAATCCAAAGGAGACCAATAGGTCCTACCTGTATTCCAGCGTGCTTATCCTGAATCTTGCTTTTATAGAAACTACAAAGACAAACACCACTGTCACAAAGCCAAGCTTCAAAAGGTCAAGGACCGTCTAACTCATGAATTAGAAATACGGAATAAGAGGATTAAAGAACTTGAAGATGAAACTGGGAAACTGCAACAGAAAATTGAAATGGTGAGAGAGAGAGTGAGAAAAAAAAAAAGAGCACCGTGACCTCGCCGGCGGTCAGCAGTCTGAGCACCCGCTCTTCTTCACATTCCTGGCTTCTCTCTCCCAGCCTTCAGTTTTCCTACCACCTTCCACCCTTCCTATGAGGAATTCTTTTTTTTTTTTTTTTGGATTTGTTTTTTTCTTGAGACAGGGTTTCTTTGTGTACCTCCGGCTGTCCTGGAACTCACTCTGTAGACCAGGCTGGCCTTAAACTCAGAAATCTGTTGGCCTCTGCCTCCCAAGGGCTGGGATTAAAGGCGTGTGCCACCACCACCCGGCTCTTTTTATTTTTAAAGCATGTGTATGTGTGTGTGCACATTGGTGTGAATGTGTGTGGGGGGGTGTTTGCTTGTATGCAGGTGCATGTGGAGGTCAGGAGACAGCTTCAGGGGTCATCCCGCAGCACCGTGGGCCTGCTTCCCTTCTCTCACTGGCCAGTGCTCACCAATGAGACGTAACTGACTGACCTCTAGGATCCCTACCTCTTCACCACCCAGGGTTGGGGTTAACCTTCACAGCCATGCTCAGGATTGTTAGGCAGCTTCTGGGGAATCAAACTCAAGGCCTGGTGCTTACAAAGGAAAGCGCTCTACTAACAGAGCTAGCCCCACCAGCCCGAATGTGAGCAGTCTCTTAAGGACCTGCAAGACTTTTAAGGTTGCTAACCCAAATAGGATATTGAAGATATTCCTCAGTAGTGATTTATAACTGTCTCACCTTCAAGTGGAAAACATCAGTCCTGGAGCTGGAGTGATAGCTTAGGGGTTAAGGGCACTTGCAGCAGGGCTGGAGAGATGGCTCAGTGGTCAAGAGCACTGACTGTCTTCCAGAGGTCCTGAGTTCAAATCCCAGCAACTGCTTGGTGCCTGAGCGCTTGCAGCTTTTACAGAAGACCCAGGTTCGGTTCCCAGAACCCTGTAGTAGCTCACAATGATCCTTTATTCCAGTTCTAGGGGTTTTGACTCCTTCTTCTGGCTTTATTGGGCACCAGTTATGCATGTGGTACACACACACACACACACACACACACTAAAAATAAACCTTTTTTAAAAATAGACTTTTGTGTGTTGTGTACATGAACTTGGTTAGACAGTGTCCCTCAAATTCATGTCCTTCTGTAGAATATCAGATGCAACCTGCCAGTTTGGAAATCCAGTCTTTGCAGGTGTAGTCAGCTAAAACAAGGTTGTCCTGAATGCAAGTGAACTCAATATGTCCAATACAATAATAATTATTATATATTATTAATATATTGATAATATAAGTCCGATATGCCTGCATCTTTGCAAGAGGAGTGGCAGAAGCAGAGAGCAGGACACATCCCGTGGGAAGGAACAGCCCATGAGGACAGAGGCGGAGAGGGGAGGATGTGTCTGAAGCCAGAGAACACGGAGGACGCCTGGCAGCCAGGCGACAGGAGGAGGCTTGGAATGGAGTCCCTGGGAGGGCTCAGGGTGTAGCCCAGCACTAGAGCACTTGCCGAACATGCACAAGGCCCTTGATTCGGCCTCAGTGTGTGACAGGGACATCTTCTTGGTCCCCAGAACTAACCCTGGCAGCATCTTGATTCCAGTCTTCTAGCCTCCTAGGACTGTGATAAAATAAACTCCTGCTGTGCAAAGCCACTAGGTACTTGATAATTTGATTTGTGTAAGGTATGGTAAAAAAGCTAAGTTCTTATCTTTCCCCCTCTGCCTAAAAATAAATATAACTACAGACCAGCCAGATAGCTCAGTGGGTAAAGGTACTAAGGCACTTGCTGCCAAACCTGTTGGCCCTAAATTAATCCCCCAGGACCCATAGGCCCTCAAAAAAACTGATTCCTGCAATTTATACTCCGACCTCTGCATACAAGCAGTACACACCAACATAATTGTTTAAAAATGAATGAATGAATGAATGAATGAATGAAAAGAACACATCGAGTAGAGCACCATGGCACATCCTGTAACACCAGCCCTTAAGAGTCTGAGGCAAGAGTGTCACCCTCGGATATATAACAAGTCTCTGTTCAAAACAACAACCACCACATATCCACAAAGCAGATAGAAGTGTGTCTGGGGAGAAGATACCAATGCTGAGCACAGAATTCTGTTGCACTTTCTGATGTTTTAATACCTGCTGGAATTAAAACACGGGGAAGACAACTGTTTCTTCCTGGAGACTGAGTGCCAAGGTAGCTTTAATTGTGAATGTATGCATTCCCTAGAGTAACAACACACACAGGAGACATCTAATATAATCAAGGATGGTGCCAAACAGGTGCCAACAGATTTGGGGGCCAGAAAAAGAGAAAGCAGGAGTTACTGGAGTGACTGTTAAGACTTGGGCTGAAGCTCTTACATCTCTGTGTCCTTCTTTTGCTTCCTAGGAGAAAGTGTTCCAGGGCCAGATCATGACCCAAAATGACATCCTCCTCCTAGAAAAGAGGAAGCTTCTAGAACAAGTCACAAATCAAGAAGAACTGATTTGCAGCAACAAATCTACAATATCTGCATTCCAGAGCAAGTACGTGCAGCGGAGGGGCCCCCTAGCTCCAGGGGGAAGGGTCTCCCCACTTAGGGCATGGGTGGCTCTAGAGACTCGGAGTGCTGCTGGCCATCCTGTCAGTCTTGTTCTGCTGTCTTCTGTGTTCAGCCACAGTGGTATCAAAGAGAGTGTCACAGAGGAGAAAAGAGTGTGTAGTTAGTGGAGTTGTGTAACAGTGATGACGTACATGCCTAGCATGTATGAGGCTTTGTGTTTGATCCTGGCAGACGGAAAGGAAGGGAGGAAGGGAGGAAGGGAGGGAAGCATTGTCTAGCTATGCCTCCAATCTGTGCCATGTTTAGGGTGTCTTTACTGGATAAAGAAAACCAGCAGTTGCAGGAGAACTGCCTCCGGCTCATGCAGCAAATTGGCCTCTTGGAGCAAATTATAAGGAGCATCCAGATTCGCAGGGAAGAGGTAAAATGTGCACTTCATATTGGGTCCTGACTCTAAGGTTTGGTTCGCTGGTTCCCCCGCCACAGCCCACGCTTGGCTGCACGGTGAGCTGTGGCAGAGTGGCTGGCTCCTTGGGGGCACCTGGGACAGCAGACCTGTGACTGATCTTGGTGAGTGCTGCTCATCACTGGGTTAACTTTTGGAACACTTTTATCCTGTGTGATGGTAAAGCCATCTATATATGCCTCTGAGCATCTTTCTAAATGCAGTCATCCTTTTTCTTCTCTAAATCAGTAACTTAGCAGTGCGGTCTCAGAGAGCAAGAACTCTAGCTCATTGGTGACCACATCTGGGGACTGGCATAGCTCTTACATGACTGTATCTGTGGACAAGTATAGTTCATACTTGACCATATCCACAGACTCATGCTTTGAGAATAAATGGGTGCTAAATGTCTCCTTCTGAACAACCTGGTTTGCAGCATATTGTTTTAGCCCTGTCTGGACAGAGAGAACAGCAATCTGAGGCTCAGAGAGGTTGAGTGAAGCCAGTTTAGTCTGCTAATGAGTCAAGACTGAGGAGAACAACTGAGTCAGAGAAAAACAAGGATGTTCCAAGTCCAAACAGACAAATAGCCAAGGAGAATTGCAGGGGATAGTATGGGCTCAGTCAAGGTCCAGAGCCTGGCTAATGAACAGTGAGACTTCAGTAAGCAGAATCAGATGATAGATCCACGGTAGAGACTACTTCCTCCTTTCCCTGGTGTGATCACCTGCAAGGTGTCCCTTCAGGAGATGCTTCTCCACCGATCTGGTTATCGGCTCTACTGCTATAAGACCTGCATCTTGTTTATTCTCACAAAGGTAATTATTTCTAAGCTACATGAGGTGTTTCCCAGTCGTCACCAGAAGCAGAACTGCCGGTTTGTGTGGCTTGATTGCCAATAGTTTCTCTGTTTGCTTGAGTGAGTCCTTTCTCATTCAATTCACTCACTCATCAACCGTTAACTCCAGGAACTGGACTGGGTCCTGGAACATCAAGAGAGTCTGTGTCTTCATATATCTTCATTCCAGTAGAAAGGCATACATTGCATACCTATGAATGAACATGGCAGGATTACAAGTCAGAAGACTATATGGAGGCTGGGCATCGGGGCTCGAACCTGTAATTCCAAAACGGAGAAGGCTAAGGCAGGAGGGTTAGGACTAACCTAGGAGGGTTAGGAGTTCAAGACTAACTTCTGCTACTTAAGAATTCCAAGGCCAGCCTGGGGTACATAAGACTGCCTCAACCAAACAACAATAACAACAACAACAACAGCAACCCAACAACATCCACAACAACAACCAAGAAGGCTAGACTGGTAGGGTAGCCTTTGCCTAAAGAATGACCTGAGTTCAGTTCCTGGAATCCACATGGGGGAGGAAAAGGACCAAGTCCTTTAACTTGAAAAAAAAAAAAAGCCATGTGATGTTGGTGAGTTCCAGGCCAGTCTGGTCTATAGAATGAGTCCCTGGACGGCCAGGGCTACACAGAGAAACTCTGCCTTGAACCCACAACCCCACACTCCAACAACAGTTTTTAAAAAATGGATTTATTAGCCAGCTGGCAACTACACTGGGTATTTGGGATCCCAGTATAGCACTGAGCCTTTCTCAGGATGAGCTTTTAAGCACAAAAACCATGTCCTCAGTTGACATATGTCAGTTAATAGGAATAGTTAGCTGTGCTTGGAACAACAGAAGCTAAAAGGCAAGGTTAGTACATTTGACACTTCCCCAGAACTATGAACAGTGATGGTTAGGCCTTTGTTTCTATTTAGGCAGGTGGTGCTGTCTACATGTTGGCTTTTATGGCCTGAATGGCACTTCTGTCATGGAGTCAGTTGTGCTGAGGTATGGGGTTCTGTTACAATCCCAGAAGGGAATCAACAACAGACCAAAGAACAGATACCATCAGTGTCCATTTAGTGAACCAATGAGTTTGTTAGGGTTATTTATAGGAGCATGGTTGAGAGTTACTTCCAGGAGAAGAAATGACTCAAAGACATCTGCATCACCAAAAGCCATTCCACCGTGGGTGACAGCTCATGAAAGCTGGACACCTGGAACACATAATCTGCAGACAACTCAACGGGTTGGAGAGTCCCTTCCAGGCAGCTCACCTGCTCTGACTGCTTCTCTTCCCAGTCCTTTCTAGTGTATCCTCTTGAAGACTAAGGAGACTAGTGAATCTGGTCAATTTTAGGGACTTCCTGAAGTTTATGGGTTGTTTAAGCCCTAAATTTAAAGCACTTCCTTGCAGGATGGCATGTTTCTCTTCCCTTTAGAACATCTTATCTCTTGTACAAAAACAATAAATGAGGAACTAGAGAGATGGTTCAGTAGTCAAGAGCACTGGGTGTTCTTCCAGAGGACTTGGGTTCAATCCCAGCACCCACATGGCAGCTCACACCTGTCTGTCACTCCACTTACAAAATACCAGTGCACATAAAATAAAAATAAAAACATAAAAAAATATATAAACTTATCATTCCCCTCAGAATTGCTGGGAATTTCCTTTTTTCCTTAGAATTATTTATTTTATGTATATGAGTACACAGTAGCTGTCCTTAAACACTCCAGAAGAGGGCATCAGATCCCATTACAGATGGTTGTGAGCCACCATGTGGTTGCTGGGAATTAAACTCAGGACCTCTGGAAGAGCAGTCAGTGCTCTTAACCACTGAGCCATCTCTCCTGCCCCCTGGAAATTTCTTGCATAATTATTTGGTCTATATCAAAGGTTAAGTTGTGGTCCTGTTCAGGGAAGCCAGTAAACCCATGTAAAATTTGATCTATGTTCATCTCTGTTTTTATTTTGTTGATGTCATCATCATCATTATCACCATCATTGGCTCTACTGGTCTGGGGAAGGGTTGTGACAAAGCCCCCTACTCTATAGCCATAGGTGGACTGGAACACACTGTATAGGACAGATGAACCTCAAGCACACACTAATCCTCCTGCCTCAGCCTCTTGAATGTTAAGATTATAGGCATGAGCCACCATGGCAAGCTTTAATCTGTTTTTCTGGGGGAAGACATTTTATGTGTAAAGTCATAAAGCTCACGCTCACACACACATACACACACACACACACACACAAAAGACATGCAAAGAAGGAATGCACCCAATACGATAAAGGCCATGTTTGACAAACACACAGCTGACATGGAACTCGGAGGTAAAAGCTGAAAGGCTTCATTCCAGGGTCAGGAACAAGACAAGACATTTCTGGTCTAACCAACTTGTGTTCAGGGAAGGGCTGGGAGTCCCTGACAGTGTAATTTGGTAAAGACACAGAGGCTTACAAACAGAAAAGGAAGAGGTGAGATTGTCATTGTGAGCTGATATGATCTTGCATACAGAAAACAATAACCACTCCATAATCCCACTAAAACAATTCTATTAGAGCAAGAAAGGAATGCAACATAGACATCAAATATTTCAGTACCCTAACATTGACGTATATGAAAAAGAAATCAAGCAGTAAACCAACAAGATGGCTCAGTGGGTAACGATGCGTGTTACCAAGCCTGATAACTGAGTTCCATCCTGGGATGCACATGGCGGAAGGAAAGAACATGCTCCAATGAGATAGCCTCTGACCTCTACATACAGAAACAGATAAACAAATAAATGTTGTGGGGGAAAGGGCAAAATCAAGAAAGTCCAGGAAATAGATTAGTGGTAGGATGCTTGTCTGGAATACTCAAAGCCCTGATTCAATCTTCACCACTCCCCACCCCTCCCACCCTGTCAAAAAAAAAAAAGTGTTGTGGACTGGAGAGATGGCTTAGCGGTTAAGAGCACCAACTGCTCTTCTAGAGGTCCCAAGTTCAATTCCCAACAACCACATGATGGCTCACAACCATCTGTAATGGGATCTAATGTCCTCTTCTGGTGTGTCTGAAGACAATGACAGTAAAATAAATAAATCTTTAAAAAAATTTTAAAAAGTGTTGGTCTGGGGATACAGTTCAGTTGGTATATGTGCTTTACCTGGGGATACAGTTCAGTTGGTTATGTGCTTTACCTGGAGATATAGTTCAGTTGGTATATGTGCTTTACCTGGGGATACAGTTCAGTTGGTTTATGTGCTTTACCTGGGGATGCAGTTCAGTTGGTATATGTGCTTTACCTGGGGATGCAGTTCAGTTGGTATATGTGCTTTACCTGGGGATGCAGTTCAGTTGGTATATGTGCTTTACCTGGGGATGCAGTTCAGTTGGTATATGTGCTTTACCTGGGGATGCAGTTCAGTTGGTATATGTGCTTTACCTGGGGATGCAGTTCAGTTGGTATATGTGCTTTACCTGGGGATACAGCTCAGTTGGTTTATGTGCTTTACCTGGAGATACAGTTCAGTTGGTATATGTGCTTTACCTGGGGATGCAGTTCAGTTGGTATATGTGCTTTACCTGGGGATATAGTTCAGTTGGTATATGTGCTTTACCTGGGGATATAGTTGGTATATGTGCTTTATGTGGTATGCACACACATGGCTCTCAGTTTGCTCCCCAGCAGTATATACATAAGTATTAGTCAGGGTTCTCTAGAGTCACAAAATTTATGGAATGTTTTTATATATTCAGAGAATTCATTGAAATGACTTAACAGTCTGTAGTCCAAGTAACCCAAAAGTGGGCCGCTGTGAACAGGGAGTCTAAGAAGCTAGTAGCTGCTCAGCCCCACAAGGCTAGTTGCTTCAGCTGATCTGTATAAACTGGAATTAGGTTCCAACAGATGTGCTGGCAAGTTAAGTCCAATTAGATAAAGAAGAGCAGATCTCCCTTCTTCCAACATCCCTATGCAGGCCTACAGCAGATGGTGTGGCCCCGATTAAAGGTGTGTGCCACCACGCCTGGATCTGGAACTTGCTTTGCCCCAGGCTGGACCTGAACTCAGAGACCTGCTTGCCTCAGTCTCCTGAAATAAAGGCAGTAAACATGCAGAACATGTATGTGTATGTGTGTGTGTATATATACACACACACACACACACACATATATATAAACAGGGGAGAAAGAAAGAGATGAGAGATGGGACAACAGGGTGAGAAGATAGAGGGGAGAAGGGAGAGAAAAGGGAAAGAGGAAAAGAAGGGTGAAAGGGGAGAGGTGAGAGAAAAGGGGGCAATATTGGCAGGGGAAGGAGGGAGAGCAGGTATTCATTCCATACCCTTTTATACTTTATATTGCTTGCAGTATGTTGTGCTGTTGATGACAGTAAATCAGTTTTATGTATCTTTACCTATATACCATAAATTGTAGGATCTTGTTGCCAGTGGCTTATCATTTTAAAGACTGAACAGGGCTGGAGCACCCCCATGGATGCTCCGGATGAGAGTAATTGTTGTTCTCGCAGGGTACCTGGGTTTGCTTCCCAGCATCCACATCAGGTGACTCACAGTGTTGTGCCAGGAAGCGTCCGCGAACCACCAAGACCACCAAGGAGCCGTTTCCGATGTAATAGCATTAGGGTCTCTTTATTACATGCTCAGGCTTGGGTTCTTCTCCAAGACACATCAGGATGGGGAGGGAAGGTGGAGCAGTCTCGAATCCTCAGCAGGTCAAGGTTTTATAGGAAATGGAAGTAAGTGAGGGGGGCATTTATCCTGACAAGTATCTAACTGAATGTCTGTTGTAAGCCAACAGGTGGTGCTCTGAAGCAAGACCACATATAATCATAAACGGTCTGAAAGTGCATCTGAAACAATCAGACTGATCTTTGACTAACTGTTACTCGCTAGGAAGTAGCTAGTGAGTAACCCTGGCCAAGGACAAGCCGTGGGGTCCTTCCTGGTGTGTGGGTGCAACTTGGTTCTGCTGCAGGTCAAGTTCTCAGGCATTTTTTCTTTAAGATGGAGGTCGGTCCCAAGATGGAGTAGGTTTGGCCTCTCAACAGCCACCTCTGTAACCCTAGTTCCAGGGGATCTAACACACACACACACACACACACACACACACACACACACACACACATATGACATACACCCAGACACACACACACACATAACATACACCCAGACACACACACACACACACACACTTATACACACAAAGCAAAACTAATTATATCTTTTTAAAGATATATAATTTTCTTTTAGGAAACAGTAATTACTGACAACGCTGCATTTGAAATACTCAAAAAGATACTACCTTTACAAAATTCCAGGTGAGTTACATACATCAAGACTGTCATTAACTGCACACCTGAGATGGCTCCTTACTGGTTCAGAGTGGCTGTCTTGAAAGAACACAGCTTTGGTATTTTGGGTTTCTTTCTCCCTACATTTGGCTTTTGAGTCTGTACCCAGTCTGTGCCCTCACCGGCTTTTCAGTCCTACAGAATACCGGTCTCAGGCAGCGATAATCCACAAGCACAGGCCTCCGGTAACTTTTGTCTTTTTCTTTGATCTGACAGCTGTAAAGTGCTAAAGTCCGAGCAATGCCATAGACTCATAGCCCTAAGCTTCTACCAGGAAGTTGTATGTATGTTGATGCTCTCATACGTGGCCTTTTTCAGTTTCTCAGGGACAGGATTGGTATTGTCAGCTGAAAATCTCCAGGAGACTGAGCTGCACAAATCGGAAGGCACAACAGCAATCCCCAAGTCCCCCGAGCCTCTTTCACGCTCACAGGATTCAGAAAGTGGATATATAAATGTGACTTCTCTAAAAGAGACATACAACACACAAGGGGACCAAAAGCCAGAACTATGACCTCACTGGTATCTGCAACAACACTAATCATGCCTACTAACTCAGAGCCTGGATATAAAGGTGCAAACTGAGGTGCAGAAGTCTCACAGAACACCCTGGACATCAACAAGGATTCTTCAAAATCGCCTATTAAACAGTCAAAAATTTTCAAAAATGGAATTATTGTGTGATATACCTATTGATAAGAGTTTTAAAATTTTTATATCTATTGGTGGTTTGTCTGCGTGTGTGTCCATGTACTCTGTGCATATGCCAGAAGAGGGCATTGATTCTCCAGAGACTGGAGTTGTAGACAGCTGTGTCATGTGGGTGCTACTAATGGAACCCCAGTTCTCTGTAGGGCTATCTTTCCAGCCCTGAGAAGATTTTTATTTTTATTTTATGTGCATTGTTTTACCTGCATGTGTCTGTGTGAGGGTATCAGATCCTCTGGAACTGGAGTTGCAGACAGTTGTGAGCCTCCGTGTGGGTGCTGATAATCAAACCTGAGTCCTCTAAAAGAGCAGCCAGTGCTCTCAACTGCTGAGCCATCTCTCCAAGCCCGAAGAATTTAAAAAAAAAAAAAAAAACTTTAAATACCCAGCCAGACTGGCTGTTCTGGAACCCGGTCTTGTAGATCAACTCAGAAATCTGCCTGCCTCTGCCCCCAGAGTTCTGGGATTATAGACATGTCCCAGCTGGAATTATAGTCTGGCAATAAAACATTCATTTAAATACATTTTTTGAGAGTGAATGTTCATGTAGAGGTGAGGTCTGGCGTTGAATACCTTTCTCAAATTCTGTAGTTTTAGTATTAATATTTATTTCTGTAAATGCATGTGTGTAGGTATGTACACCTGTGCAAGTCCAGAGGCCAGAAGAGAACGTCAAAAGACTTGCTCTGTCATCTACCACCCATTATGTTGAAGCAGAGTCTCTCCCTCAACCAATTTTCTCCGAGAGGTTGGAAGCCAGGAAACCCCAGTGAGCACCCACCCTCCTTGAAGCTGGGTGGGAGGCATGTGCAGGGTACCCAGTTTGACACATGGGTGTTAGGACACTCAGGGCCTCCTGAGCCATCTCTCCAGCTCTGGTTCCAAAAGAATATGGCAATCCACGTATGTAATTTTAGCATTTGGGTGGCCGAGTTAGGAAGTTGGTGAATTCAAAGCCAATCTATGGTACACAGACTGTCTCAAAATTAAAAAAAAAAAAAAAATTAAGGTGAAAAAAATGTTTCAGAAAAGACCTTAAAGGGTGTAGCAATCGAATGACCTCCAAAACAGAGCCAAAAGGTTAATTGGTAAGACTGGTGGGAGAGATGAGGCCAAGTAGTGGCCAGCCTCTACTTTCTGGTCTTTGCTACCAGCAGTGGCAAATAGCAATTTGAATACACAGGTGGGCTTGTCTTAAATAGGCAAAGCCCCACACTATTTACTAGCACAAAGGTCTTTTTAAAACCTGCATCTCTCTGGGAAGTGAGTTGGAAGCTTGTGACAGAAATGAAGTCTAGAGACCCATCCCATGGGCAAACACCAATCCCTGACACTATTAATGATACTCCGTTGTGCCTGCAGACAAAAGCCTAGTATGGCTGTCCTCTAAGAAACTCCACCCAGCAGCTGACTCAAAGGGGTGCAGAGACCCACAGCCAAACATTGGATGGAGCTCGGGGACTCTTACGGAAGAGCTGGGGGGAGAATTGAGGGCCTCAGAGGGGATAGGAACTCCATAGGAAAACCAAGCGTCAACTAACCTTGACCCTTGCGGCTCTCAGAGACTGAACCGCCAACCAACGAGCATACATAGGCGGGACCTAGCTCCCCACCTCTTCCCCCAGCATAAACACACACACACACACCTTCCCCCAGCATAAATACACACACATACACTCGGTCTTCATGTGAGTCCCGAACAACTGGAGTAGGAGCTGTCTCAAAAGCTGTTGCTCAGCTGTGGAATTCGTTTCTTTTAGCTAGGCTGCCTTCTCTGGACTCAGTGTGGGAGGATGAGCCTTTCAGAGACTTGATGTGCCAGCGTGGAGGGTTAACTCAGAAAAAGGGAAGGAAGGGACGGGGAAACCGGGAGAGGCGGCAGCAATGGGGATGTAAAGTGAATAAATTAAAAATTAATAAATTTTACAATCACAAATAAAATAAAATTACATTTCCAGCATCCCGATTGAGCCAGGCTACGTAAACCATTTTAAAACATGGAAGGTGACACAGAGGGTCCTATTCTCCTGGGCTGTGGCAGGGGACACCAAGTGTGACTGCTCAGGAAATGTCTGCAGAAGATTCATTTTATCGCACGAGTATAGTCAAGCGAGTGAGGCGCCCATAGGCTTTGACAAAGATGCCTGCCTTTCCTTCCCTCAGCTCCGACCCGCACAGCTAAAAAGTACCATTCCCACCTACCTCAGCGTGCGCCACACTTCCGGGGCGGGGCGCAAACGCGATCTGTTTTCACTGCGTCTGCGCTTTGGATGAAGTTCTCGGACCCGGCACCGGAAGCCAGGCTTCTACTTCCGGGCCAAAGCCATGGCGGTGGCAAATTCAAGTCCAGTCAATCCAGTGGTCTTCTTTGATGTCAGCATTGGCGGCCAGGTGAGGCGCGGGCGACCTAGCGGGTCTGTGCGGGCTGGCTGGACTGGGGTAAGGGAGGCAGCCGAGGGGACCCTCTAGCCCTCCCGAGACAGGCTGGGCCAGGCGGCGGAGGTGGGCGCTTCCGAGCTGCGTGGACAGCGGTCGTGGGCTGAGTATTGCGTCTCCCGTTTCTTGCAGGAAGTTGGTCGCATGAAGATCGAGCTCTTTGCAGACGTGGTGCCTAAGACGGCAGAGAACTTTAGGTAAGGATCTACTTCAAGTGAACCAGAGCTGAGCCTGAAGCTGGCCTTCCGATCAGTCTTTGCCATGTCTGGCCCTATCCATCTATTCATTGCCTTCGAGCTCTGTGGTCTGGGTATTGCACTGGCCAAATAGCTGTTGCACTGGCCAAATCGACTTTGACCGATTCTTTATCAATTTATATCACTAGTCTACATGCCCTGACCCCAGCCCGATCATTTAGTTAGTGGACATGCTGGCCCCAGTGTGTGAACTCCCCAGAGATTAGAAGTGTCTCCTAGCGGTGATGGTTCAGTGGCTGAATCGTTCGCTCTTTGTTTCCTTTTAGGCAATTCTGCACTGGAGAGTTCAGGTCAGTCTCAGATGTGTTTGACTTCTCCGCCTACTCCTGAAGGGTGCCCTGAACGTTTGCTGAGGGTATTGGAGAACCATGAACAGGTCTTGAGTAATGGAAGATGATGATATGCAGAGAGAGGGTGACTCCTTGGATGTGTTCTTTATCTCTCTTCTCCCATCCAGATCTTAATGAGAGTCCTTTTAGCCCCTAAATGGGAAAGGCCCACAATTGTTTTTCATCATTCCAAGTCTCTTTCCTTTTCCTTTACAGAAAAGATGGCGTTCCGATAGGATACAAAGGTAGCACCTTCCACAGGTAAGGAAGGTTTTTGGCAAACTGGAAATGCAGTCATCCCTTGGTATCTGTACAGGCAGTCCTGTACACCTGAGTACAAAACCTGCGGAGGATTAAGTCTTGTTTTAAATGGCTTAGGTTTAAATGTTCAGAGCTGAGGTTGTAGCTTCGTGGTAGGGAATTCGTCTGGTATTCATTAGGCCCTGGATTCTGTACTCAGCACCACATAGCCTGTGCACAGTGCCTTACCTATCCCTGACTTTATGTAATACTGTATTGTAGAAACAATACCAAGGAAAGTGTGCTGTACCTGTTCAGAGCAGGTGCGTGGCCACATGGCTCCTGTTCCCAGTTTTTATGTCGGTGCTGGAGCTCTAAACTCAGATCCTTAGGCTACACAGCAAACACTTTACCCACTGAACCATCTCCCTGGCTCCAGGTTATGACTTTAGCAGAGGCTTTGCAGTAATTACTGTTACCGGGCAGTCTGTAGGAACCTGCCTTTCATGATCTCCCGACTTTCTATATTTACTTATTTTTGTTAGAGTTTGACAGAAGTTGCTCCATTCTTTTTGGTTTGTTTTGGTGTTTTTTTTGTTGTTGTTGTTTTGTTGTTGTTGTTTTTTGATACAGGGTTTCTCTGTGTAGCCCTGGCTGTCCTGGAACTCACTCTGTAGACCAGGCTGGCCTCGAACTCAGAAATACGCCTGTCTCTGAAAGACATGCATCACCACTGCCTGGCAAGTTGCTCCATTCTAATCCTGAAACTGTCCGTGTCTCCCATGTCAAGGGCTTTAAAGCCACAGTCTGTAATCCTCCCTAGCATTCTTGTCAAGTAGTATGTGTTTTCAAGGAAGGAAACGGAGGCTGAGCAAAGCTACAGGCCACACCTGGTGTACTAGCTAACACCATCGAGTCTCTGGGTGTGCAGCAGTCCCTTCACATAGCTTTGCTATTGTTCTTTTCCCCCAAATTGCATTAAGCCCTTGACATAATTTTTTGCTTTGGTGACTTGGTGTCAGCCCCGTTCTGATGGTCAGGTGCTAACTCATATACCTAAGATCAACACTCAAAGGTGCCCCTGAGTTAAAACTGTGCTCGCTCACCCTTTTCTAGGCTTCAGTGATAAACAGTGAACTTCAGAATAAATGCTCATCTACCACTTCAGTGACTGAACCACTGGATTTTTCCTCAGGATTTTTTTTTTTTAACTCTGTTTCAGGGTCATAAAGGATTTCATGATTCAGGGTGGAGATTTTGTTAATGTAAGTACTGCTTCTTTTCTTTGTTATTTTTTTCCAGCAGGACCCTAGTCTTGAGATTTAAGAACAGTAGCTAAGTTAGGAGAGAGCATGGGCATGGGGGTGTTCTGTAGAGTTGCTGGCTATCACTAACTGTGTCTGTAGAACACATCACAATACTCAACTTGAATCATAAACATCTATTGTCCAAACCCTAGCTTTTTGTAACTAGAACCTGGACTTTGCTGGCACACCTAGAGGCGATCTGAGACGGCTCACACTCACTGTTCACAGAAAACTTGGAAATTACCTGCAATTTTTCCCTTAAAAAGCAGCTGTCTGCTTCTGTCTCCTGTTTTTCCTTCCACTTCTACTGTCACTGTTTTAAAAACTCAAGTTTTTTGTTTGGTTGCTTTTGTGGGTCTTTCTCTTTTTCTTTTGGAAGCTAAGGTTTTAATCACAAGCTAGTTAGCAAGCAAGGGATCAGGTCAGGAGAGACTGGAGGTTTAACAGTTTGCTGTACACGCTGAGGTAACCCAGTAGATCCATTCTTTGCAAAAAAGACCGTGACTGACTGGGTCCCCATCCTAGACTTGGGTTGTGGCCAATAAGCTAGACTATTTCTTTCATTTTTTAAAAAAGACTTATTTATTATATATAAGTACACTGTAGCTGTCTTCAGACACCCCAGAAGAGGGCATCAGATCTCCTTACAGATGGTTGTGAGCCTCCGTGGGGTGCTGGGACTTGAGCTCAGGACCTTCAGAAGAGCAGTCAGTGCTCTTAACCACTGAGCCATCTCTCCAGCCCCTAATCTCTCTCTCTCTCTCTCTCTCTCTCTCTCTCTCTCTCTCTCTCTCTCTCTTTCTTTCTTTCTTTAAGATTTATTTTATTATGTACAGAGTGTTCTTCCTGCATGTGTGCCTGCAGGCCAGAAGAGGGCACCAGATCTCATAGATGGCTGTGAGCCACCATGTGGTTGCTGGGAATTGAACTCAGGACCTTTGGAAGAACAGTCGGTGATCTTAACTGCTGAGCCATCCCTCCAGCCTCAGAATATTTCTTTCTTAAACTGCTTTTTCCTTACCTACCCACCTCTGTGCATGCGGTTTCCTTACTGTTAACATTGTTATTTGGGTATGTTACTAATTCCTTTTGTCTGAGAGATGCTCTTACTCATTAGATGTACATTTAGTTAGATTTTTGTGAGTCTTTAGAGATCTTCACTCCTACACGAGGTTGCAGTGGCAGGTTTTAGGCTGAATCCTGTTTTCACTTAGGCAGCCTTTCAGCTATGTGGTACTGGCAAATCTGGGGATGGAGAGATGGCTCAGCAGTTAACCCTGTTGACTCTCCGGAAGACCCAGCTTTGATTCCCAGCACCTACATAGCCATCTGTAACTCCAGCTCCATGAACCTGAAAAACAATAAGGGGTACATGGGAGGGTTTGGGGGTGCAAAGCAAAGGAGCAGTGATGTGATTATAATCCCCAAAAAATATAAAATAAATTTTTAAATAATAATAAATGAATTTTAAAAAGGAAAAAAAAGCTAGGCTTAAAGTGCAACAGTGTTTCTCCATGCATCCAGTATGTATGTGCCTGTGTGTGTGTCTGTGTGTGTGTGTGTGTGCTTAAGAGCATGCAAGTGTACAAGCCCATGGATGTGGAGGCTAGAGGAAGACATCAGGTGTTTTCTGTCAGTCACTACCTTACTGCCTGGAGACAAGGTTTCACTAGATGAGAAGCTGCTTGGTTGTGCTAGGACAGCTGGTTGGCCAGCTCCCCTTACACACTGGACCATTCTCCCAGCCTTCTCATCTGCTTTCCAGGGTGCGTAACACTCCAGGCCTCTGATATGTCTCTTTTCTACTCAGGGCGATGGTACTGGAGTTGCCAGTATTTACCGGGGCCCATTTGCAGATGAAAATTTTAAACTTAGACACTCGGCTCCAGGCCTGCTTTCCATGGTAAGTGAGGTTCAGTCAAGATTTGGGGTAAGATTGATGGCTGGTTTCTGGTGCTTTGTTGAGGCCCAGCTCTGTCCCTTGGAATCAGGCCTCACCTGCACCTAGCCCCTCCTTCCTTAGTGTGGTTTGATTTTGTTGGGCAGGATTTAACAGCTATGGAAAACAAAATGAACTCTTGACTTGTGCCTTTGTTTGCACCAAGACTGGGCTTTAGCCTCAGTGTTGAGTGGGCTTCCGAGGCTGCTGCTCACCTACTCTGCACTCATCTTCAGGCATTTATGAAATGATCCATCGCAGCTGCTTTGTGTCAGACCTCTGGGCAGAGCCTAAGGGCGTAAGCATGATCCCTGCCATTGTGACATGCAGTGCCTAACAGACAACGCACATGCAGGTGACCAGCCATTGTGACATTCAGTGTCTAACAGCAAATGCACTTGCAGGTGACCAGCCCAGTGTATAATAGTTCACACCATCGGTGCGCTGAGTGAGGGCACCTCAGGGTACATGAAAGAACCCTAATGGCCTAGAGGAAGCCTTCCTAGTGGAGAAAGATCTGAGTCCTTACAGGAATCCTGTACTCAACTCCTTACGAGGAAAGCGGTTCAGGTCTAGTGGATATACTCTGCAAAAATCCCAGCCCACACAGAAACACAGTGGTATAGTCAGGGATAGGACAGGTCACGTTAGCTTGATTCTTGATTCTTTTCTCTTTCTATAGTGCTGCAGATTGAACCTAGGGTCCCGTGCATGATAGGCTATAGCCTGCCAGCCCTTTGCAACTCTTTATTCTTTTTATTTTGAGACAGCACCTGACCATGTAACTGACTGCCATGAAACTTGGTATATAGACAAGGCTGGCTTCAAACTCAAATAGATCTACCTGCCTTTATGTTGTGAGGCCACCACACCCAGATTATTTATTATCGTGAGTTGACAGGCGTGCATGATGGTGAGGGTGTAGTTCCAGTGTGTGGGTATGTGGAGGTCAGAGGTCAATTCTGAAAGTCTCCTGTCTCCTCCTGGATTCTGGGGTTAGGCTCAGGCTGTCAGGCTTAGGGAGCCTTTGCCCTCTGACCCTCTGGCCAGCCCCTCAGCTTCTGCCTGCTTCTTCCTCTGCTTAAGATGGCCTGGAAGTCATTCTGTATCCCAGGGAGATCCTCAGCTCAACTGTCCTCCTGCCTCAGCCTCCAAAGGAGCTGGGTTTACAGGCCTGCACCAGAACCATCTGTAGCATAGTTGTCTTGGCTTCCTCCTCCTTGTGAGTTCTTCAAAGGCAGGGACAAATCACTTGACCTCAAGGCCCTCTCGCCTGCCACAGAAAGACTCAGAGGAGCGACGGAACAGTTAATAACAAAACAGAGAATGACAACTAAAAGCTATTGGGTGCTTACAGCACCTTACCTGTCGTAATTCATTTTAATACTGACCCTCCCCTCCCTTTGAGATAATGAGCAAACTGAGCACAGGCAGGCTGCATCAGTGAACTGAGATCACACGGCCACTGATAGAGTTCTGGGGCTTAATCTGTGTCATCTGCTGCAGGGATAGGCCCTGAACATAAGCTGCACCACCAGAAAGGAAGATAAAGATGTGTCCACGGGAACAGGAGGGTCCCTCAGCCACACAGATGTGTTGTATGACTGTTACTGTGTCTGTGCTAGCAAATGAATCTGTAGGAACAGCAGAGTAGAGGTAGATGGAATGTGTGTCCTGTGAAGTGTGCCCGTTCCTGGGCAGGAAACTACTCTAGCTGGCTTGTGGCGGGCAGGAGGGAGTTCCTCTTTTCATCCGTTTTCTTTTGAGACATGATCTCATCATGGAGCCCTGATTCACCTGGAAGCTCCGTAGATTAAACGGACTTCAGTCCGCCTCCATCCTCCTGCTTCTGTCTCCTGAATAGCCATGTGTGAAGGCCCCAGTTCACTTCCCAGCATGGTTAAAGAAAAGAAAGATCACAGGGATTTCCAAAGTATAATATACGATATAGATATATACGATATCAGATTAGAAGTGACCCCAGACATCCACTGCATCCAGTGCTTAAACAGAACTAGCCGTTTCAGATTCATTATGCATTTGATTAAAGCTAGTGCCCCATTCAGTGTGAGTTCTGCGCTTGCCTTAGCAGTGGTGTTTTGTAAAATCTGTCCTGTCAATACCACCCCCCACCCCCCACCCCCGGCTGCCATTGAAGTCTCCACAGTTCCAAGTGTTCCAAGACACCTATTCCTCACCACCAGGATGGCCTTGAACTCATGCTTCTCTTCCTTTGGTCTCATGATATTGGGGTTATAGTCATGGGGGCCTATGCCCAGCCTTGTGTTCCATTGAGTGATAGCACTTTCACTTTCTATTTCCTGTCTCTTTCCCCCTGAAATCTTAGTGTAGTTACACAGACACTGTAAGGCAGCACTGCAGGAGCTCACCATAGGTTTGAGGTATGAAAGTGGATTTAGCAAAAGGCAGTTGTGATTACAGCCTGTTCGTTTATACTATGTTATTGAGTACACTAGTGTAAAGAGTATTTTGAAACTGGGTATGGGGCATATACCTGATCTCTGTGCTTGTGAGGCTAAGGCAGAATGATCTTGAGTTGAGGGCAATTCTGTTCTGTCTCAGGACTGGGCATATAGTCAGTAGTAGAGTGTTGCCCAGTGTGAATGAGGCCTTAAGTACCACAAAATACAGGGGCAAGGCTGTCATGGAAGCTCGTTCTCTGAAACTCAGGAGGCTGATTGCCACAAGTTTGAAGGCTTGGTGCCTGCCTGGGCTACAGAAATGAGACCCTATTTGTTGGGGGGGGGGGCGGGGGGACAAAACAAAATGAGCCTGTCTCTGAACAGAGTTTCTAGGAAAGAAAGGGGAAGAGATGTGGCTACCAAGTTTCAGATTCTCAGCAGGGCTGGGGTGGGGCTCAGTTGCCTGAGTGCCCAAGCAGCTTGCCAGAAGCCCGCCCTGGACTGGTCTCCAGCTGCATGAAGTAAGCATGGTGCATAAGCCAGCACTTGAGGCAGGAGGACCAGGACAGTTTGGGTCACATGAGACGTTGTCTCAACCCCATCTCCCCTCAATAAAAAGAAAAAGTAAAATTCAGCAATGAAAGATTTGGGACAGAGCAGGGCTGGGAGGATTGCTCAGTGGTAAGATTACTTCTGTTCTTGCAGAGGACCCAAGTTTGGTTCCCAGCACCATGTCAGGCTGCTAACAACTGCTACCAAGGATCCTGCATGAATGTGGTGCAGACAAAGTTACCGCAGGCACACACATATACAAGTAAATAAATTTTAATACATTGCAGAACCACTTTAAACAGTTGGTTTCATAGGTAATGTGTCTCCTTAGCTGGTAACTAATTTGTAAGTACAGTCCAGTTGTAACTAATTTGCAACTAACTATATCAAGTCCTGCAAGAAGGGAAAAGGGTATGGTGAGATAGCTCAGCAAGTAAAGACGAAAGAAAGGCACCGCTGCACACACCTGAGAACTCAAGCTCTGTCCTAGCCCTAAGCAAGGTGGAAGTGGAGAGCTAACTCCACACAGCCATTTTCTAACCTCATATACCAGGTACATGTACACAAGCACACAGCTTTTAAAAAATGTAAAAGAGCCAGGTGGTGGTGGCACACATCTTTAACCCAATACTTGGGAGCAGAGGCAGGTGGATCTCTGGTGTCATGAAGGTCAAGGCCAGCATGGTTTGCCAGATAGAAACTACAGAGCTAGTTCCAGTATAGCTAGAGCTATACAGAGAAACCTTGTCTCAGAGAGAGAGAGAGAGAGAGAGAGAGAGAGAGAGAGAGAGAGAGAGAGAGAGAGAGAAAGAGAGAGAGAGAAAAGGAAAAGGGAGGGAACCATTTGAGGAAAAGTAAAGGTACCAGCTAGAGAGATGAGAGGGTCTAGCGCAAGAGAGTAAATAAGAGCAGAATATTAATATAATATGTATTATTATATAGTATATATTTAATATGTATATATACACATTATATAATGTTTATATAATTAAAGCTATTACTTTGTATGCTAGCCTAAAAACTTCAGTAAATGCTGTGTTTGCTTAGCTGAGCAGTCATCCCTATTACAAACCTCACACGGGGCTCTGTGGGTAAAGGTGCTCATCCCCAGTCTGACGGCCTGAGTCTGTCCCCAGGACCCATGTGCTGGGAGGAGAGACCTGACTCCTACAAGACTTGACACTAAGATGACTGTGCATTGACTGCTCATCCCCAGTCTGATGGCCTGAGTCTGTCCCCAGGACCCATGTGCTGGGAGGAGAGACCTGACTCCTACAAGACTTGACACTAAGATGACTGTGTATTGACTGAAACATTTAGATTCTCAGGGTGGGGACTCTGTCCTATTCATCCTGTGTCCTTGTCTAGGCCTGGGCTCATAATAGGTGCTCAGTTAGGTTGTGGTTAGGGCTTCAGACTTTGTGGGAAATCACCTACAATGTCCAGAGAAACTTACTGTAGGTGTATTTTGTTTCTATCAGGCCAACAGTGGTCCCAGTACAAATGGCTGCCAGTTCTTTATCACGTGTTCTAAGTGTGACTGGCTAGATGGAAAGCATGTAGTGTTTGGTAAGTCTTACTCCTGTTCCATCATCCATCACTTGGGCCTGCCACAGGATACAGTGTCCACACCCACTGTGTGCTCAGCCACTGTGGCTGCTCTAGGCTAGGGCATAAGGATGTGGTGGGGATGGTAGGACAGATGGTGGGGATGGGCAGGTGGACATGGTGGAGATGGTAGGACAGGTGGACATGGTAAGAATGGTTGGGCAGGTGGACATGGTGGGGATGGTAGGACAGGTGGACATGGGGATTGGCTAGAACTCAGGGGAAAGACAAAAGTATCCCAATAAATACTTGTGAAATAAATAAGAAATGCCCCAGAGGCAGCATCAGGGAGTGGGGTTTGGGGGTTACTCATATTCAAGCCTGTACTCTAGTTCCCTGTGTATATTCCCTGTAACTTTGGGAGAGTCAGCTCACCTCACTAGACCGTAGTTTCCT
This sequence comes from Apodemus sylvaticus, assembly GCF_947179515.1. Lineage (NCBI taxonomy): Eukaryota > Metazoa > Chordata > Mammalia > Rodentia > Muridae > Apodemus > Apodemus sylvaticus. The sequence goes on along the minus strand of NC_067474.1, from coordinate 134,173,629 downwards.
TACCTTGTAAGGAGATCTGATGAGGTGCTGAGTGAACATGGTCACTGGGAGCTGGAAAACACTGTGCTTGTACCAAGAAGGGAGCCTCACTTAATGTTCTTCTGCAGGAAAAATCATTGATGGACTTCTAGTGATGAGGAAGATCGAGGTAGGTCCTGGGGGTGTCCTCTGAGTCTTTGTGGTCAGGTGTCTCATGCTTATTACTGAGGAGCTGGTCTTCTAGACCATCTGTCACTGTTCACAGTTCCAGGCTCTTTTGGGAGAGAGAGGTCCAGCTTGGACCCATTCACTAACCTGCCCAGCACTTACTGGGGCTTTGGCTCAGATCCTGATCCCACTAAATAAAATTCCATTTCTTGCCGGGCGGTGGTGGTGCATGCCTGTAACCCCAGCACTCTGGGAGGCAGAGGCAGGCAGATTTCTGAGTTCGAGACCAGCCTGGTCTACAGAGTCAGTTCCAGGACAGCCAGGACTATACAGAGAAACCCTGTCTCAACAAAACCAAATCCAAAAAAAACAAAAACAAAAAAAACCAACAAAAAACAAAAAAACAACCCAACCAAAAAAACCCATTCCATTTCTTGACATTGCATTCAGAATCCTTTGTGGCATGTACCCTGCCTGCCCCTCCATGACACCTTTAGCCCCTGTCTCCTTAGTCCAGTGGCATCTTCTCTAAGGAGGCCCTACAGGTGCCTGCCTCCTGCGCTTTGCACCCTGAGCCTGGGCCCCAGTGCTTCTCTCTACCTAAAGAACTCCTTCTTGGGATCTTACCTGCTGTCCCTGCCCAGCTCAGATGCCCCTTCTTCTGTGGCTACCCCTCCGTAAGCTGGGTCCCTTCAGTGTTCTTCTGACGTGCTGCGTGATTCCGTTGTAGGACTACGGCCTCAGTGTTCCTTTCTCTTTGATCTATTATCTTTTACTGTCAGTCAGGACACGATCCTTACATCAGTCTGTTCTTGGGCCTTTCCATAGGGGATGAAAGGTTCTATGAGGCACTGGGTAAGTGCCTGAGTGCATTTCATGATCTGTGCTTTGTTTTCTAGAATGTTCCCACAGGGCCCAACAATAAGCCCAAATTGCCAGTGGTGATCTCCCAGTGTGGGGAAATGTAATCTAGACAAGACCGAACCAGGTAAGTGTTCTCTTCTTCCTGGCTAGGAAAAGGAATCATGGCTTCAGGGAGACTTAACCACTCAAAGACGTGGATTGAGTCCATTTCCTCTGCATGTGTGCTGGGAGCAGGCACTCCTTTAGAGCAAGCTTTCTCAACTGTCAGGAGAGGATGTCAGCCGTAGGGTCATTGTGAGAAGCAAAAAAGGATGGACACTGGCAGTACTCCCCTTTTACTGGTTCACACAGAGTAACCCTGGAAAGGACTCCCTTGCACTGGGACCAACCTGGGGAGCCAGGAGACATGTTCTGGGCTGCCCTCAGAACTGACACCGTGTCCAGCCTTGGAGGTGTGAGCCTCATATGCTGCTTTCACAGGGCCTTCCTCCTAATACTCCACTGGCTGCTTTGCCTTGGGGCTTTCTGAAAAAGAACTGAGAAGCACTCCCGGGAGAGAAGACGGGTTCTTGGAGGTGAAAGCTAGTAATGCAAGTGACTTGTGTGCTGGAGCTCACTAGGGAGATGGGTCAGTCCACCTCTGGGAAGAGTCCTGGCGTTTCGTTTGCCTTTTACGGTTTTTTTCAAACCTACAGAAATGTTGGGGAAATGTTGATTAATCACCCACAAGCGTGCAGCTAGAGTGACCAGTGGTTGACATTTGCTGTGGACATCCTGTCTCCTCCCTCTGTTCCCATGCCACATCCTCTCCTCCTTAACTTCCTGCCCTCAGTGCTTTTGTTCTCATGCCCAAACTACAGACCTCTGACACTTCACCCCTAAGCACTTCACAAGGAGCCCCTAAACGTGAGGCTGTCCTAAATAAACAAAATGACATTTGAAATACATGGTACATATTCCAGACTAACACCACACACACACACACACACACACACACACACACACACACACACACACACACACAGGGTTTCTCTGTGTAGCCCTGGCTGTCCTGGAACTCACTCTGTAGACCAGGCTGGCCTTGAACTTAGAAATCCGCTTGCTTCTGCCTCCCAAATGCTGGGATTAAAGGCGTGCGCCACCACCGCCCGGCCCAGACTAACTTTTAAATCAAACAAATTTTATTTGTAGTGCTAGGGACTGAATCAAGTTTGTGCATTTGAGCAAAGTACATTACCACTGTGCTGCACCCTCAGTCCCGCTTCTGTAGATGGACGCAAATATGCACGCAGGTACCCTGGCCAGACATGTTGGTAGACTTCCCCTACTCCCAGCCACTTGAAGGGCTGAGGCAGGGGCATCACCGGAGAAGGTTTAGAGAACAGCCTGAGTAAACCCTCCACCAAAGTCCTTGTATTTTCTTGTTTGATTTTTTTCATTTGTTTGTTTTAATGTGTATGTTTCCCTGCATGCACGTTTGTGTAACACTTGTATGCCTGGTGTCGACAGAACCAGAAGAGGGCATCCAGCTCTCTTGGAGTTATAAGTGCTTATAGGCCATTGTGTGGGTGCTGGGACTTGAACCTGGGTCCTCTGTAAGAACAGCAAATGCTCTTAATCACTGAGGCGTCTCTCCAGCCCCTGCTTGTTTATTTTTAATTGCATGAGTAGCACAATACAATTTCCAAGTGAAAACTTTCAACACCAAAATAATGACGTAGAAGCCACTCTTCCTCCCAGAAGTCACTTGTCAGTGAGGTGTGTTCACCTTTGTCAGTCTGTTTTGGGGAAGATTTTTTTTTCTTAAATGACATCATGCTATAGTACTCCTCTTGCTTCTTTTCCCCTTCTTTTTATTGTGTATGTGTCTGGGTTGGGGGTGTGTGCGTGTGAGTCCATGGACCTCCTTAGAGCTTGTCCTAGGAGTTTTCAGCTGCTGAGTACTGGCTCTTCTGTAAGAATGTCAGTGCCACTAACCACTAAGCCATCTCTCCACCCATACCTAGTTCTTCGCCTCAGCCTCCCTGTTGCTGAGGTAAAATATTACCACACCTAGCTAGATATGGTGGGGCACGCCTTCAATCCCTGCGTTCAGGAGGCTGTAGCAGGCAGATAAGATCTCTGAGTTTGAGGCTGGCCTGATCTACAGAGCAAGTTCCAGGACAGCTACACAGGAAAACAAAAAAATTTTTTTTAATTTTTTTTGCTAAGTGTGGTACTACTACACATCTATAATTCTGTAATCCCAGCCAGGGAGAGATGGAAAAGAGTCTGACAAGATTAAGGACTGTCTGGACTTTAGAATGAATTCAAGGCTAGCCTGGCAACTTAGACTCTGTGTAAGAGAGGACAGATAAAGGTTCTGGGTACCAGGCTTGTGGGCCAGAGTTTGATCCCCAAGACCCCGTGGAGGAAAGAGAGAACCGACTCCTGCGAAGTGTTCTCTGACATATGTTGTGGCTTCACGAAACTGTATGCATATGTGCAAAATAAACGAATGTAATTGTTTTATAAGGGCTGGGTGTGGAGGGTTGTACTTAGAGTCTCAGCATTTGGAGGCTAAGGTAAAATTGCCACAAGTTCAAGGCGAGCCAGGGCAGCCGCTTCTTGGCTACTGAGAAAAAGAAGCTGGGCTGCTCAGGAATGCAAAGCATCTACAGGTGAAGTGGAACTTCTGGTTTCTTTGGAAAGTCAGTTTTGTCAAATGATGTTTTGTTGGGGCACACAGGTAGAAGGATGTTTTCTAAACAGACACATGAAAGAGTGTTTTGCTGAAGCAGGCACAGAAAGAAATACACCAAAAACCTTCTGGTGGGGTTCTGGCGGCTTCTTCCTGCTTCCTTGGACTTGGGCAGAACGGCAGAGTGATGTCAGCTGATACTGACTCACGTGGTGTTTTGCTGAAGCCAGAACTCTGTGGGAGGACACCTGATTGTTGGAGGAAGTATAAATAAGACTTAATGGACAGTGACGGTGGGCTTGCATAGCTAGCTTTGCAACACGTTTTTGTCTTCACTGATCTTCACTGTGTTGAGAGAAGCATGGCAGAGAACTTTGCTTGATGTCCCTGCCAGCTCTGGTAAACCCTGCTGACTCAAATGCCAGTTCAGTGGAGGCCTGGCTGTTTCTGCTGGGTTATGCCATAGCTGCTGATTTGTGTTTGCTACCCTGAACTGGGCAGCTGGTATCCTGACAATTGGAGATTGAAATCGTCCCAAGGAACTACTTCTAAACTGAATACAGCAGAGCCTCTCTGTTGCCGTTGCTGATTGATTGTTTTCTTTCTTTCTTTTTTAAAAAGATTTATTGCCAAGCGGTGGTGGTGCACGTCTGTAATCCCAGCACTCTGGGAGGCAGAGGCAGGCAGATTTCTGAGTTCGAGGCCAGCCTGGTCTACAGAGTGAGTTCTAGGACAGCCAGGGCTATACAGAGAAACCCTGTCTCGAAAAAACCAAAAAGAAAGAAAGGAAGGAAGGAAGAAAGAAAGGATTTATTTATGTATTTATGTATTTATTTATTTATTTATTTACTATGTATATAGCATTCTGCTTGCATGTGTGCTGCAGGCCAGAAGAGGGCATCAGATCCCATTACAGATGGCTGTGAGCCACCATGTGGTTGCTGGGAATTGAACTCAGGGCCTCTGGAAGACCAGGCAGTGCTCTTAACCTCTGAACCATCTCTAGCTCTGTTGCTGATTCTTGTGAATTGAACTGATGATATCCTGACAACACAGATTGGATTTGCTCCAAAGAACCATTTCTAAACAAGTCCACTTCCCCCATAACCTAATAACCTTTCTTGTCTACTGCCTCTGGTGGGTGGAGGACTGACTAGAAGGGAGGTTGGCCAGGGTCTCACGATATTACCTTGTCTACCCTGTCTCCAGCTCCTGGATATGGATGCCCTGTCTGCTTCGTGCCTGCTGAGACAGAAGGCATGCTCCATCAGGGCTGCCGGTCTCTTTTTCCATAGAGATCTAGTCAAATACAAACAACCTCAGTGACCGTCTCATCATCACCTGTGACAGGCTTGTGCTCAGAGCATCTGGAGTGTATAGGCATTCAGTAAAACTTACTGCATGAGGTGCTGGAGAGAGAATGCCAGGCATTTTAGGAAGGGGATGAGAGTGAGCAGTGCTGAGGCAGGAAAGCACAAGTGCATGCTGGGAGCACATGTGGGCCTTTCGTGCCTAGGCAGATGCTTCCTTCTCAGGCTGAATGGATACCATGAGCCTTTCTGTCACGATGGGGGCTCCCCTGGGCTCAGCCTGCTTCCACTTCAAGAGCTCCTTGCTATTCTTTCCTGTTCTCACTCATTTCTTCGATGTCGCTAATGAAGAGTTCATAAGCTGACCCCTGATCATCACGAGATATAGAAGATTACAAAAAGACTCAAAAACCATTTAAGAAATATCATATAACCTACCTAAAAACTTAGGTCCCGGGGCTGGAGAGAAGGCTCAGAGGTTAAGAGCACTGACTGCTCTTCCAAAGGTCCTGAGTTCAAATTCCAGCAACCACATGGTGGCTCACAACCATCTGTAATGGGATCTGATGCCCTCTTCTGAAGAGAGCTACTTACATTAAGTAAATAAATCTAAAAAAAAAAAAAAAAAAACTTAGGTCCCTGGCCAAACCTGAGGAGATTGTGTTTTGCAGTGCTCTGTGGAGATTGTGTTTTGCAGTGCTCTGTGGAGATTGTGTTTTGCAGTGCTCTCTTTGGCTGTTGCCACTCTCAATCCCATGAGGGTTCACCACTTAAAAACTTGTTGGGAACCGGAAGTGGTTGTACAAACCTCTAATCCCAGCACTCAGTAGGCAGAAGCAGGCAGTTCTCTTTAAGCTTGAGGCCAGCCTGTCTACACCGTTGAGTTCCAGGACAACCAAGGCTAGATAGAGAAACCCTGTCTCAGAAGGAGAGGCTTGGGGGTGGGATGGGTTTGCCCAGGAACTCTATGTTCAGGGCACAGGGATTGTACCTTGGAGATAGAGTGTTTGTCTGACACAAGATCCTAGATTCAGTGCCTAGCATCACAAGCCAAAACCTGTCTTTCCATTGGAGCCTGCTTTTAGTACAGTTCTTTACAAACTGGAAAGCCTTGGTGGGGCTCTATGAATTATTAACCCGCCTCCCTACTATTAGCAAAAGTCATTTACATCTTTCTCTGTCAAAGTTCCTTTTGTAGCCCAAGGGGAACAAATTCCTTAGTGGCTATTCACATTCCAGAGGTCCACTAGACTGGGACAGGCCAGTGGACAGCCCTGTCTGCAGTGATGGAAATGCTGGGACTGTGCCTTAAAACTAGAGCTAGTTGTTAGCCAGGGATGTTTAAGGGTGTGAAACTTCGCTGCTGTGGCTAGGCTGAGAGTGTGGGAGTTTTAGCCCCTTATAGGCTAGGAAGGAGTTTGAAATGCTATTTTTTAGCCCTGGCAAACCAAGAACTCACTGTGTAACCCAGTCTGGACTCAAACTCTGTGACAATGCTGTCTCTGCCTCCTGAAAGTAGGAATTATAAACATGCATCACTGTGCTCAGATACATTTAATTTTGAGGTAAGGTCTCATGTAATTCAGTCTGGCCTCAGGTTTGCTATGTAGCTGAGGATGACCTTGAATTTCTGATCCTCCTGCCTCCACCCTCCGAGTGCTGGGATTGCAGGTGTATATCATGACATCTGTTCTATGTGGTACTGGTAACTGAACTCAGGGTTAGGGTTAGGGTTAAGGAATAAGCAGCAGCCTGTTACTTTTCAGGTGAAAACGTGCAAGCTTCTCTAAGCTCCACGGGTGTTTGTTTAATATTTTATATGTGTGTATTGCATGAGTGTGTGTCTGCACCACATGCATGCCTGGTGCTCTGGGAGCTTGGAAGATGACATTAGAGCCATGGCAACTGGAAATTGAACCCAGTTTCTGAAAGAACAGCCAGTGAGTGTTCTTAACCACTGAGCCATCTTTGCAGCACCCCGAAGTGTTTTTTTGTTTTGTTTTTTTATTATACCTCAGGTTTGTTTTGGTTGCAATAATTGTTAACAGCCATATAGATGATATTAGGACCTATTAGGCAATTATTGTCTAGTTGAATTTTGAGGGGAGCGGAGCCCGGCTCTGACAGAGTCTCGACCTTTTGAGCATCCAAATTGCAGGCATGAATTGCCGTGCAGAGTGTTCTTTCTCATACTTCAATGTACTTCAAATCCCCAGAAGAATTTGTTAGCTGGTTTTGGTGAATTTTCACCAGTAATAGTGAGTGGCAAGGCTCAGCAAGGAGCATTACAGGGTGTGTCCTTTCATGAAGAAACCCAGCCAAGGAGGAAATGCCACCCCGGTGCTCACAGGCTTGCTTTATCATGTAGTTGAACCTGTATGATATTGCCTGACACTATAATATAGCAAGTATAATAATGATGCCAGAAAAGAGACAAGCACCCTAGATACCTGCAAGGTGTGACCACATGTGTTGACCTGCCTGTTGGGCATGTGGCACTATCCCCTGCAAAAAGTGGGCAACTGCCACCTGAGAGGTAGAATGTCTGGCTTCAGTCCAGAGACAGGCTCCTGCATTGTCTTTACATTCACAGCTCTACCATGAAAAAGAAAAGAATGGACCCGTGTGTACTGGCAAGATTTCCAAATGTAGTGACTCTTGAGATGCAGTATGCTGCCAGACACAGTACTCTGTTGAACAGTTCAGAACCTTGTGTGGAGCTAAATAAGTAGCTATTAGCTATTTATAATAGCCAATAGCTATTTATAATAAATATATATAAATATATATTATATATAAATAGCTATTAGCTATTTATAATTACTAGCTATTAGCTAGTAATAAATATACTATTAGCACACCGCTAATAGCAGATACTTCTGCTGAGTAGAGACAGCAAAGACATTCTTTTTAGTTAATGTCCTATTTCTGTTTGAATTGCCTACATTGAGCTTACATCTTCTGATAGAAACATACATTGAATGTATATGTGTATATATCCCAAGTCTTTACGTTCCCTCCTGAAGCATATCAGTTTAGAATTAATATCAGTTTAGAATTCTTGCCTGTGTTCCTCCAGCTCATCTGAGTTCAGTCTGTTCAGTGTTTCCACCAGGGACCCTTACAGCACTTAACACAGTGTATCTGTCACAAATAGATGTCTGGTTTTGTCTCGATTGAAAATACCTGAAGCAAAGACCATATTGAGAACACAGTTCCTGGTGTCACAGACCTTTGTCCCTGTTGCAGATTACAGTGCACTTATTCATTCTCACACACTTTGAGGGCCTAGGATAAACTTTCTGAATCTACATTGTGATACCAGAACTCACTGTTTCCCAGCAGGGGTGTGCCCCATAAGAGGACTGGCAGGAGAAAGACAGTGGTGATACCTGTGTAGACATGCCTTCCTCTTTGAGGACAGGTAGCCTAGAAGGCTGTGTGTAGCAAGCCATCAAAGCCCAGTGAGGACACAGACCTTGAACTACGCAGAAAACCCCAACACTGTTAACACTGTGGCCTTAGTCAAGTCATCAATCCTCCTGGAACTCTTGTGGTCCCTTTGCATGGAGACAGTGCATGCAAGCCAGTGGGTGAGCCCATGCAGCAGGTAATGAATGCCACTTGCTGCCAAGCCTGATACCTGAGGTGGGTCTCCAGGACCCACATGGTTAAGACAGCTGACTCACACAACTCCACTGAACTCCATGATGAGCCTGTCCTCACATATATAAGTAAATGTATTTAAAAGTTAATAAATGCTACATGGAGTAGGGAGAGGTAAATATTACATTCCTCTTCACATGATCCTGGGGACCCAAAAGTCTAGGGAAAAGAGTCAAGAGTTGGGAGAATTTGTCCTGTGGAATATCCCCTTCCTGTCCCTTTACCCCTTTCTCCTCACAGCCCTGTCTCTACCATTTAGGTCCTCTGCTGTTTTGGTGTGACATTCTCAAGTCTGACAAGCTAGACTGGCCTCTGTGTTTGCTTCCTGTATCCACAGTTTGTGACCCAGAACCTGGAAGTAGCACAGATCAGAACCAATAATCCTATTTAAATATTGAACTGTAAATAAAGGAATTTTTTTAATGCATGGGTTTTGTGGTTGCTATTTGTGTTGCTCTTTTTTTTTTTTTTTTTTTTTTCCTTGAGACAGGGTTTCTCTGTGTAGCCCTGGCTGTCCTGGAACTCACTCTGTAGGCAAAGCTGGCCTCGAACTCAGACATCCACCTGCCTAAGATTAAAGGCTTGCACCACTTCTGCCCAGCACTCGTTTTTAAAAAAGATTTATTTATATGAGTACACTGTAGCTATCTTCAGACACACCAAAAGAATGCATCAGATCTCATTACAGATGGTTGTGAGCCACCTTGTGGTTGCTGGGAATTGAACTCTGGACCTCCCAAAGAGCCATCTCTCCAGCTCTGTGTTGCTCATGTTTAAAGTCAAGAAAAGCCAAGGTTTATTCAAATTAAGTTTAAATGAAAAGCGTCCAGAGATGGCTAGTGACACAGACCTTTAATCCCAGCACCAGGAGGCAGAGGCAGGCCTGTGAATCTGAGGCTCACGGAGGCTGTATAGTGAGTCCTTGTCTCAAAGAATAGAGGAGAAAGCAATAAACCCCTACAGAATCATTTCCTGTGGAGAATGGGTAGATGGAAGTGGAAAGCTTTAGAGAAAAACTAAGGAAATCCAAAATACCAGGAGAAGCAACAGCAGACTCAGGTCATGGCCTGCATTCAAAAGAAAACAGAAGGAAAGCCATGTCTGAGTCAGGCCTAGGACGGGGCCAGGCCCAGCCAAACCTCAGGAGCATTGGTGTGTGCTTCTGCACAGCTGTAATGGCTATCCTGTCACCTTTCCTCTGCTTCAGCTAGGACTAGCTCTCTGGAGCCAGCATAAAGAGTCAAGTGCTGTATATATCAGAGCCTCCAACTTTCAGGGTCCTCTTGATTCACACTGAAGGACAAAGGTAGCAGCAGGATAGTCCAGGATATCCCAGCAGGTTTAAGATTCATTAGCTGTGGCCCACCACTGCTCAAGGGGAGGAGACCATCTGGTGGTATGTGTTTTGATCAAGTAGGAATCATGGAGTAGAATAATCTTTACCAGGTCCCCATGGAGTTTTTTTTTTTTTTTTTTTTTTTTTTATAAACATGAATTAGTATTTTGCCTGCTTGTGGGAGAATATCAGATTCCCTGCCATGTGGTTGCTGGGAATTGAACCCAGGACCTCCCAAAGAGCAATCAGTGCTCTTAACCACTGAGCCATCTCTCCAGCCCTGAGCCATGAAGGTCTCAAGGGAAGTTTATCATTCCCTCAGATCCCAGTTTTCTCCTCAGTAAAACAACAGTGTCATATAGTTACCTCTAGGGTTAGTGGAAGGCATTGTAGTAATACGTTATCTTAGCACTAGGGAGTCTGAGTCTGGGGCATTATAGTAAATTCAAGGATAATCTGAGCTATATCATGAGATCCTGAGGAGAACAATGGATGGGTGTGGTGACACCTGTAATCCCAGCCCTTGGGAGGTGAAGGCTGGAGAAGAAGGAACTCAAGATTATCTTTGGCTATGTGTGACCTTGTCTCAAAGTACAAGCACACACAGAGGACAGATATGAATAACATACCGGGAAATTATTTGAAAAGGGAATAATACAACATGGAAAGATTCCCTTTATGGATCATAATGTCAGGGTGAGAGAGCTGCTCTAAGCGGGTGTGGTGGTGCATGCCTTTCTGGTGGCTCTCTGACTTTCCAAGAGCAACCTGAATTCCAGAAAAGCCAGGGATATACAGCAAGACACTGTCTCAAAAACATGCATGCAAAAAGAAAGCTGTATGACGCAACTTTCATGAGGTATTTGTTGTATTCATTTCTGTTTTGGAAGGATGAGGTCTGCTGTGTAGCCATGAGTAGCTTGGAACTATGTAGACCAGGCTGCATTTTCCTGCCTCTTCCTGCTTGCTGGGATTACAGCCATGTGCTACCATGCCCATCCATTCTTTTTTCTTCCGTCGCATGGTCAGAGATTACTCAACTATATAGGCAGATGAACCAGGTCAAATTCTAGAACAGAACCTGTCTTAAAGGGCCCTTTCTGTGTACTGGGAACAAGGTGGTGGAATACAAAAAAGCCCTAAACAACTTCCTGTAGCTATGCAAACAGACTTCAGAGAGCATAAGAAATATTCATGCTAAGCAGAGGGCTGTGAGTGACTGGACAGGGTGGGATTGTCATGAGATGGGAGAGAAAGCAGCTGTGCCCATCTGGAATTCTTGTGATGGGCTGTGCAGCTGAGCTCACTGACACCTGGTACAGCTGCCCTGCCAGTCTCTGCTGAAGCCGTACGAAGAGTAAGGTGTGGCCTATGCTTACGACAAGAGACAAGCAGGTGGTAAAGGCAGGAAGTGTGGTCTGCTGTCTTTAGTTTTAGTGGGATTTTTGTTTAACTGCTGTGTCCCTAACATCTGGGACATATAGTCAGATTGGATATATGTCCAATATATATGTTACATGAACCAGAGGTTCAGGTAGAGTGGAGAGATGAAGTGAGAAGAAGAGGTTAAATTTAAAAATTAAAATAACTTGGAACAGGGAGGGGCTTTTCAGGGACAGGGGTATGGCTCCTCCAATAAAAGCTTCCTGGACACGTGTGATGGTGTGAGTTGAGCTCCTCAGAATCCATCTAAGAGCCAGATGTGCTTATAATCCCAGTGCATGAACAACACGATGGGAAGTTACAGTCCAGGGAAGCTTGCTAGCCAGCTAACCTGAAATATGCAGCATGAGAGAAGCTCTCAGCATCAGTAACATGAGGACAGACAATGGGGCCATGGTGCTCTAGACCCACACACACATAAACACATGCACACCATATACACAAAAATACTAAAATTTTGAAGGCACTTGGGAAGCAGAGGAAAGTGTATCTCTGAGTTCAAGTCCAGCCCTGTCTGCAAAGTACCAGGCCATTCAGGGATACTTCGTGAGACAGTTTCAACACAAAGGCCTGGAAGAGTTGACTGTGATGTAAATGCTGATGTATTGACTAGGGTTAAGGCAGATGCTAGGGTGGGTCAGGGTGTGTTTCTAAAGCAGAGCCTGGGGTGGGGGGTTGGGAGAAGAGGAAGCTATTTTGCAAAGGACATTCCTGGGATGTGTCCCCTAGCATTCCTTAAAAGTAGAAAGCCTTTCGGTGGTGGCACACGCCTTTAATCCCAGCACTTGGGAGGCAGAGGCTGGCGCATTTCTGAGTTTGAGGCCAGCCTGGTCTACAGAGTGAGTTTCAGGACAGCCAGGGCTATATGTCTTGAAAAACCAAATCCAAAAAAACAAAAACAATACTATCAGGTGTAAATACCCAAGGTGGTGGTGGGGAGGGGTGACTAGAAGAAAGAAGTAGAGAGTCCCCAATTTGTAACAGGAAATGAATTTCAACTGGACTTTTTGATCCTGAGGTGCTTTTTTCGTTTTCTGAGATGTTTTCTCTGTGTAGCCCTGGTTGTCTGGCACAACTCTGTAGACCACCTACCTCTGCCTCCTGTATGCTTAGAGTAAAGGTGTTTGCAGCAGTGCATTCTAATTATACCAAATTATACCAAATTATACCAAATTATAATTATACCAAAGCATGAGGCAAGTGGATGAGTGCCCCATGAGAAAGTCAGGACACTCGTAGGCAACAAAGGCAGCTAGGACAGAATTGGTACTTCAACTCACGACAGCATCTCTCCACAGCAACGTTTCTTTCCTTCCACATTTCTTATATGTGGCGTGCACGGGCATATTCTTGCATGTGTATGTACATATGTGGAGCCCAAGGCTGATGTCCAGAATCACTTTCCTTAGCTATTCTACCTTTTTCATGGCGGCAGAGTCTCTCCATCAAACCCAAGGCTGGATGGTATGGTTAGTATTGCAGGCTAGCCTGTCCTGGGGATCCAGACTCTGCCTTCCCAGGCTGAAATCCCAAGAGAGGGTTACCATGCCTACTCAGCATTTATTCTGGGTATCCAAACTCCAATCTTACCATCAGAACTGCAAGCGATCTAACCACAGAGCCATCTCTTCAGCCTCTGGTCATTTATTCTTAAGAGTTCTATCTATGCTGGCTTGGAACTTACTATATAGCCCAAGATGGCCTCTGAATCACTGAGATCCTCCTGCGTCATCCTCTCAGCTTCTGGGAGAGTACAGGTGGCTACCACATTCTGTTGCTAATGCTGTCATTTTCTAAGTGTCTTTATAACTTTGGGGAAATCTCAATCTACAGGACACGGTGAGGAAGGACCCCTGAACAGCAGCAGCCCTGGTACCCACCTCCTCGCTGCACATCGATGCCCCAAGCCTTTTCACCTGGAATACTGCCCAGATGGCCCAGTAGCCACAATCACTTCTTTGATTCATTTTTCACACTGTATAATTAAACAGATGGTTAACTTTAACCCTTGGCAACACAGAAACAAGAATATATTAAAATGTTACATTGCTTGACATGGTAGTACACATCTTTAATCCCAGCATTTGAGAAACAGAGGCAGGAAGATCTCTGTGCATTCCAGGCATAGGGAGACCCTGTCTCAAAAATAAAACCAAACAAAATCTAAGAAACATTCTCTGTTAGGCATAGATGCTCCAGGGAAGGTCGGGCATCACGAAGGCACATTTTTGTAAAGCTACTACCAAGAACAGGACTATGATTATCAGACAGCCTGAGCTTCCAAGTGAGACCCTGTCTCAACATGGGGTAGGCAGAGTCTGGACCCCCAGAACAAGCTGGCCTACAATACTAACCATACCATCCAACCTTGGGTTTGATTGAGACACTGAGTAAATTCAGAGCCAGTGATAGGACTCCTAAAGGTGCTTGATACTGACACCAGCAAGAAAGGCGCAGGTCCGTGCCCCAGGACTATGAATTGACTTACTTCCTCGCCAGCGTAAACATACATGATGGCATACAGTGCCCCCCCCATCCCCAATAAAAATAGTAACACTGTTTTCTGTTAAAAAAGACAAACCAAGGCAAGTGGGGTGGGGTGGGGGGTGTGGCACACGCCGTTAATTCCAACACTTGGGAGGCAGAGGCAGGTGGATTTCTGAGTTCGAGGCCAGCCTGGTCTACAGAGTGAGTTCCAGGACAGCCAGGGCTACACAGAGAAACCCTGTGTGTGTGTGTTGGGGGGGGGGGGGGGAGACAAACCATTCTTAGCACAGGTATCCTCTGCTTTGGGACCTAAAGTTGACCCAGCAGCCCAGAGCTTTTCATATTTGGCCCTTATAAAAAATTTTTTGCTGGTTCTGCTCTAAGCAATGGCAATCACGAAAAGTAATGGCAGAAAAGCCAGAATAGCTTCATGATCGTATTTTTCAGAACTGACTGAGGAAGGTCTTTACCAAATGGAGTGGCAGGTCCAAGAATTACTGCATTAGCTTTCTTTTTGTATTTCTATTACATGTATTTATTTACTGGGAACTAGGCGAAGTATGCCACAGTGCTCATGGGGAGGTCAAACTACAAGCTACAGAAAGAGGTTATCTTTCTCTTTCCATTACGTGGAGTTCAGAGAAAGAACTCTGGTCTTCAGGTCTGGTCTTCAGGTGTTAAGTGCCTTTACACACGGAGCCGTCCCAGGTCCCCCTCCCACCCCCCCACCCCCACTTTTCCCCCACTCCCATCCCTTCTCTCTCTTCAGCCCATTCTCCAAGAAGCAGCCTTTTCTTTAACGATGCTACTACACCTTACAACTCTAAAGCTACACTCCCGCACTGGAGAGTCCAGGATGACTCTCACGTTAAAAACACCTACTTGACTCTGCCCCCCTCTAAATCCTACTTCGATTGGATTGGATTAGCATTCTCCTTGAGGCCTTTTCTAGGCCTTTGCACAAATCTACCTTTGCCTGAAATGTCACCACTCAACTCTTCCACTCCCTAAACGGTGTGCTCATGGAACTAAGAAAGTGTTGGGCGTTTAAATTTCCTCCATCAGAAAGCAGAAAGTCACTGGCAAACTACTTCAATCTCCAGTCAAGAGTAGATGCTTAATAAAGAATGAATGAAGGTAGGCGGAGGACTTCAGGACTAGAAAGCAGCGTGTGTTTTATAGTGTATAAAAACAGAGATAGCAATCCTGGTCTACAGTGCTGCTTAGTTAATAATGACAAAAAACAAAACAAAAAAAAAACCAAACCCTAACATCTAATAAATGTGGGATGAAATTAAATCTGATTTGTAGCCAGAATGAAATACATTCCTGGTACGCGCGGGAGAAACGATCACCCCCGCCCTGAACACGCTGAGTCGTGGCAGCTCGAGCGCTTGCGTGGACCCTCCAAGGTGACTGGATCACTAAAAGCCTGACCCATTAAGGAGGCCCCGGCGTTCACCCAGCCGTGCGAAGAAGCCCCTTCTAGGAGGCCGGAGTAGGCCCTGCGGCCGCGGCCCACGTGCGCGACGAGAGCCGACCCGTACGGGAACGTTCCCTCTGCGCGTCCTCCCGGTACTCTATGGTGCTCACGGCCGAGGCTCTCATTCTAGTTCCGGTCTCTATGGCGGCGGAGGCAGGAGAAGCTGTGGGTCGGACGAATTAGTCGCTAAAGGTACCAATGAAAGCGCCGGAGCCGCGGAGCGTAAGCCAATAGGCGGTAGAGACCCGGTCAGGTGGTGAGATGGACAACGATGGAGGCCAATGGGGGAGGATAAGGGCGGGTCTACCGTGGGGCTTATCCCGCCCGTCCCGCCATTCTCGCTAGTTCGATCGGTAGCGGGAGCGGAGAGCGGACCCCAGAGAGCCCTGAGAGCCCCACCGCCGCCGCCGGCCTAGTCACCATCACACCCGGGAGGAGCCGCAGCCGTCGCCGCCGGCCCCAGTCACCATCACCGCAACCATGAGCAGCGAGGCCGAGACCCAGCAGCCGCCCGCCGCCCCCGCCGCCGCCCTCAGCGCCGCCGACACCAAGCCCGGCTCCACGGGCAGCGGCGCGGGTAGTGGCGGCCAGGGCGGCCTCACATCGGCGGCGCCCGCCGGCGGGGACAAGAAGGTCATCGGTGAGCGCCAGAGGGAACCGGGGATGGGGCCGCGGGCCGGACCGTTAGGCGACGCGGCCCGAACCACCGACTACGCGGCCGCCCCTCCCCCCCGAGGCTCGCGGCGCGCGCGCACCGGGATTCCGCCGCTGCTCCGGCCGCTGCCGCCCCTCCCCCGCGCCCACCAGCCCCGGGGCCTCGTGCTCGGGGTCCCCGCCCCGCCGCCTACGCAGCCGGAGTAGCGCGGGCTGCTTTCCCTGCCCTCACGTGCTAGCCTCCAGGGCGCACACCCACCTCGGACCCGCGCTACCCGGCGCACCCACGTGTGCGGCGAGGGCGGCGGCCCGGGCCTGGGGCCGGATCCTGGACCGACTTCCAGGGCCAGATGGTGATTGGACGTTGTTGTGCTTTGTTTTCCAGCAACGAAGGTTTTGGGAACAGTAAAATGGTTCAATGTAAGGAACGGATACGGTTTCATCAACAGGTGAGATGCCGGTGTAGAAAGCTCGGGTCCGCCTCCTGCATGGGCAATCTCCATGGGCCGGAGCCACCACGGGCATGACAGGGTGGGGGATTGGGACCTCGTGTTTCTTCCTTGAGTGACGGGATTAGTGGGTCCGTAGTAGACTTGCTTTGTGTTGCCGTTAAGTACCAATCTTGAGCCAGCCTCAGCTTTGGCACAAAGCAGGTCAAGGCAAGCGCGGCGCATGAGCCATGCCTTAACAGTTACCTTGCATCAAACCGAGGCAACTCCAGGCTAAGCACGCTTTTAACCTTGACATCTTTTTCTGCTTCTTTGAAATTGCTATGTAAGAATGTGACCCACTAATTAACATACAGGTGATCTTTCACCTTGTTAACCTCTCTGGGAACGTGATTTGACATGTCAATTGCCTGAGATGTTATCTGTACTGTAAGGTTATGTTGCCTTTGTTTAGACGACTTAAATATGCAGTTCATTTAGTACCTCGAACACATTTTCTATAGACCTTCTTTAGCCAAAGAGGGCTCTTATTTGTCCAAACGGCAAGTAATACATCGGAAAGGAAATGGTTCTTCCTCATTTTTTATTTCTCCTACTTCCTTGTCAGGGAATCATGCTGATCAAATCAATTTTTTTAAAGCCTAGTTATAGCTTTTTGGAGTGGCCTTAAGTCCTTGGGAAGTTAGCCTTCCTCGTATTTGGCTTAGAGTTGTAAACTACATCTTCACAGATCCAGAGAAGGGTTTATAGACGGCGGTGGTAAGTGCAGGCAGTGCCTGCACTCTGGGCTCCCTTGTGAGCCCGGCATCTTTTTCAAGATGGCTGCCAAGGCTAGTGCAGTTGCATGGGTGTAGAGCACGGCGAGTGCCAGCAGCAATCCTGGCCGTACAGCTGTGAGACTTGGCGCCATTTCAGCATTTTCTCTCTTACATGCTTGCTTAGAAGGCGTTAAATAAGTAGAGAGGGAAAAGAACGCTTCTGAATGGGCAGCTAGCTAGGCTTTTAAAAATAACGGAGTGATGAAAAACGATCACTGATGAACCACACACAGTCGTGGAAACACTCAAGCAAAAAGCGATTACAATCACTTAATGGTCTGTTCTCTACAGTTGCAATTAGAGGGAAACATTTTGTTTTTCCGGACTCTAGGATTCCTCCTGTCACCGGCTGTTTGCCTTCCTGACCTAGGCTACATTTTCCATGTTTTTTTTTTCCCAGTGGGTTACTAGTGAGCAGAGAAGAAAATGTAATGCTTTGGTGTATGTGGTTGATTTCCTGGTGACTTTTAAAGTGATCATTATTCGTGGTTTGGTTGAGGTTTCCATCCTGATGGTCCCAGGTGATGCTGAGAATAGTCTGCTCTCAGCTTCCAAAGGGCAGTTTTAACCCTTAGCCGACTGTAGCTAGCTAGCCAGCCCTCCTTGACAGCCCTTCCAGTTAGGTAAGTTGTAGTTTTTGTATGCATTTACTACATTTTAATGTTTTCCTGGGCTTGTCACATTTTTTGAAGCTATCCAAGATGAGTATACCTTGGTCGTTTTGTATTGTGCGTTGTTAAGATTATGATCTTTGACCATGTCTTTAATATCAACTTAGTTGCTCATCCTCCCGGGCAAGTTAAATGTAATTGGCTTTTGATGACTCTTTGTTAGACTGCCTTAACCTCAATTACTGATTTAACTGGTTAAAATGTGCTTTGTTTCTAAGCAGGCCATTATTATATTAATGCTGTGGTTTAAAAATGAGATACACTGTAAATTCTGGTTCTGGTGAACTAAAGGTTTGTCCTAGTTAGGAAATGAATAGAATACCAAACACTGGGAACACTTGACTCCAGAGGTGGTCAGCCCATGTAAAATGGGAGATAAAGTATTGCAGTGCTCTGAATTCTGGATTATATATTCTAGGTTCTTTAGCTATTTTATAATCTATGTGGAAGATTTGTTGATGGTAGTGAATTCTTGTAATTTGGTCAGAATTTTTTGTCCTAAGGCTTTTTTTTTCAAATGCTGGTTTTGTTGTAAATTTTTCAAATAAAGGGATTGGGGATGTAACGCCTTTGGATTTGGTATAGTGTTTGTCTAGTGTTCCTAAAGTCCTGGGTTTGATCCATAACACTACATAAAATAAAAAAGCACAGTGATGCTTGCATGCAATCCCAGGAGGCAGGATGTCAGGTGTCATGCACTGCTACAAGTGAATTAAGGACAGCCTGGCTTACAAATCAAGACCCTGTCCTCACCCTCTTGAAAAAGTTTAATGCCTGAGGAGGTGGGACACCCATGTAATCCCTGCACTTGGACAGAAGAGTTCAAGGGCAGCCATGGCTCCACAGAGACCCTGTTTCAAAAAACAAAAGAACCATAGAGGCATTAATAATCTATGAATTGAAAAAATTATGTTTTATCAATTCATATACTATGTTGACAAAAAAGAAAGCGTGTAACTTAACCTATTTTCATCCCTTCTGCAAATAAATATTTCAGTTTATTAAATGTTGAGAATTATTCTTTTTTTTAAAAAATATTTTTATTTTCTATATTTTTTTATTACATTCCAAATGATTTCCCCTTTCCCAGATCCCCAGAATGATTCTTAATATTGAAACACTTAATCAGGGAAAAGCATGAATCCAGAACAATTTTCATTGGAATGTGTCTTTTATGATGGCAAAAGTTAGGGTTTGGGTTGTGGCTCAGTGATGGAGTTAGGCATTCAGAACACTACAGAGGTTTGACTTGTAACCTCAGCTTTTACATAGAAATCATTACTTTTATCTCCCTTTTTTTTCCCTTTGATCCAGTCTGTTACTTAAAGTTTACATGCAAGTTTGTGAGGGCTTGTCTGCTACAAGCACTTGTGTGCCGGTCAGAAGACAGACTGCATCTGGATTTTACATGGTTTCTGGAGGTTCTATTGTCAGGTTTGCATTGCAAGCATTTTCTCCAGGTGAACCATCTTCCCTGATCCAGACTGTTGCATGCTTAGCTTTGTATCTTTAGAACTTAATGCTGTCAGTGTTAGTCTTCCTTTGGGGGGAGGTCTTCCCTTTTGGAGTTTCCCTGTATGTAATTAGTTACTGCAATAACAGTGGTGTGAATAGTATTTATTCAAGGTTTGTTAAGTGATTAAGACTTAAAAACTTTGGAGACTTAGGTACTATTCCTTGGAAACATAGGTTTAAGTGATTTGTCCTATAAAAACAGGAAGTAGTAGGAGCAGGATTTGAACTTAACTATTCTGGAGTATTTGTATGAAACTAGCCATTTTCAGTTTGAAGCTTGTTCACACAGTTACAGATCATTTTTTAGGGTATGACTGACTGACTGTTCTTAGCTATTTAAAGACTTTGTATGTGAGACTATCCCTTACTAAAATTGAGATGCAGTTGAGGAATTAAAGGAGAAAATATTGGACCTCCTCAATCTTTTTGGGTTTTGAATTTTGAGGTAGTAAGGGAATGGGTCTTTTCAGGGATTTGGTGAGATTATAATGTGTGCCACCAGACCCTAGTGGTGTCATCTTGGTCAGTTTTTTGAAACAGGGTTTCTCTGTGTATTAAACACTTAGCTGAAGTTTCACTCTGATGGGATGGGTAGGTGTCTTAATCTCTTTAGTCACCAATAGGACCAAAGGTGGCACATTAAACAAGAAAGCCCACTTGGGCACAGCCATGAAGACTAACCACTTTGAAGGTGCTTCAAGTGCAAAGGCAGTTCTGCTGGGTCCAGCTCATCAAGAACAACAAGAAAATGGCAGCTTTTTTGCCCCGGTGATTTTTGGTTTGCCCAGTGACCCAAAGGATCATGCAATGGTGGCATTCATTCCTAGAGTCCACTTACCCTTTAAGTGGCTAGTGCATCTCTATTGCCCCTGTGAGAAAGCAAGAAGGAAAGATCAGAAGATATCCCCCCAAAATTAGATGAGTCTATTGTAATACTGCTAAAATTGGTGTTGCACAAGAAGACCCAAGGACTCCTTGACTGTTTAAGGAAGGAACTTGCAAGAGGTTGACTGAATGCTAGATCTCTCAGCTTGTACACCTGCATTAACTAAGCACCCATCTTAAGATGACTGAAGTCAACTCAGTCACTAACTTGGAATAGAATCATCGTGTTGTGGTTCTTTCCCGCTTTTTGCCAGGTAGAATCATTTACTCTTAAAATGTTTTAGAAAAGGCAACGAGTGCATTCATTAGCCTTGTGTGTTTTCCTTATACTGAGACTAGTTGAAGTCAGATAGACTCCAGGCCTTCTGTCAGGCTTGTCTGGACCCTTAAAAAGGAATTAAGTGGGATTTGTGATTTTAGGGTAAACTTAAAGGCTTGGTAATTGATTTTAGTAGTTCTAGTAAGATGTGGAGCAATTTGTTGAGGATATTCTTAAACTTAAGTAGGTGTTATTTAAGGCAGTAATGTGTGTGAAACACGTCTAAGGTTTTTTTGTTTGTCATTTCCCAGTACCACCATGATTTCTTTGAGAAGGCTCAGTTCTTTTAGTTCAGTCATTTTGTTCCTGTTAGTTTGCTTTTTAACTTTAAGAACTTTGTTGGTGATTGTAGGGAGCTAGAGTTTGAATGATAGGTATCCAAAAAAAATGTTTTAGATGTCTAATAGAATACTTAGCATATTGAGTAGTATGAGGCACAGGTAGTAATAAAAGGGGGAAGCTGCATCTGTGCTGTGAACAAATGGCCACAGGTTGTATTTTCAGTTCAGTGCTTTGTGGAGATGGTAGGGATTAGTGATGCCCCCATGATCAAGTTGTGAGGGCTAACTTGTGTATATAGTAAGTAACCTAGTATAATGTTTAGCACTTCATCTCGAGTAATACAGGATGCTGTGTGTATGTGCACCACATGCCCACAGAGCCCATCAAAGGGCATTGAGCCTCCTGGATTTGGAGTGTCGGTTGTAGGTGCTGATCTCCAAGCTTGGCTCTGACCGAACAAGTGCTTTTAGCCAGTGTGTATCCACAAAATTATTTCTTAGGAAATAATACTGTCTTATTGCCAGCACTATCCTACTATATTTAGGACTAGATACATGACCTTTATAACCCAGAAGCAGTTGTTAATAAAAAAAAAAAAATACCCTCCATGGAACTTAAAGCATACTCTTGTTTTCTGAGACAGGGTCCCTCTATGTCGTGTGTGTGTG
The DNA here is from genome assembly GCF_947179515.1 of Apodemus sylvaticus. Classification (NCBI taxonomy): domain Eukaryota; kingdom Metazoa; phylum Chordata; class Mammalia; order Rodentia; family Muridae; genus Apodemus; species Apodemus sylvaticus. The sequence continues at coordinate 134,151,952 of NC_067474.1, read as the reverse complement.
TGTGTGTGTGTGTGTGTGTGTGTGTGTGTGTGTGTCCCCGTCCGTCTGTCCGTCCTTGGCTGACCTCAAATGCAGATATCAGCCTAAGTACTGGGATTAAAGGTTTGCACCATCACTCCTGGCTCATTCATTATTTTATTGCATTTATTTATTGAGAGATTGGAAACATTTGGAGGTCAGAGTTACTTGCAGGAGTTAACTATCCCTGTGTGGGTTCCAGGGATTCAATTCACATGGTCAGGATTGTTAAGAAAGCACCTTTACTTGCTGAACCATCTTACTGGCCCCCATCATTTTAAATAACAGCATTATCAAAACAGCAAATATGGATGAGGTGGTACACACCTTTAATCCCAGGTTTGACTTGAGGTCTGCATATTGAGATTATCTGTCCAAACATACACAAGCAATAGACAACAGTTTTAATTAGGTTAAAAAAATTAGTATTCACATACTAAGTTTACTTAATATAAAAACCTAGTAGACTAGTGATTATGGGGAGGGGATGTTTGAGATGATGTCTGTTCTGGAACTCACAGGTATCCACCTGGCTCTACCTCTCCCTGCCACCATGTCCAGCCAGGGTACTGAACCTTTAGGTGCCATCCAACAAGCCTAGTACCACTTCTACCCCTGTTGGTTCTGAGTTGCCTGACTTTAGAACAGTAGTTAAGTGTGCTGCAATGCAGCCTCCTAATTCTTTATAGACTTGTCTACCCTACACCAGTATTTGTTGTGCTTTACATACAGACTGGATTTGAAGTGGTTGCTGGAGCAAATGAGATTAATGCTATTCTTAATCCTGTCTCTGAGGTGCCTTGTGGAATTGCAGATGGGTGAACATCATGATCGACGGTTGATTTGAGTTTTTTTTTTTGTTTGTTTGTTTTTTTTAAGATTTGGCAATTGTTTGGTTCCAGTTGTGATAATGTATCTTTGTGATCAAAATTGAAGTCATTTTGTATGAATTCTTTGCATTCTTTGCTTCTTAGCAGTGTGCCACTAGTGTCTTTGGTCATTAATTTAAAACATTAGAACTAATACTGAGGAATTCTCTGGCTTTACTGGTAGTGAAGAGGGTGGAGTAGGCTACTAACAGAAAGGAAGTCTTTTTCCAGTGCTTCTGGTTCCTAATGAATCCTCACTTCCAGTTCCCAATTAGTTTCAGTTTCTTCCATTTTTGTCACAAGAAAGATAGCCTAAATGTCTTCGTTCCTATCTGAACTTTGAACTTTGACCTAATTTGCTGGGCTCAGCTTATTTAGGTCCTTATAATCAACCACAATTTTTTTTTTTTAATTTTTTTTGTTTTTTTGGATTTGGTTTTTTTCGAGACAGGGTTTCTCTGTGTAGCCCTGGCTGTCCTGGAAGACCAGGCTGGCCTCAAACTTAGAAATCCGCCTGCCTCTGCCTCCCAGAATGCTGGGATTACAGGCATGCGCCACCCCCGCCTGGCAATCAACCACTATTTATGCAGTAAATTTTATCACACCACATTCTTCTAATGAAAGACTTTGTCTCTTTTCTTGGTAAACCCCTGTAACTAATGGCAGCCAGTACTGTGGAAGCTGAGGCAGAGCTCATAAGCTCAAGATGAGACTGAAACTATCAGAAAATAGAAAGTTTTGCTGATATATTTGGCAAATTTCACTTGCTTAAGGATTGTAGAGTCTGGTGGGAGGTGAAAGGGAGTGCTTGAGAAATGGTGTTAGGCATGAAAGTGAGGGGGACATAGCTTACATTGTGTGTTCTCTGTTGCATTTTCTGGAGGTTAGAAGTGGTGAGGAGGAAGTGGAAATGACTCTACTGTTAGTAATGTTCACTGTAGATAAAGCGTGTGGCTGGGTCATTGTTAATGTTTAATAGGGCAGGGGCAGGGCGAGGCGTTGCTTGTCACGTCTATACTTTGAATTATGGCTCATTTTTACATTGCCTTAGAAATGTTTGCTTATCCTCTCAAAGGTAGTGAGTGGCTTATCACTGTAACAGTTCAGTCTGAAGAGAATTCATTTAGCTTGGTTTTTCAATCAGTGACACTTGCATTCCCTTTCTTCACTTGTTATTCTCTTCTGTCTTACAGGAATGACACCAAGGAAGACGTATTTGTACACCAGGTGAGTGCTTATATAGATTGTCTGCACTTCTGGCTCAAAACTTGTGAGAAGAAGCATGTTCTCAGATTTGCTAAGCCCAGGAATGAGTGAATTTAGTTCTGAACCTGAGAGTAATACCATGGTTAAAGTGTAGAGTGAAGCATTGCTTTGGAGAGAGCCCAATTAATTTTAAATAATGAAATGTTGAGTCTGTTCAACTGATGGCACTCAGTTTTCACCCCTCGCTTAGACAAATACCCACAATAAGCTTAGACCTGAATAGTGTTTCTATAAATACATAGAGCATTGGCAAGACACTTGCAGACACTGTAGCATCAGGTCCACCTTAGTGAGGGTGAATCCTCATGGGATAGAGCTACAGAACTGTTGCCTGTTTGGGAAAACAGGAAGCCAGCACCATGTAAGGCAGGACTGGTGTCATTTGTCATAAAGCATTTTAAATGCTATTTTCACCTTTGAATTGACTAGAAATTTATATACTCAGTGATTTAACATTAAGTGGAAAACATTGTAGCCATGTTGTGATTGTTCAGTAAATAACTTTAATTGGCTACCTGTGATTTTGGAGGAGAAAATTTAGCCAAGCAGAAACTGCATCTTGAGTAGAAATTGAGACTTATTAAAGTAAGATGCTGTCACGTGAGTGCTCCATTGCTCCCATCAATCTTGTCTTCACCGGCATGAAATGGGCTAGAAAATGCATCGCTGCCTGGTCAGCCTTTCACTGGGACTGTCAGTGTCCACTTATAGTGAAGGTTATTTTAAATTTTAACCACTTTTTTTTTTTTTTTTTTTTAAGTGATAGGGATTAGAGACCTAGAATCCTAATCTGTCTTCCCCAGTGTTCTGCTAACTTAAGAGCTTGGGTGGCAGCATCCTCCTTAGGGGAGGTTAACAGGTTAGCATTTTTGTAGCGTCTACAAATGTCCTAGAAATGAGATTCAGCAGAATCCCTGTATAGATTCTAAAAGCCTATGGAATATAAGTATGCAAACATTTAAATTCTAAATGTAAATTAACTGCTCATATGCTTTAAAAGATTAATGTCCTTGTTGGTAAGGTGACTTTTACCTTTCCTCTTACACACTGAAAATAATAAGCAGACTTGAACAGACAAGCAACAAGGCTAATTATTAGTCTTACTGCCACTGGCAACCATGAAAGATTAGAAGGGGCTAAAGACGAATACTAATGTGTTTGGGGATTTTATTGCATGCTTCTGCTATCCCCTATGACTGCAAATAATTGAGAGTTGGCTATGTATAAAAGATACAAAACTACGGCGGTTCAGATGACAGATGAGATCAATTATTTGACTCAGCTCACCCAGTCGTATCACCCCACAGTGTCACCAATATGCTTTCCTACTTATTTTGCAAGTGGTTTCAACATGGAGTTGTTCTTGGGACTTGGCTGCTCAGGTCGTGGTGGTGTATCAAGTAGACTGCAGTTCTGGGCACCGGAGCTTAATTGGCCTCAGCTTTGTTGGTTGTCCTGCCTCCTCTGGAATGGAAATGCATGAGTGATCCTGTAATGGATACTGCTGTGATGTGGAATGAATGAACATGGGATTTGGAGTCCCAAGACCTGGATTTAGAGAAGTTCCCCTGCCACTTAATAGCTGTGTGACCTTGGGCTTCATAATTTTTTAAAGCCCTATATAATGTAAGACTTAACTGTTTTCTGGGGAGGTAATAACCAACAGTCCCGGACAGAGAGAAATAAAAAGAGTGGTATAGATAATATGTGAAATGCATTTCCATGGAAGTATTCATCATAGACAGGCTAGAAGGAATTTTGGTTGACATTTGTAATTGAGTTTGATATAGTCAAGGGACAAGGGTTGTTAATGGTCAAAGTTGAAGCATGTAAAAACTAAACTCGCCTGTCATCTAAACTGGCCGTGTGTTGGGCTGGCTTCTGCTATTAAGTGCAGTCTTTGGGGGATAGATGGAGGCCTCATTTTGTTCATGTGATGCTTTTCCAAAAAGCACATTATTTTACACATTGTTGTGTCTGTTTTGAGTATTAAATTACTTTAGTTTTGTAAATAGTGGTAAAATGCTGGGGCCTTGTAAGAGTGGAGTCTTGTGGTTGAGGTTGGGGGTATCATTGGTCCCTGCTTTTCTAAACTATTGACAGTTTGGTGTTAAGTAAAGCAAATATTAAGTATATATCCAAGGTAAAAATGATGTTGACGCTGGTACATTTTAAATGAAAAAGCACATTCTTCTCCCCTGTTAATCTATTTTTGGAATGATGTTACTAGACTGCCATAAAGAAGAATAACCCCAGGAAGTACCTTCGCAGTGTAGGAGATGGAGAGACTGTGGAGTTTGATGTTGTTGAAGGAGAAAAGGTGAGGATGCTTTTTGTGTAAAGGTTTGACTTCGGTATGGAAATCATGTGGAGATCTCATCCGTCAGGATGGTGGCTCTAATTGGATGGATGATGTGTTCTAGTGACTACATGAACACAGGTGCATCGAGCCTAAAGTGCTGGCTGCAGTTAGAGAGCAGTCTCTTCAGAACAGTGAGGAGCTGATGTAGTCATTCCTATGCACCCTTTGTCCATGCACACGACCTCCATTTTGTTTTCTCTTGGGTTTGTTTTACCCCCCTCCCCGTCTTTTGTGAAATTTGTTGAATATTTGGATTTCCTTTGTTATTGTCAATAAATAATGACTTTTGTAGGGTGCGGAGGCAGCAAATGTTACAGGCCCTGGTGGAGTTCCAGTTCAAGGCAGTAAATACGCAGCAGACCGTAACCATTATAGACGCTATCCACGTCGTAGGGGTCCTCCACGCAATTACCAGCAAAATTACCAAAATAGTGAGAGTGGGGAAAAGAATGAGGGATCGGAAAGCGCTCCTGAAGGCCAGGCCCAACAACGCCGGCCTTATCGCAGGCGAAGGTTCCCACCTTACTACATGCGGAGACCCTATGCGCGTCGACCACAGTATTCCAACCCCCCTGTGCAAGGAGAAGTGATGGAGGTAAGTGTCAAAGGGAAGAGGATTGACACTGAGTGTAACAACAGTCTTGTTTGCTTGTCCTGGGAATTGAACCTTAGGGCTTTGAAGATGCTAGTAAGTGCTGAGTAATCAACACTCCTCAGACTAATAGAACTTTTGAGAAAGATTGTATCTTGACTGTCTCCTGGAAATTTTCTCCTAAATTACCCTGTTACCCACAGGATGCACTTTTTTGATAGTGACGAACCTTCAGGCTTGTATGGTGTGACCATAATTATTAGATGTCTTGTGCTCAAGAGTTGGAGTTTAGCTGGGCAGTGGTGGTGTGTGCCTTTAACCCCAGCACTCTGTAGGCAAAGGCAGGTGGAACTCTTGACTTGGGGCCAGCCTGGTCTGCATGTATGAAGTGCCAGGATAGCCAGGGGCTTTGTAGACAGACCTAGTCTCAAAACAAAGAAACAAAAGTTTGATTTTGCCTGATTGGGATTTTGTTATTGATCAAATAGACTTTAATTTCTGATGTCTTCCATCCAGGGTGCTGACAACCAGGGTGCGGGAGAGCAAGGTAGACCAGTGAGACAGAGTGTGTACCGGGGTTACAGACCACGGTTCCGCAGGTATGTCCGTCAGAGCCTGTTCTGTTAGGTGCTTCAGCCAGATGTTAGAGCTCTCCAGCATCGTGCGGCTCGGGCTCTCGTGAGTTAAATCTTTACATTCTCTCTCTCTCTTTTTTTTTTTTTTTTTTTCCTTTTTTTTCTTTTTTTTTCTTCCGGAGCTGAGGACTGAACCCAGGGCCTTGTTAGGCAAGTTCTGTGCCACTGAGCTAAATTCCCAACCCTGACACATTCTCTTCCTGAAGTGAGCAGTCTGAGAGAATGTATTCTTTGCATTTTGGCACTGCTTTGTAGTTAAAGCTCTCTTTATTTTTATTTCTTAAGCAAGAGTATAGATAGAATCACAATTTTTCTATTCTTGAAAAAAAGGTAAGGATAGTTCAAACAATATCTAAAGCTTGCTTTCTTAGGGGAGAAAGAAGGTAAGGCTGATCTTGTAAGTACTGGGCATCTGCTAACTCACAGCATACATGAACCCAGGTAGGACCTGTCTACCCACTCTCACGTACAGAAAGCACTGTAGTAGGTATTCTAGGGAAAGGGGCTACTGGGACAGTGAGGGATGCTCCGGGAGCACCAGTCTCCAGGGGTTAACCACCCCATGAGGATACAGGAGTTATGTGTGCCTCTACAGATGGAGACTACATTAGCAGCTAGTTTTCTACCCCAGAATTTGGGAATTGTAAGTCCACTTGTCCAGGATCCACTTGTGAGTACCCTCCTGACTCTGACCCTCCCACCTCCAATTGTGTGTATGTGTGTGGTGTTTGTGTGTCAACATTTGTGATCTTTCTTAAACTTTTTCCCCTCAGTTTTTAAAATAAGTCTTTTAATGGGTGTGCAGTTTATTGATTGAGCTAGACTGGCTGGGCAGTGAGCCCTTGCTTTGAAACCCTGGTGTTGGCATCACCACAAAGTGTTTATATAGTATTAGTGATACTTATATTTGGTGAGGCGTTTCCCAGCTCCTCCCTGTATTATGTTTGTTTGTTTTCTTTAGGAGAGAAAGAAAAGAGATTGAGAATATTAAGTTGCCTGAGCTGCCAGCCTCAAACTACCAGCCTTCCTGCCTGACCTGAATAGCTAGAATCAAAGGCAAAATTACCTTGGCACCCAGTGTGGGCAGTGCCTGTGAGCATGTTATTTGCTCTGTGTGTTGGCTTGATTTTATTTTTGAGTTAGTGTCTTACCTGGTAATTCTGTGTGGCCCAGGACTCTTAGAAATTGCTTGCCTCTTTGGGGCTGGCATTAAAAGGTGTGCACCATCATGCTTACTGCCCTGTGTGTTCTGAGATCAAGTTTATGTAGCCCTGACTGTTCTCATTGTAAGCCAGATTGGCCTCAAACTCAGATCCAGATCACCTGCCTCTGCCTCCTGAGTGCTGGGATTAAAAGCACATGCTCAATGTCCTGTGTTCTTAAGATTATTAGGGACCTTTTGATGGTTCACTATAGTTGGTTTTATATATATATATATATATTTTTTTTTTTTCCCCCGAGGTTTCTCTGTGTAGCACTGTTTTTTTAATTGTTTATTTAATTTATGTGAGTACGTTGTAGCTCTCTTCAGACACACCAGAAGAGGGCAGCAGATCTTATTACAGATGGTTGTGCGCCACCATGTGGTTGCTGGGAATTGAACTCAGGACCTCTGGAAGACCAGCCAGTGCCCTTAACTGCTGAGCCATCTCCAGCCCCCTAGAGGATGGTTATATATTTCTTAGATTTATTTTAATTTGTATATTTTGCTTGTGTGTATGTGTGCCCAACGCATGTATGACTGGCACCTTTAGTATTGAGGTTAAGAACAGTTGTGAATGTTGAGAACAGAACCTAGCAAAGAAAAAAAAACCCAGGAACTCTTCACTAGTGGGTGTCTTGACAGCCCCCAGGGGAAGGGCATTATTTTCTTGTGTTATCCTCAATTATCCTTGTTATGCTCAATTCCTATTGTCCATTTTTTTATGTTGATGGCTCTGAGTGTTTTAATATTATACCTATTATAGCATAAGTATAAAGCATGCTTTTATAGCAGTCTATACATTATAGGTTTGAACAACCAAATCTTCTGTTTGCCTTTATACTATACTGTACTATACTAATATACTATACTATAGAGCTTTCAAGATCTCTTCCTAGTTTTCTGATATCTTGAGCAAATATCTTTTGGTGGTATTTTTAGTTGTATGTCTGTCTTTTATAAAGATAGTTATTGATCCTTTTTGCTTTATGATTTGTTACAGCTAATATATCTAATTTTAAAATTATTTTGCCAAGTTTTTGTTTGTTGTTCCATATATGTATGAAGTCTGCCTGCTTGTATGTCTGGTGCCTATGGAAGTCAGAAGAGCTTGTGGGTTCCCCTGAAACTAGAGTTGGGGTTAGTTGTGAGCCACCATGTGGGTGCTAGGAATCAAACACTGGGCTTCTGAAAACAAGTATTCTTAACTTTACAGCTCATGAATTACTTTTATGGTAGGTAACACATTTCACTTTAAAGTTTGCACAAAGTATAGGAGTTTTCCAACCTTGCCACAAATTGGTCACTTCTCAGTTGATTGCTTGTTGGTTTAAGTGTTGTAGTAAATGAGACATGGTGCTACTCATAAGCACATGATGAGAAAAATTCTAATTTTTTTGTTCATGAACAAATAAAAGGAAATATTAAGACAGGAGGGAAGTAAGAAAATGGGGTCGAGAATAGTTGCTGGCAAGAAAAGTCAAAGGGCACCAGGATGGTTCTGTTTCCAAGCATTTGAGCAGCAGACTCAGCTTTATTGATCTTAACTTATGTGAATGAAAGATAATATACTTAGACATTTGGCTTTTAAGAGTAACTTATATATTTGCTAGGCTGTGCACCCAAGTACCAAGTCTTACTTGTGGTTAGGCTAAAGGAAGAAAGCTGTTTGTGTTTTCTGAGATTATGTAGTATTCATTTCAGGGGCCCTCCTCGCCAAAGACAGCCAAGAGAGGATGGCAATGAAGAGGACAAAGAAAATCAAGGAGATGAGACCCAGGGTCAGCAGCCACCTCAACGTCGGTATCGCCGCAACTTCAATTACCGACGCAGACGCCCAGAGAACCCTAAACCACAAGATGGCAAAGAGACAAAAGCAGCCGATCCACCAGCTGAGAATTCGTCCGCTCCCGAGGCTGAGCAGGGCGGGGCTGAGTAAATGCCGGCTTACCATCTCTACCATCATCCGGGTAAGTAAGCCCCTTTGGCTTCCTTTGCTCTGAGCTCTAGTGCCAAAGAAACTGATAGATTAAGATACTACATTTTGAATATGAGCTGCCTACATTTCTGATTTTGGCAGAAAGCTAACAAAGCCTTCCTGTGCTCTGAAGACAGTGTTGTGAATTTTAAGAAGGTTTTAAAAGTAACTTTGGGTTACCAGGTTTGGTAGTACCCATCTTTAATCCAAGTGTGGAGGCAGCAGGCAGGCAGATCTCTGAACATGAAGCCAGCTGGGGAATCTGAGGTCTGTCATGCCTAGCTTTAGCTTACATTTATTTGACTTTACTTGCTGTGGTTCTGGGGTTGTATCAGATCATCTGCTTGTATCCAGAGTATGTTGGTGTCCACTTCTGTTGTATGTAAATCATCCTTTAAGCTAAAGCCAAGAAGGTGGGTAAAATGTGGCTACTACGAGTGAGTGGTCCATGATCTGAAGACTTCAGGATGGTAAATAGAGTCTTTTCTTTGCAGTTTGGTCATCCAACAAGAAGAAATGAATATGAAATTCCAGCAATAAGAAATGAACAAAGATTGGAGCTGAAGACCTTAAGTGCTTGCTTTTTGCCCGTTGACCAGATAACATTAGAACTCTCTGCATCATCTATGCAGCATGGGGTTTTTATTATTTTTACCTAAAGATGTCTCTTTTTGGTAATGACAAAGTGTTTTTTAAGAAAAAAAAAAGGCCTGGTTTTTCTCAATACACCTTTAACGGTTTTTAAATTGTTTCATATCTGGTCAAGTTGAGATTTTTAAGAACTTCATTTTTAATTTGTAATAAAGTTTACAACTTGATTTTTTCAAAAAAGTCAACAAACTGCAAGCACCTGTTAATAAAGGTCTTAAATAATAATGTCTGTCTAGTCTTGTCATAATTGAGTAGTCTCCTACTTTCAGGATAACAGGTAACACTGGTGATACCCGCTGGGAACAGCAGCACTTCTTAAGTTCAAAGACTGTCTGGAATGCGCTATAGAGGCTTGAGTAGGAAGGGTTTCTTTTGCTGCACAGTAAAGGGATAGAGAAGTTTCCTGTGTAGGGCCATGCTATTAGAGAAACTCCAGAGTATACTGACATTGCACTGAAGTGGAGAGTAATGGCTACTCTCCATCAACTTTTTAGGGCTATTCTTTGTAGTAGAAACTAATAGGAATTGATGGAAGACTTCAGCAGTCCTATTATTAACAAACATACTGAGAGACATGTGTTAGCTCATACCAGCCATGGTGACTACTGTAAATACTCTGTTGCCAAGAGCATAGTGAAAAAAATTAATTCATTATCTGCCTGGACTACATTTGGGGGGAACTTCCTATGGTAATGCTGAAAATAGTAAATGTAAACCTAATCTAAGCTGGGGTGAGGGGGTGGCAGCACACACCTTAATCCCACCACTTGTGAGGCAGAGGCAGGAGGATTTCTGACAAAAACAAACAAACAAAAAAGCTAATCCTTTTTTTTTTTTAATTTATTTATTATATTAAGTACACTATAGCTATCTTTAGATGCCAGAAGAGGGAGTTAGATCTCCTTACGGATGGTTGTGAGCCACCATGTGGATGCTGGGATTTGAACTCATGACCTTTGGAAGAGCAGTCAGTGCCCCTACCCGCTGAACCATCTCTCCAGCCCCAAAAAAGCTAATCTAATTAGAAAGAATGACCCAGGGGTTACTATTGTAGAATTGTTCAGCATACCAAGACTTTTTTTTTTTTCTTTGAGACAGGGTTTCTCTGTGTAGCCCTGGCTGTCCTGGAACTCACTCTGTAGACCAGGCTGACCTCAAGCTCAGAAATCTGCCTACCTCTGCCTCCCGGAGTGCTGGGATTACAGGTGTGTTCCACCACCCCAGGCCGCATACCAAGTCTTTAGTGACCAAATCTAGAGGTCCAGGTGAGACATGGGACAGAAATCTAGAAGAAAGGGGTGTAAAACTAGATATGTATCAACAGTAGACATGGAAATAGGGGGTGAAGGAATTTGGAGACAGTGTGCTGTGCTGGAATGATTTAATACAACATAGGAAGGGATTAAATGAGTAGTTGACGGATGTCAGAGACCAGCTTGGACACGTGATGGAAACATAATCCATGCTGATGAAAGTCTGTGTGACAGATGTGGCTACTCAAGTTGATAGACAAGGACATAAATGGTGATCAGAAAAATATGTAATCCAAAAGGGAACTCAGACTCTGAAGTTGAACCCAAACCAAAAATTTTGAGTATGTTGCTGTGGCCTGGGTGTGGTGCCGCTGACCTTTAACCCCCAGCATTTGGAGGACAGGCAGGCAGACCTTCTGAGTTTTGAGGCCAGCCTCGAATGAGTTTTAAAGAACAGCCAAGACTGCACAGAAAGCCTGTCTCGAAAAGGGGTGGGATTACTCTGCTTATTACAACAGAAATGTTTAGTAGGCATTGGACAGTATCAGTGGGTTAGAATAGACTTCTATAGTTTCACTTGTAGAGACCAGACTTGAATGAATTACCTGAGGTTCACTTTAACCTAGGACTAAAAGCATTTGCCACCTCACCTTGTGAAAGCTTGCATCAATTCACAAGTGAGACTACAAACTCAAAAATGGCTGCAAGTCTTGCTATCAAAACCCATTCCCGGTGATACTTTGATCCCCATACTGCCAGCTGGAGACCCAAGTGCCACATTAGTGCAAGAGACCTTCCAAGTTCTGGTGGTGTGCTCAGGACACGGGCAGAAGGGTCTCTTAGGAGGCCAGGTTGATTGATCTACATAGCTCTAGACCAGCCAGGACTACATAGACCCTGCCTCAAAAGGAAAACTAGTCTGGAGACTTCAAATCTCAGTCATTGTCCTACAGGAGACTTATCATGCTCCATTCCTGTGTCCACTGTTTGCTCCAGCTTCCTTTTCCTGGAACATGTGAGGCCCCGTCCCCACCACAAGGCGTTTCCTCTTGCCTGAAACTGTTCCTGCAGATAACCAAATGTCTTTCTCCCTCAGTTTTTAAAAGCCTGCGGTCTAGGAAAGACATTTCTAATGTGTTTAGATGTAGCATCCTCTCCCAATGTGCAAGTTCTCATAGTCTCCTGGATTCCTGCTCTAATTGAGCTTATTCCTAACAGCAGATCACCATCTACTACTTTATTTTACTGTCTGTCCCTAGTAGACAGACCATAAGCTCCTTAGAGGCGGGTGGTTTTATGGTTTGTTTGCTTGAGTTCAGAACAAAGTATTGAACCTATTATTATTTTCTTTCAATAATAACCTTGAATGGGTTTGGAAGTGGAGTGGAGTGAGGGCCATAGCTGAAAGTGAAGACCAGCAGTGTGGTTGCAGTTCAGGGCTGTTACATGCCATGGACCAGATGCCAGAAGCAGCACTTCTGAAGGTTGGCTAGTCCACGATCAGTGTAAGACTTGGGATACAGCTTACAGTCATAAGGTTACCTTCCCTGTATCCACGGGGCAGAGGAACCACTTCCACTTTGAGGGGCCCACCCTTATGACCTCATCCAAATCAAATGGCTTCCTGCCATGGCTTGGATCTGGAATGTACCCAAAGGGACCATATTCTTAAGTGGGTCATCTGAGAGCTGGGGGGAGACAGTACTTAGTATTGAATCTCTTATGTTTGTATGTAGCTAAGTGAAGCATTTGATTATCCAAGGCTCACGTGCATCCAAACACCACCAAGTACTCACACACTGGCCACTGGGGATTCAATCTGAAAGGGGTGAAGGAACACTACAACACAATTTACCTACTGTGTTGTATAGTTTGCCTCCTCGAGCTCAGATCCCAGCCTCTGCAGTGCAGTGCTGGGATTAAAGGTATGCACTACCATGCCTGGCTCATAACTTATTTTGTGACAGTAAGTTGAACCTGAGTTTTGCTCAGCCAGTCACCTGAAATGAGGTAACTGAATGCTGAACTGGAATGCCGTGGCCGACCTCTTGGCTAGCAACCCAATAGACATGAAATTTGCTTTACTAGACTCCTTTGCAGCTAGAGTTAGTCCTATGACCTAGAAAACCTGGTAGGTAAGAAATGGAAAATGATGACAATAAATAATGCTCACATAAAAGCCTCTGTTCCCTCTCAGGATGGAGTACCACAGACACCCTGACAAAGGCCAGAACTACAGGAATTTAGATCAAGTCTTGACATTGTTAGCCTCTATTAGAAACTACTTCCAGGCTTTTTATGGGGGAAATTAACTTTTGTCATCTTTAGAGTTAAGACTTTGCTGTGTAGCTCTGGCTACCCTGGAACTGATGCTGTAGACCAGGCTGACCTTACTCAATCTACCCCTGCTGCTTCCCAAGTGCTCAGATTAAAGGCATGTGTCACCACTGCCTGGTAGCTTTTTGATTTTGTTTAAATTTATTTTATATATATGAGTACACTCATGCGGTCTTTAGACACACCAGAAGATCCCACATCAGATCCCATTACAGATGGTTGTGAGCCACCATGTGGTTGCTAGGAATTGAAGTCAGAATCTCTGGAAGAGCAGTCAATGTTCTTTTAACTGCTGAGCCATCTCTCCAGCTCAACTTTTTTTTTTTTTTTTAATGGAACTCATATAGAGCAGGCTAATTTCAAACCTGCTGATGCTACCTTCTAAGTGATGGAATTAAAGCTATACGCCACTATCCCCAAGTACGTGTTATATGTGTGATGCTAGGACCTCACTGAGGGCCATGGATGTGATGACAAGTGCTTCCTCACCAAGCTACATCCATAGCCCTCTGCTTTTTGAGACTGAATGTGTCTTATGTAGCAGGAGCTGGCCTCAAACCTTCCATCCTCTGTCTTATAAACTAGCATTATGTCTGTGTCACCATGTCCAGCACTGAAACACCTATTTCTGGTGTTGTTTTGAGACAGGATTTCTCTGTAAAATGCCTTACCTATCTAGAACTTGCATAAAGTCTAGGGTTGCATAGATCTCAGATCTGCCAGGCTCTGTCCTGAGTGCCAGGATTAAAGGTGGGCATTACCACTGCCCAGTCTTAAGCTACTTAAGGTTGTGAAAGAATATTTCTAGAATTAATATGATAGCTCACATTTTGTTAGGGCTCAATAAATGCTGGCTGTTGTAAACAGGTACAGCTATAAAAATGACAAATACAGAGCCGGGGGAAGTGGCCCACTCCAATCCCATCATTTGGGAGGCAGAGGCAGGCTTATTTCTGTGAGTTTCAAGCAAACCTGGTCTACAGATAGAATTCTATTTCAGCTAGGACTAAAGTGACTCCTGTCTCATGAGGGAATGTGGGCTTCTGACTACAGGGAACATAATTAAGGAAGTCCAGTTGCTGTGAAATGTGCTACATTGTCTGGGATCCAGGCTACCTAAGCCCATGCGAATAGCTGCTTGGTGGTGTTTTTTTAAGACACACGACTTATCTTTCATCTTATCAGACAAGGTCTCATAAATCCCAGGCTGAACCTGGCAGTGGTGGCACACGCCTTTAATCCCAGCCTTTAGGAGGCAGAGGCAGACAGATTTCTGAGTTCGAGGCCAGCCTGGTCTATAGAGGGAGTTCTAGGACAGCCTGGGCTACACAGAGAAACCCGGGCGGGTGGGGGGGGGAGGGGGGACATACGATTTACACCAAGAGAAAGACTCAAAATATTTAACTCAAATGAAAGTAGGAGCCAGGTGTGGTGTCCTGAGTTCATTCCCAGCAACTACATGGTGGCTCACAACCATCTGTAATGCTGCCCTCTTCTGTGTCTGAAGACAGCTACAGTGTACTCGTATACATAATATTTTTTTTAAAAAGAAGTCAATAATAACCTCATTAAAAAACAAATTGATTTACCTAGCTGATAAGACGACTAAAACTAGAAGATAAAGTCACTCACTACATGATAATAAAGGGAGTAGTTGATGGGAGTTGTAATGATTGTAAATATACACCAAGTGAGAACAGCCTGCTACAGCCATGGCCCTTCTAAGAGGAAAGTACAGTTGTGAGTGTGAGGCCTGAGTTCTGATGGCCAGCACCTGCAGAGAGAAAAGCCAGGGGGATCACATCTGGGGAGCAGGGAGGAAGATCACTGGTGTTTATTGGCCAATCTAGTCAGGTTAGTGAGTTCCAGTTTGAGAGAGACCCTGTCTCAAAAACTAAGGTGAAGAGGAACAGATAACTCAGTGGTAGCCTCTGATCTTAACAAGCACACATTTGCACACGACACACAACAAAAATACATATACCCCAACATAAACATTTATAATATCAGACGTGAATCCTTGCACTTGGCTTTTTTCTCTGCAGGTGCTGGCCATGTGAACTCAGGTCTCACGCTTGCGTGGTAAACTTTGCCTCAGCCCTGCTTTCTGAAGTTCTTTGTTTTTTTGTTTGTTTTTCAAGACAGGGTTTCCCTGTGTAGCCTTGGCTGTCCTGAAACTCACTCTGTAGACCTGGCTGGTATCCAACTCAGAAATCCGCCTGCCTCTGCCTCCCAGAGTGCTGGGATTACAGGCGTGCGCCACCACCTCCCGGCTTACTGAGTTTTTTAATGTGGTCACTAGCAATTGTACTCTTCCCCATAGAACTGCCCAGGTCCATCCCCACGTTCTAAAAGCCTAACAGTCCAACCCAGAAGCAGAGGATAGCAGAAAGAAACAAGGCAGGAGTTATGGGAATAAAAGTAGTATAAAGACTTGAGAATGTAAGATTAACTGAAAGAGAAGACCCAATTTAATAAAATTAGAAACAAAACATGTTTCTAGAGATTCCAATGAAATTTTGAGATTTTATGAAGGAATTTTATTTTAAAGAAATCTTTTGTATAAGAGTACCAGAAGAGGGCATCAGATCCCATTACAGATGGTTGTGAGCCACCATGTGGTTGCTGGAAATTGAATGCAGAATCTCTGGAAGAGCAGCCAGTGCTTTTATCCACTGAGCCATCTCTCCAACCCGGAAGGAATCTGGAAAATGGTGTACACCTTTAATCCCAGCATGTAGGAGGTAGATCACTGAGTTTGAGGCCAGCCTGGTCTACAAAGCTTGTTCTAGGGTAGCCAGGGCTACATAGAAACCTTGTCTGGTAGACCAAAAATAAATAATAGGAAAAATGTATAATGAGGAAGATATAAACAGGAAAGAGCCACTTGGGTGAGGGAAGCAGCATTGTCAGCTAATCCTAGGACAGAAGGAACATTTGTAACATGCATAAAGATCTATAAAAATTATGCCAACAAAGTATATAGATTATTTTCCTCATTGTTGCAACAAAGCACCTGAACAGAGTGACAGGCTTTAGTCTGCTCTCCAATACCGAGATAAAACACTGACCAACCGAGGAAGGGGATGGTTTACTTCTCACATCTTACAACACGCCATGGAGGGAGGAGCCTGAGGCCGTAACTGGAGCAGACATGAAGGCTTGCTGTTGACGCTGTGTGCACATTCAAGAGGCCAAGACAGAAGAATGCATGTGCTGGGCTCATATCCTCTTTTACGAGTCCAGGACCACAGCCAGGATAATGTCGCTGCTCAGTCATGGTGGGTCCTCCTACCTGACCTATGACCTCATGTAGATGATCCTTGACTCCTAAGAGATTCCAGAGTCTCCCGAGTTGACAATATTAGACATGAACTAAATAAACTGTTCTCAAAAGAAATACAGCAGCTAGTAAATACTCAGACATTCTTAGGTATCAGGGAAATGCAAACCCACTTCCAAGATTCTGTTTCAATTGAGAATAGCTACTGAGAAAATGACAACCAGATACAGTCAAGATAAAGGCAAGTGGATCTCCGAGATCAAGTCCAGCCTGGTCCACAGTGCATTCCAGGAAGCCAGAGCTATATAGAGAGACCTTGTCTCAAGAAAATTAAAAGTTAAGAGGTGATATATTAACCTGATTATGGTGGTATCTTAATTTCTAAGAGTTCTGTGGGTTTGAATTGTAATGCACAATTGTTATACAAAAGAGGAAAATAAAATTGTTCTAATTGAATAATAATTTTAAAATGTATTCTGAAGTTGTCTGGTACTATTTTTTTTAAATTAAATAATTGTTATTTGGGGGGTATTATTTTTATTTTCTGTGTACCTGTGCTTTGCCTGCATATATGCATGTGCATCATGTGTGTGCATGGTTCCTGTCAGAGGTCAGAAGAATGTATCAGATCCCCGGCAACTAGAGTTACAGATGGTTGTAAGCCACCTTGTGGATGCTGAGACTCAACCTGTATCCTTAGCAAGAGCAGGAGCAGCACATGCTCTAACCTGAGCCCTGTCCAGTCATTGTTCTCATTGTCCTCCTTTGGTGGTGGTAGTGGTGGTGATTTTGAGACAGGCAGGGTCTCCTGGAGCCTGCATGGCCTTAAATCCACTGAGTAAGCAGAAGAGGCTCAGGTTGGTCTTGAACTTCAGATTTTTTTTTTCCTTTACCTCCCACGTGCTGGAATTATAGGCACATGTCCCACACCAGACTTTGTTCATTTGTTTGTTTGTGGCAGGAACTCACTCTGTATGTAGCCCAGTTGTCCTGGGACTTTCGATGTGGGACCCAAACCTCAGCTTCCTAAGGGCTTCCCGGGATTCCCATGTCCAGATGAAAGACCAGTGCCTGGCTTTAGCTCCGGCACTGCTGAGACAACTCTGCTGACATAAGTAAGAAATCAGACAAAAGGTTTCACAAATACAAGCTTGTTTGTTTGTTTTTGGAGATAGGGTTTCTCTTTGTAGCCATGTCTGTTCTTGACTCACTCTTCAGATTAAGATGGCCTCATACAGCTCCACTGTAAATACCATTTTTACTAAAGTGATTGGGTGAGTGGGTATGTGGCAGATAATGTACCCCGAGTGCATGTGGAGGTCAGAGGACAACTTGCAAGAGTCAGTTTTTGCCTTCCACTAAGATACCTTGTATATGCTCTGTGTGTGTGTGTGTGTGTGTGAGAGAGAGAGAGAGAGGGAGGGGGAGGGAGGAAGGAAGGAGAGAGGTGGTGGTGGCACACACCTGTAATCCCAGCACTCTGGGAGGCAGAGGCAGGTGGATTTCTGAGTTCGAGGGTTCGAGGCCAGCCTGATCTACAGAGTAAGTTCAAGGACAGACAGGGCTATACAGTGAAACCCTGTCTTGAAAAAAACCAAAAATAAAAAAATGAAAAAGACCATGGAACATGATGACACAGGGAAGTGACACCGGTGTTCCAGGTGCTTCACCCTAGACACGCTGGTCATCTCTCAGGGGCCACTGAGAACCCCAGTTATTGGTCTGGAGGAGGGAGAAACTCAGATACAGGCTCACCAATGCGGCAAGCCTTGTAAACCAGCTGAGTTAGGGACTATATGCACATTCCATGCTAGTCATTTAAGCTGATACTCAACGTGGTGCCATCCAAGGGCCCGAGGAGCTGAGGAGCTTACATTTTTTTTATTTTTTTTCAAGCTTTAATTTTTAATAAGGATGTTTCTGAATTGCTCCTGCCTTCAGGCACCTATTGAAAAAGCAAGTTACTGAATGAAAATTGTGTTGTGCTAGGTATATGTTGTCTCTATAAATTTTATTTTTCAAATATAGCACCAGTTTAAAGATACATACATATGGCATGGCATTACCTATGAGAAAAGACATGGACTAGGCCCAGTAGGAAAAAACATTAGAAAAGGAGTCATGGGATTTCCGAAAGATACCAATGTCAGAAGACAAAGCTATTGTGTAACCAGCAAGGAGAGAGAACCAGAAGAGTGTGGCAGGTGTGGGAGCTATACTGTGTCCATGCACTGGGTCTTAACCCTCAAGAATAACTCAGAACATGACAGTGCTTGTAGAGAAATGAACCAGCTGAACATCTGTAATCAGAAAAATACATTATCTAAAGAAAAATCAACAGGCAAGTTTAGAGGGTAAGGGCAGCTGAAGATAAAATTAGCTCCCTGAGAGTCTGCAGAAGGCTGCAGTCTCAGCTAACGTCTCATCCTGGGCTAGGAAGGCTGCTTTCACGAAGTAGCATTTGTGTTGAAACAAAGACACCAATGACTCCACCCAGAAAACAGTTCAGCTAAGTAGCAGGATACAAAGCCAACTAACAATAAGTAGTAGCTTTCCTGTATACAAATAAATACATAAAAGCCTGCCAAGAAAGAGATCAGGAAAGCAGGGCCACTTACCAAAGAATGGAAAGACAAGTGCAATAAAAACTTTAAAACACAGAGAAACCGAAGGCAATAGAATAAGGGATATTTCCCTGCACTCATGGATTGGAAGCATATATGAAAGTATGAAAATGGCTATCCTGTCCAACATGTCCAATATCATCACAATCCCCATCAGAATCCCAAAGCCATTTTTCACACAAAGACAATGTTGACATTTCTTGTGGAGAAGCTGGGAATGCAGGTCAGTCGGCCTAGCGCTTGTCTGGCATGCCCAAAGCCCAGAGTCTGGTCCCTAGTGCCTTGCACTGCATCAAACAGGTGTAGTGGTACATCCCTAAAATCCCAACATGTGGGTGTGGAGACAGGATAATCACAAGTGTTTGGATCCCATCTCAAAATTTGGCTGAGCTAAAAATATGGGTCAGTGGTTAAGAGCACTGGCTGCTGCTGCCAGGGGACCCAAGTTTGGTTGCCAGCACCCACTTCTCTTGGGTACTGGCAACTGAACCTATAAACTCCGGTTCTACTGCCCTACCCTCTTCCAGCCTCTGTTGGTATCTGCACTCACATGCCGTACATCATCGAAAACACATGCACACGAATAAAAATAAAAACAGTTTTTTTTCTTGTGTCAGTGATTTTAATAAGAAAAGTGCAGGCTTCTCCAGAAGCCTTTGCTGGCTGCTCTGAAGTCTTCCTGCCTAGCAAGACAGTGAGTGAAGCAGCTGGGAGGCTGGGAATCTTGTGAGTTTGAGGCCTACTGGTCTGCAGTGTAAGTTCCAGGCTAGTCAGGGCCACATAGTGAGACCTTGTCTCAAAAAAAAGGAAAAGGAAAAAAAATCAAACAGGAAGCCACCTCATTATGTATAACAAAGTTAATCCCCATGTTGCAGTGCGCATCAGTGTTTCTCAGACTTTCACATGCTGTCACCTGTCATACTTGGTAGACCTGGGTGGGGACCTAGATGGTGAGAGGCACAGTGAAGGGTCCTGAGGTGCATGAGACATGAAAGTCTCTGTCCCTTGGTCAGAGTTAGGACAATGACGGACGCAGCCAACAAACACTGGGGCGTCTTTAAAAACTTTTTTATTTCTTATTTTTCTTTCATTAGCAAACATACAAACAGGTACAGTGGAGCCTGCCAGCTGCTGGCTCTTCCCAACATCATAGTTTCCTTGCCCAGGAATCACCTGTTCTAAGAGGTGAAAGCAAATCCAGCCATCCTTTTAGGCGGACCTCTGCCAGATAAGGATCAAAAAGCCTACATTCAGCATCACTATCACACGAAGTTACCGTGTTATGTAACACGAAAGTAATCACTTCTTGAAATTGTCTCGGCTATAGGTCATACTCATTTCCCAGGCTGTGGCTTCCTGGTCCGTTCCCCCAGGGCCTGGGACTTCAGGAACTGAACACGTAGCTATGGTCCTTCTAGAATCAAAATGTCTTGCCAGTTTCACTTCTGGGACTAAAAAAGTGACGGCGGTAGCTTTAGAACCATCCCTTTTGAGTCTGAGCCTCCTCTTCCCAGGTCTTTCCTGGATCCTTCCGCCTTGAGATTAGAATAGTAAACAACACACTGGACATTTGAATGGGGTTGCTTCACGAGATGCCTGCGAGATCCCAGTCCACAAACTTAGCTTTAAACTCCCTCGGTTTCTCCTGCACTCTCCTTCCCACCCCCGGTACCTCATGTTCTTTAATCAGGGTGTATACTAGTTGTGAAAATCATCAAAGGTGTGTGACTGTGTGCCCTTCCAGTCTCCAGTATGGGTGAATGAGCTTCTTTAATAGTGGGGCAGACAATGCCACCCCACGGCCAGGTCCTGTGCTTGCACAGAACTCTGCACTCTCAAGCCTGCTCCTGACAGCCACAGGATGTAACCAGCACATTCTGCCTCTACACCCGCCTCCGCCCACCAAATCTCAAGCCTCCCAACCCTCAGACTGAAGAGGAATCATGAGGCTTCTTGCCAGCCTCACAACCAAATACCATGGACTGCTAAGTACCAGACCCGGGGAGGGGATATCTGTGTCACACTTGGTTCACAGGTTTCAAACTCTGGGTTAGTCAGGCTACACGGGACAGGATTCAAAGTCATTAAACACAAAGGGACATTGATGGGAAGGATATAGGCGTCTCCTCCAGTGGCCTGGACTCCGGAAAGGCAGGAGGTGGATGGGACTTCCTTTCTAGTCTTGCCTCTCCCCCACCCTCCTCTGGCAGGCTCCTTCCACCCTCTGCAGATCCCTCAGAGTGGTCAGGAGTATGGGCCTTAGGAGTTACCCCGAATATGAACCACACACTTTGAAGGAGCTCTGTGAATTGGAAGCCTGGGTCCAGGAGACCACCTGGGTCATTGTGTCTGGGTGGAGGCCGGGCATCTGCTTCTAATTGACTCCAATGTGCGCCCAAGGCCAAGGGTCACCTGGTGGCTTCAGGCATCAGGAGAGGGCTCTTTTGTGGTTCTCACTCGGGGAAACTTGTTTAGGATCAGAAGTGACCTTGGGGGCCGAGGCTGCCATTAACCAGACGATTAATTGATATATGATTGCCTGAGCATAGCAGCTCTCGGGCACCTGCTGGCTGCCTCCCACCCCACTGTCGCCCCTCAAGACTGCACAGAAGCAAGAGGCTGAGCTGACTCCTGGAGATTCAGTAACTTGGAGATGTGGATAGAGGCTGCAAGTAGAAAGGCCAGCTTTAGCTGACCAGCTAGGAAGCATGTGGGAAGCAAGAGATGGTGGTGGACACCTCGTCCCAGGAGACGCACAGACGTGGATGGAGTCTGGCAAAAGCCTTCGAGTGACGGCTGGGGCCAGCACTCTCTGGATAGGGGCCTGAGGATGCAGGACACTGCTGACCCATTGCTTACCTGGCCTGGTTCCCCTCAGTTCCTCAAAGCACTTAACCTTTCCTAGTAGGTCATACCTGGTCTTCAGGACCTGAAGCCCTGCCATCTGGCTACGGTCATTGCAGGAGTACGGTGAGAGCTGAGCTGAGGGCTTTGGAGTTGGCTCACGGCCGGCCGGCCTCATGCCATGTCCCTCTTCATTCCCTTCCTCACTGAGGGAGCTCCTACAGGCTTCCCTCACTCAGCTTTGACCCAGACCCCAATTGGGCCTCACAGAGACTGTCTTTTCCCTCAGGAGGGCTCCAAGAGAGGGCCTAGAACATTCTACCTATGGAATGGTCTCCAGGCCAGGGCCTCCCTCACCCTGGGGTCCTTCTCCCTTACTAGGCCAGACTTTAGTAGGCCTCCAAGGGAGCTGTGATCGTCCTTCATGGAAGTTCTGGTACCAGACTCCAAGGCAGGGCAGGCAGAGATACAAAGCAGGAACCCTAAGTGTTTCCTGCTCTGCCTGTACCCTGGAACCCACCTCAGTAGCCCCAAGAACTGGCTCTGGCCTCTCTAGTCTGGGCCACACCCTAGGCGCATGGGAACAGATAGGATGACATCACACTTGGGACTGAATGTTCACTTCTCTTTCCAAAAATATCAAACACACAGTCTAGAGGTGGTAGGGGGCAGGGCCTGGCTGGGACCCTGGCCTTTACACACCCAGGGGGCCCTTGACCGAGGCGGGCAACTTAACAACGGGTCTGCAAGTCAAAAGAGAGAGAGCTGGTTAGTGGGATGGGCGAAGGTTGAGGAGCCAGGCTGCTGAGTTCAGGCCCAGGAACAGGATTCTGATGGCAGCCCTGCCTGGGGCCCCTTTCTAGGGGTAGGGGTGACAGTCTGACCTCTGACCCTGTGACCTGTATGGGCAGTAACTGACTGCCAGAGGCTAAGGCCTGCTCTCACAGATTGGAGAGCCGTGTGCCTCCAGGTCTCTGAAGCTCAGTGTCCTTGGGTCTGTTGTGGAGGCAGTCCTTAGCCCAGAGGACTTCTATGTGCTTGCTGTGAGAACGGGATGGGGTATGGCAGGCTGGCTGGCCCAAAGTGCTGGGCACCGAGATCCTTCTGTGGCTGGGAGGCTCTCAGGGCCCACCTATATCAGGTCCTTCAGCAAATAAGTTGACGAGTGAAGGAGCCGGAGGCTAAACTAGTGTATAGATTCTGGTACTCATTCTGGTGTAAACAGAACAGGCCTGGTCCTTACTGGGTCACGTGTGGACTGGGCCTTGCCTCTTATCTCTCTTTGAGTGTCTTGAGTCTGGGACTCAGAGCCCCAGTTGAGGACCACGTGTTTGGAGCCCCAGACTGAGTTCAAGGGATCCATACCCCATCTGCCCTGCCCAGGGTATTGTTTAGTCTGGTTTGAGTTCTGGGCAAGGGGGTTGCTGGTCAAAGGGGCTGGGCAGGGCAGGCAGACTCAGACGTACTCTCGGGCAGCCGTCGAGGGTCCGGAGCGATAGGGCTGTGGGATGCTGTTGGCTCTCTCAGGCTCTGGGCATGTGCAGCAGAGAAAGGACCCACCTAGCATGGCCAGGCCTGCAGAGGCCCAGCCGACGAACAGAGCCGGACCAAATTCATACCTGTAAGGAGTAGAGAGGACTGTATCAGGCTGCAAATCCTTGTCCTGCCTGCACCCAAGCCTCTTCGGGGTCCTCTCTCCCACACTCAGCACCTGTCACACCGAGAGGAGCTCACAGGTTCACAGGCCTCTTCCTTTATTTTTTAAAAAATGTTTTTAAAAGATTGATTGATTGATTGATTGATTGATTAAGTACACTGTAGCTGTCTTCAGACACACCAGAAGAGGGCATCAGGTCCCATTACAGATGGTTGTGAGCCACCATGTGGTTGCTGGGATTTGAACTCAGCACCTCTGGAAGAGCAGTCAGAGCTCTTTTTTTTTTTTTTTTAAAGATTTATTTATTTATTATATGTAAGTATACTATAGTTGTCTTCAGACACTCCAGGGAGTCAGATCTTGTTATGGATGGTTGTGAACCATCATGTGGTTGCTGGGAATTGAACTCAGGACCTTCGGAAGAGCAGTCAGTGCTCTTAACCGCTGAGCCATCTCTCCAGCCCCACAGGTCTGTTCCTTTTCTCCACATAAATTAGGGTGAGTGCTCACCCTGTGTCCCTCACCATCAAGCCCACACCACACAGCTCAAGCCTCGGGCGGACAGTTCCGCTCATCTCCTCATCTGGTGGATGCAGAGATCAGATGGACACAGTGGAACAACCTGTTGTCTCTTTTTCCCCTGGTTGTGGTCTGGCCTACAGAACAGCATCCAGCCAGGGCTGCTCCTTACCTGCCCTCTGGAGATGGTTGCCCCTCTGCCTGGCCCTCTGCTCTCTCCACATCCCTGCCTGCCAGCCTGACTCTCCCAGGGTTTCTCCACCTCTGTGGCTTGGCACAGGCCTTCCTCCCTTAGAACACCTTTCCAGCTCTTTGTTCATATAGAACCTCCTGACTGAGGAGCTTGTCTTGTAGTTCCCCTTCACCCCCTACATGCTGCATGCACACACACACACACAGCAGGAGGATTCTTTAATCTGCACTGGAGGGCAGACAGGCTCAGCTGCGCTCTCGAGACCCAGCCTAGGCAGCCCTGAGAGTCCTGAAGAGATGGTCTCAGTCCCAGCTTGGCTCCTTGGGTTAGACCTCGTATGGCTGGCCTTGGTGCTGTAGCTGCCCACCCAGAGTACAACTCTCTTGTCTGAACTCTCCTCTCTGTCTTCTCCATGGTCCCTTGTCATGGAAACAGCCCAAGCATGGTTTCTCATCTCCCTCCACCCCAGAGCCAGCAGGACATCTGGCCTGGGAACTATCATTCTTTGCTCTTGCCTGAACTGAAAAGAAGGGAAAAACCAAGTAGAGTCAGGCCCTTCTGAAATCCCCTGCCGGTTCCCCCAGCCACCCATGACTTCGGTCTTACAAATGGCCTGCTTCCCAAAGCTACCTCCCTCAGCCAGAGCCCCCCTGCTGGAGACAAGGCAGCAGCCAGTAGGCTGCACTGTCCTCCCTGCTCTTCTGCACACAGCAGAGGGCAGCGGCAGCCTTACCCAGGATGAGGGGCAAACTCTTCTTATCTTAGCTATCTTCTCCTGTCTCCTGTTCCCACCCACCCCCACGACTATCCAATTCAACTTCCTCTTCCAGGAAGCCATCTTGGCCTGCTGCCACCAGCAGAAGCAAAACAAGCCCAGGTGTTCTGAGCCCTAGGTGAAGTCCCTCTCCTCATCACTTCTTGGGTCCTCACAACCACAGGAGATCTGGTTTTGACAGGAAAAGGTTAAGTCACAAGTGATCCAGGTCACCCAGTGAGAATGTTGAGCTAGACTTCAGGCTCTCCTTTCTTAGAAACCAGCTGGGCCCTGTTCCCTATTTCCTCTTCCAAGGGACAGCCCGTGGCCAGGGTAGGACAGATAGGGAGGAGGCCCAGCTCCAGAACTCACCTGGCATTGACAGGCGTGCTGGGGTTGAAGAATTCTTGGGTCACTAGGGTAGCGTACCAGGAGACAGCAGTCAAAGTGCAGAGACCTAAGGACCAAGTAGGGGTGCTCAGCTCTGCCTGGCCCAGCCAGTCACAAGAGGTGGGTTAGCTGCATGGTCAAGAGGGGAGAGGGAGCCGGGCACTCACCCGCCAAGAGGAAGAGAGCACCTCCGGAGATGGCCACGCGGGACTTGGCAGTAGGGTTACTGTCTCCAACCCGAGTACACTTCATGCCCACAACACTGAGCACCATGGCCACAAAGCCCAGGAGCACGGCCACCACCATCAGGGCTCTTGCTGACTGGATATGACCTGAGGCAGTTTGAGAAGGGTCTGAGGCAGGAGTGGGGAACTTGGAGAGGGGTGGTGGTAGGGTGAGTGGGGGTGCAAAATGGAGGTGTTAGACCTGAAATGGAAGGAAGCCGGTGTGGAAGGGCTCTGGTAGAAGCCTGAAGAGGCCTGAGCACTTGCTTGCTTGTGAGAAGAGACAAGAGTGAGGAGAGATGGGGGAGTGAGGTCATTGTCACTGCTGACCACGTTTCCCACCGGCCCTTACTGGCTCCTCAGAATGGTGTTGAGTGATGGGGTTGTTTGAATTTGTTCTTCTGCTCCTTTCCCCTGGGCCTGACACACCCTCTAGCAGCAGGAGTCGGGGCAGAGTACCACCACTCAGGATTACCAGAGGAAGAGCTGAAAGTGTGTGAGGACCAGCTAAACCCAGCTGCCAATCATCCCTGGAGCAGGATCCCTCCTTCCTTATGAGTGATTGATCAGTTCTCGGCCCCAGGCAGCTCAGGAGACTTAGATCCCTGAGGGAGGCAGGCCAGTGTGAGTGGGACTGGCCGGTGGGCAGTTCTGCTTCCAGCCCTGTCAGAGTGCAGGCGCGATGGTCCTCAAGGTCAGAGCTGTGATGATGTCTGACCATGTGTGTGTGTGTGTGTGTGTGTGTGTGTGCACGTGTGCATTTGTGAACATGGTTGTGTTCTAGTGCTTGTGTGGTGTGTGTATGTGTGTGGTGTCCAGCTGTGTGAGGTGTATATGCCTGGTTGTGTGTGTGTCAACATGTCTGTCAATAAGGAATATGGAGAGAAGAGTGGGGAATGTTAACAGGCTTATAGAGCCAGACCCTCTCAGTCCACCCTCCCATGCCCTGTGTATTAGTGGCCTGGTTACACAAGAGAACATTAGGAAGCAAGGGTTGGGTTAGTGGGTGTCAGGACCGGGAGCTGCCTCCCCAGAGCCTAGAGACCTGGCTGGCCTGGACTCTCTGGTGTACACAGGACAGAAGTTAGGGAATCCCACAGGGGCTGGAGTGTGCCACCCAGCACTGAGGACAGGCTGGGAGAAAGCTTGCCCACAACCTCCCCAGCCCCCGGTCAGTGCCCCCTCCCTGCCTCCCACCGAAGGCCTACCGTCCAGGGCCAGGAGGGAATCGTAGAGTTTGCATTGCACCTGCCCGGTGCTCTGAGAGGCGCAAGACATCCACAGCCCTTCGTAGAGGCCCACGGCAGTGATGATGGCATCGCCTGCATAGGACGACTGCTTCCACTGTGGCAGGGCAGTGCTGGCGATGATGCCCACCCAGCCACCCAAGGCTAGGAAGTAGCCCAGTAGCTGGAGGCCTGAGTTGGCCATGGCCCCGGGTGGGAAGGAGTTGGAGGGCTCAGGACTCAGAGATGGGCCAGGCTCTGGAGGAGCGTTGTGGTCATGGTGAGAGGAGCAGCTGCAGAAGGGGAGCTAAGGGGCCCAGGAGGAGAGGAGGAGAGGAGGAGAGGAGGAAAGGGGGAGAGGGGATGGCTGGCTGACCAGCAAAGGCAGTGGCTGCTGGATTCCAGAATGCAGGGGGCGGCCTTGGGGCTGGAAAAGGCCCAAACCCGCCCACAGCCAGTCCCCAGCAGAGGCCTTGCCCAGTTTCTTGGGAGTGGAGGGCGGAACCCAGAGTCCAAGCTGGCGTACCCCTGCCCCCCTCAATAGTAATTAAGGGAGGGGCTAGGAGGAGTCACTCTCCCCCCTTTAACCAGGGAAACCCCTTCAGGAGTGATTCCAGTGCCCTAGGATTTTCCTAATCCCTTCCGAAAGCACTATCTCAGTGCCTGACTTTGCTGTGCTTTGGTGACTGATCTGAACCAGGGGTTTCTTGCCCACTGACTTGAGGACTGAAAAATAAAGAAATTTTAGTTGTAGCAGGAAAAATGATAGAGTTCTGTGTGTGTGTGTGTGTGTGTGTGTGCTGAGTATGGAAATCAGGCTTTGTACATTCTAGGGAAGCACTCTACCACTGACAGAGTTAGTTTTGGGTCAGGGCTCTAAGGCCAGATGTGCAGAAACTCCGTTAAATATGAGCTGCGGGAAGAAGAGTCCTGGGTATCTGGCAGTCATGTCTATCAAAATAGGGGAGGCCAAACTGGGGAAGGAGTCAGAAGAGGGACCCACAGTAACTGGGCCAGTGGTAGCTGCCTGCCTGCCTCCCTCTATGGTGGGGAGCTGGGGAGACCTGCGCCAGCATCTGTCCCAAAAGGAGAACTGCCCAGCGAGTTAATCCCTTTGCTGGCTGGTGCAGCAGCTCCTGCTGGGACCTGAGACAGCAGGCCCTGGCCCCTAGCTCCAGAGCAGCCTGGCAGGGGCAGTGGCCTCTGCACATTCCTGGGGTGCAGGCTCCTAGACCCCTGCCCGCCCCTTCTCACTCAGCCCTCAGGAGCAGGGAATATTTAACTCCCCTGGGTCTCATTAGCAATCCTCTCACGTTCATTTCAGCCCCACAGGCTTGGCATGGGTGCAGGCAGAATGTCACACCCCTGCTCCTGCTCCAGCCTCCCAGCCGCCTCTCTGCACCCCCTGCATCCATCCCACTGCCTTTCCTGAGCTGCGACATGGCCAGCTTCCTCCCCCACACCTTCAACCCCCACTGCAAGGACAAACCCCCAGCCTGCTGCCTTGCATTCTTCACGTGGGTGCCTGGCACTCTCAGACAATGGCCAGCCTATGTGCCTGCTCAGGGCGTGGGCCCCTGGTATGGCCTGCAGCTCCAGCTCTGAGCTCCAGGGCCCTGGGGGAAGCTGGGTAAGGGGCAAGTGCTGTTTGGTAGACAGTGCTACACACTGGGTCCCCCTGACTTCTTGTGTACACAAGGACCTGCTTCTTAGAGTAGCCTGCCAATCCCCAGAATACCAGTGGGGTCCAGAAGGGTGACATAGCAGATGGTTCAGACTTCCAATTCTCCTGCCATGAAAGATAAGACCAAAGGAAACAGAGGAGATGACCAGAGCCCAGAGTGAGGCAGGAGATACAAGCAAAAGACTCCTGGGGGCAGTAAGACTTGGATAACCTCAAGGCGGAACTTCTGGCTAGGCAGGTAGCTGGGATGTGTACGGTGCTGGTTCCTATGGCCTCCTCCCACGTCTTTGCCTTTCTGCCTTTTGGAGGGAGTGGGGTAGGGATGGGAGTGCCTCGTAAGATGCTCCCTACTAATCAGTGGAGGGGCAGCATCTTCGTCATTAAAGAGATACTGTTTCACCAAGCTGGCATGAAGCTTAGGGGAGGCAGAGGGTCTGCACTGGTAGCAACTCTACACTGGCCACTGGAAAGGCCAGACAAGGCCCTCTCTCACAAAGCTGAGCCTTGGCTTCTGGCAAAGACTTCTCTTGAGGAAGAAACAGGCCTCATTCTGACCTTGGGCATGCTGGTCAGATCCCTGAGTTCTGGAGCCTCAGGGCCACACTGAACACTAGCTGTGACTCCTGTCTCCAGACATGTGAGAGCTGAGGTAGAGGGGATGATGGTCACTGTCCCCAGAGCTAATGTGTCCCAGATATGAAGCCCGAGGGGCAGCAGGAAGCCTGTCTGTCTGAACTTCCCTTCAGGTCATCCCCAGACACCGAAAACCCAGAGCCTCCATTATTTTTTTTTCTCTGGGTTTCTCTGTGTAGCCCTGGAACTAGCTCTGTAGACCAGGCTGGGCTGGAACTCAAGAGATCCACCTGCCTCTGCCTCCAGAGTGCTGGGTTAATCTACCACTATGCAGCGTACATTTCCATGATTTTTTTTTTTTTTTTTTTTGGCTTTTTCGAGACAGGGTTTCTCTGTGTAGCCCTGGCTGTCCTGGAACTCACTCTGTAGACCAGGCTGGCCTCGAACTCAGAAATCCTCCTGCCTCTGCCTCCCAAGTGCTGGGATTAAAGGCGTGCCCACCACCGCCGGGCTACGTTTCCCCGATTCTTATATCATCCCCGGAAGCTCTTTCAGTTGCTTTTTCCGTAGCCATTTGAGATTTGGGTCTGTTCTTCCTGAACATTCTCTGCTTCGCCAGTAGCCTTCCTGTGTCAATGTTTCAAAGCTATCTGGAATTCAAGACCTGCTCCTGAAGCTACAGTTCCCTAGTGCAGCCAGCATAGCTTCTCTGCCCCAGGGAAGCCACAGTTTTCGGTGGTTCTACAGCCCAGTGACTCTCAGGCATGCGGCTCAGGGTTCCTTACCCGGCCTCTCCTCAGAGCTGATGGGAACTGCCTGGGGTAGACGCAAGTCACAGTTTAAAAATCAATCAATCAAATGCCTTCACTTCCGGAAGGCACTGGCTTTTCCTTGGCTACTGCAAAGTGTGTGACACTAGGCAGGTCCTCAGTTTGTCTTAGTCTGATTCCTCAACTGAAAAATGGCGGCGATACCAATTTCCTATCTGGTTCGTGAGGTTCTTAGGCTCATAAATGGTCAGAACTGTGGCTGATCCACACTGTTCCCAAGGTATTGGCTCTAGGGTGGAACCTTCCCTGGTTTCACTTCATCCTGCCATGGCAGACTGCTTAAGGGCGAGAACTGGCTGCCACCTCTTTCACCATCTTGCTGGACTGAGGGGCGGCCTTGGTCGGGATGTGTTGATCATTGATGAGTTGGTATGAAGAGTCATAGGTTTTGCCTCTCTTGTAATGAATTACCAGAGACTGGCCCCCCACCCTTTTCATGGTTGATTAAGAGAGTCTGCCTCAGTCCATTGCAATCTATTACCTTTCCCACAGCTGCGATGGATGGGAAGTCAGAGGCTCAGAAGTGGCGCCAGCTTTACCACCCCTAACTGGGTTAAGTTCCCACACAACCACAGGTTCCAGACAGAAATGACTCCTTGGGCCACACAGGAAGAAAGCAGGATGCCCAGCCTTGTGCCACCCCAAACTGCTCTGCCTGTCCAGGCATAGTTGAACGGCCAAAGTGGAATCCCATAATCCTCTACATCTTCCCATCCACTGCACTTGGCAAATTGCTTTCTTTCTTCCCAAGGCCCATAAGGAATGCAAGGCTGCACCAGGAGTCTCAGGTGTCTCCACAGTCTAACCAGGGCAAGAACACTTCTCAGTGCAAGGGGCAGTCCAAAGGTGTCTTCACTCCTTGGAAACTGTACACAGGTCTCTGGTGCCCACCCCTACTCCTACCCCAGATCTGCACCTTCCCAGAGCACCAGAGAGTAATGCTCATACCTGCCCTGGGCTTGCTGAGTTGCTCCGTGTGCCCTGTGACACTCCTACAGGCTGTCTCCATCCTAAGCTAGTTTCCTCCTATTGCTGACCTGTACAATCACATGTTTTCCTAAACACAGACCAAGCACATGCAGTTGTGTCTCAGCTGGGACCCTGCCACCATCCACTGCTTCTGAATGGGCCTCCTAGCCTAATTACATACATTTACCTTGTCCTATTGTCACTGAAAACACCTTACCTTTTGGGAGCTCAATAGAGGCGGTCTGCTGTTTCTCAACACATGCTGTTAGCATGTGTTGAATTTGTAAAAGCCAGCCAGGCGGGCACAAATGGTGCACCTTTAATCCTAGGCAGAGGCAGGCAGATCTCTGAGTCTGAGGCAGGCCTGGTCTACAGAGAGAGTTCCAGGACGGTGGGAGCATGTAGAGAAACCATGTCTCAAAAAACCAACCAACCAGCCAGACAAAAAGAAATCATAAAAGCCATCTGCCCCGATACAGAAACTTCTGAAACACCAGTAAGACCAGTGCTGAGTTCTGTAATGTGGAATTGCTTCTACTGTGTCAGGTGCTGTATAAGAATTCTTTTGCTGCCGGGCGGTGGTGGCGCACGCCTGTAATCCCAGCACTCTGGGAGGCAGAGGCAGGTGGATCTCTGAGTTCGAGGCCAGCCTGGTCTACAGAGTGAGTTCCAGGACAGCCAGGACTACACAGAGAAACCCTGGCTTGAAAAAAACCAAATCCAAAAAAAAAAAAAAAAAAAAAAAAAAAAAAAAAAAAGGAAAAAAAAAGAAAGAAAAGAAAAAGAATTCTTTTGCAAGTATTCTTGGGCATCTTGGCTTCAGCACATGAATTACCTCTCTGTCCTGGTGAGAAGACAACTTGGTCACATCCTTTCAAGTTCAGGAATATTTCTCAGCACCAGTGCCCAGGGCAGCTCTGAGGCCTTTTAATGTATCCTCTAGGCCTCAAGACAGCAAGTACTTCACCCAGGTCTGACAGAGGGAAGCAGTAATGGTTACAGCAGCAGTGAGCCTGTGGTGAATCAGTTTACTGGCGCGCTATCTCAGTCTGAGAGACAGTCTACTTAGCTTTCCAGTTCACCCCCTGCCTCTGCACCGAGCTAACTCCTGCAAAGAGCTACCAAGCTCTTCCTCCAACTCTATCTCTCGGCCATCTTTTGTGCATACCACCTCACCAAAACATCTCTGGGAAATTCTGTCTGACTTCCCTGTTGTCAAATACAGAAGTAGATCCTCAGTTCTCCTCTGATGTATACTGGGTTGGCCTCAGACTCACTGTGTGGTCAAGTCTGAACTTCGATCGGCCTCTGTGCACCTCTGAAGTGCTAGGCAAGTACAGGCAAGGACTGTCACTCCAGGCTCTCCACCCTCAGCTTGTTCCGTCTTTGGACACCATTTGTCACCACTGCTGTCATCTGCATGGCTTTGGGATTGACCTGGCCGGGGAAATAGGGGATGAAGAAATGACAGACGCATGTATATAGAACCTGGGATTCAGTAAGCTGTGTGCTCTCTGATGGTTGGCTTGGAAACTCAGCTGATGTATTAGATACAGCACAAGGAGGAAGAGGGCAGGCTAGCTCATCCTGGTAGGGGATCTCTGCAGGGGAGCAGTCTCCTGCTACAGCCACCTCAGAGAAGGACTCTGGGGGTGACCCTCTGTACCGTCAATATTCAGAATGAGGAATCTGCAGTTGTTGCTTCTTGCAGGTACTGGTTTTAGCTAGAGGTCAGCCAGTTGCCACTTGTACTCGGACCAAGGGGAGCAGGCCTTGCCACTCCCATGGGTCTGAGGCACTTGGATCTTTGACATGGCTGTGCTCAGGGCCACAGTGCACACTCACTCCTAACACACTGCTCACTTCCTCTTGAAATGCCTGTGTAAGGGCCGGAACACACCCCTCTTGCTGTTCTCCAAAGCACTTCTAGATGAGATAGATGTCTTCTAACTTCTCTGTGTACCTCTCTGGTTTCAGACACCAGCGATATGCCCCTCAGTCTCACCCTTAGGACAGCAACCCAGCTTCCTCCAGTCCCCTTCCTCCAGCAGCTTGCTGAATTTCACCTTCTGCCCCGGGGTCCCCATCTAGAGGCTCAACTTCCAGACGCTTCTGCTCATACCTCATGACAACCTCCTGTTGGCATTGTGGAACTGATCTAAGCCATTACCACTCCTGCTTGGGTCTGGCCCAGGCCCAGGCCCAGGCCCTCTTCCTTTCCCTCTGATCATTCAAGAGCACCGCTTTGGTTGTCTCTCTCCATTCCTGACCCAACGATTATTCTCCATGTATTACCCAAGGAGAGTGGTTTTGTTTTTTTTGTTGTTGTTGTTTGTTTGTTTGTTTTTTGTTTTGAGATAGGGTTTCTCTGTGTAGCATTGGCTATCCTGGAACTCACTTTGTAGTCCAGGCTGGCCTGTCTCTGCCTCTCAGAGTGCTGGGATTAAAGGCATGGGTTACCACTACCCTGGCCAATGAGGCTTTTAATGTTAGTCACATGTTGATGCTCTAAGACTCCAAGATCAAAACCCTGCTGGGGCCTTCAGATCTTCTCTTCTGGTCCATTCTGCCCAGGCACTAGCTCCAACTCCCCCCCCTTTTTTTTTTTTAAAAAAAGATATTTTTATGTGTATGTGTGTGTGCCATGTGCTGATCCCAAAGGAGTCATCAGGCCCCCTGGCACTGGAGTTACAGGTAGGTTATAAGTCGTCTGATCTGGGACCCAGGATGCCAAGAGTTGCAAGGGCTCCTGAGTGCTGAATCCCCTCCCCTGGCCCTTGCTGTGTCTTCTGCCTTGGGGATCTGACTTGATTTTGTATATCAAAGGCTTAGAGATACACAACACACACACACACATATATATTTACACATTTATTATGTATCCCCTATAAAATACAAGCTCTGAGGACCAGACTTGCCTTGCTCCCTCTCATATTCCCAGCGATAAGCTGGTGCTCATTAAATAAATAGTTGGACTGACTATTGATTGCTCAGACGCAGGCTCCTACACTCTGTACAGCAGCATCTCAGGCGTGGCGCAGGCTTAGTGCCAGCTATGTGGCTGGAGGAGCTGAATCCCCAGTCAGGGACGGGCTGTGAGGCCATCCAGCGGGGCAGGAAGCGTGTGGTTGCCGTGCCAGAGCAGCACTGACTGCTGCTCTCTGCCAGAAGAGGATTAGTACCAATCCAGATGCTTAAAGCTCTACAGTTGACCAGGGCTTCCAGAGTGGGTGCTGAATCTGGGCCACCCAGTTCCCACAGAAGGCAGGCACAGTGAGGACAAGATGCCCCTTCTATGGTAACAGCCCAGGGTACCTGGGTCATTCGGCCTGAGGCTACAAAGGCATGTGCCACTGTACACTACCCAGAGTAGCTGCTACCAAGCTCGGCATCTGGGGAAGAACAGCAACATTTCCTCTCTTGGAACAAACCACTAAGTGAAAAAAAACACAAATCATTTATTCTTTGGTTGTCTATACAGTCACTTAAATATACCATGCTGCTGACAGGCAGCTGCCTACATAGGCCCCAGGGTGGTTCTGGGCCTGCATCCTGAGCCTTCAGCCAGGCCCAGAGAAGAGTGCGTCCTGCCACGCCCACCCCAAGAACAGTAGCACCATGCAGAAGGCTGTGGGCAGGATCCTCCGGCTGGGCAGCAAACAGAAGTGCCCTCACTCTGCAGCCTTGAGGGGCTGGGAGGTCTGGGCTGCAGGACCGAATTCCCCCCATGAGTCCAACTGTGACCTAGCTGCTGTCACAGCTCATCCTTGTGCTTCGACACTCTGTCTGACAGAAGCTCTTCTCCAGGCTTTGGTGAGCCCTGTTGGTCAGGCAGGGGCTGTTCCTGGGGGAGGTCCATCTCTTCTGGGCTGAACAGCATCTTCACCAGGTCATCTGCCTGCACCCTGTCCTGCAAAGGCAAACTCTTCTCAGAGGGCCTCTGGCTAGGCCCTCACCTTCTTAGTGGCTGCTTCCAAGAGAAAGATGGCAGATGGCCGTGCTGCCACAGGGGCTCTGGGACCGCCTCCTTCCCAGCAGGCTTAAAGTTCTGGTAGCTGGAGCTACCCAGGCCGAACCGAGGACTCCACATCAAGTCCCACCCTCTCCCACTTCCACGTGAAAGGGAAGGTCCAGGAAGGCAATGACTGCAGGGAGTGCCTGGGTGGGGAGTCTCAGGGAAACAGACAACAGCCCTTACTCTCTCACTGTGCCGAGGATCCAGCGTGAACCACAGGGCGATGGCACAGCGCTGCCCCCTGGTGACAGCCTTCACTCCATGTGGGTTCTCGGTGCCAGAAGAGAATCCCACTGCCCTTCCACACTGGGGCTGAACCTCTGCCTGTGGGGGGTGGGGGATGGGGTTAAGCCTCAGAAGAGCAAGCATCATTAGGACAAGGACCCAAAGGACAGTCAGAGGAGAGCTATCATATCCCAAAGCCCCTGGCCCAGGGACGGGAGACAGGCTGGGGGTTGGTGGGGGTGGGGTGAGGAGGAAGCCCAGTAGTCATTCTGTCCTCTGGGGACATCAGCTCCAGAGAGCAAGGTCTCTGTCCCCAGGGATGAGGACAGGGGAGCACTCACAGTCACAGTCTTGGCATCTAGTTCAGTGAAGTAAAAGTTTCCTCCATCGAAGTCCCCATTGAGGTAAAGGATGGCGCTGGAAAGGCAGGAATCCAGACATGGCTTATGTCCTGTTCCCCAGAATCCTCCTCTGTGTACTTTCCACTAGCAACTGGAGACCAGAAGCTCTTCTGAAGCTAAACAGCTCACATGGCCCCCCACCCCTCTTTGGAGACTGGCCACACCCTGGCCAGTGTACCTGTGTGCCCCGCTACTCACACCCTTCCTGAGGGTCTCCTTACTGCCTGTCCTCTTAGGTGGGGTCTAGGCTGAGGAACTGGCTTCAACAGACAGCTTGCTTCTCTCTGCCTGTGTGTGCACGTGTGCGAGGGCTGGGAGGCCACGCGCAGGGCACGGAGGAGCCTCCAAGGCAAGCGCAGCGCCTGGGCACCACACTGCTGCGCTCACCTGTAGTCCCGGAACGTGTAGGCTGGGGGCTCCTTGATACACACGAGGGCCTCGGCATTCAGGATGCAGTTGTCCACGTGGACAGGGTGGCTGCTGTCCTTCCTCTCGGCCTGGGACTCTGCGGCCAAGATACTTGTTAGAGTAGATAGACAGGAAACATAGTGAGGTGCTCTCCGGTTGACGCATGGAGCAGGGGACGGAGGTGTGTCCCACATGTATGCGAATCTATGGAACTGCCATGTTCTGGGTGGGAGGAGTCTAAGCTAAGCCAGCGCTTAGAGATGACGGCAAGTTTTGGGGATGAACAGGATGCAGGCCACGAGGCAGATCCTGGGCCAAGTGCCATCACCCTGGTAGAGCTAGGGATTTTCTGAAACAGGAAGGACCACAGGGGCCAACAGTGGAGGCTGGTGGGTGCAGGCTCCATTGACTTCAGGAGGGGTGGGGCGGGGCGGGGCAGGTGAACAGAAGCTGAGAGCCATAGCCCACGAAGTGGGGCTCTGTGAGTGGGGCTAGGTGGGAAGCCACACAGGGAGGGGACACAGAGAGAAAGGACAGGATTACTGTAAATGCCAGCAGAGCACACCTTCCTCCAGCGTAAACCTTGGCACACTGTATGGGAATGGCAGATGCTGCCTCATCACGTCCGGCCAGTCACCGGCCCCTGCCTGCCTTCCTCTCCACCTCTCCCGTGGCCTCTCTTCTCTGCTTCCTTGCCCCTTCCAGATCTCAAGCCTTCACCCTCGCCCACCGTGGCCCCTGCTGACCGGCTCCCATGCCTCAAGTCTGATCCACCTGCTCCCAATCTCTTGGCACACAGTCGCAAAGTTCATCTTTTAGAAAGGAAAACCCTGCCAAGCCCTTCAGCGTCTGCTCACGCCTCCTCCTCATGCCAGCACTCACTTGGAGGCTCTGTGGCACACAGTCAAGTGCCTGACACATTCCTTTGGTGTGTCCAGATTTTCTTAGTGCTTTTAACACCCTGAGGGAGAGAGACGCTTTCCAGCGC
Organism: Apodemus sylvaticus; assembly: GCF_947179515.1. NCBI lineage: Eukaryota > Metazoa > Chordata > Mammalia > Rodentia > Muridae > Apodemus > Apodemus sylvaticus. The sequence continues at coordinate 134,114,983 of NC_067474.1, read as the reverse complement.
CTGTCACCTTCCAAGGCGGTGTCAGAGCCAGAGTCTTCTGAACGCTAGCTACAGCAGGACAGAGTTGGCTTTGGGCCACAGAAATGTGCTGCTGGCTGCCTGGCTGTGCCTCACCCCTGCTCGTGGCTGTGAAAGCAAAGGGGATGTCAGAAGAAAGAACCAGGCCTTGTACCTCTGTCTGACTTCAAAGGCACCCGCTCCCACACACGCCTGGTACCTAACAGTTACTAGAGAGGGCTTGCAGCTCAGAGCAGGACCAAGGGACCGAATTAAAGGACACGGGACAAGCTCCAGCGTGCTTCCACGTACACTGGCAGTGTTCTTAGTTCCCTCAGGCTTCTGTTCCTTTAGAACTGGTCTCTCCAGCTTGTAAGGCTTCGTGCTGCCCTCAGCCCCACAAACACAGCTATCCTACAGAAGTCTCACCACCCCGCTGGGAGGCCTCCTGACCCCTGGGTGGTTGACTGCATCTTCCTGCACACTACATTCAACATGCTGGGCTGCAGCCAACACACTAGCAACAGATGTCCCAGTCGGTATAAAGGAACCATGCCCTCATGCCCTCAGAGTCTAGTATGGAGCCAGCGCATGGCCTGCTCCCCAGAAACCGCAGGGGTGATGAGGCCCACCTTCGATGGCAGTGCGGCACACCAGGTGGGAATAGGAGAAGTAGAGGGGAGTGTCCAGGCGGAAGTAGGACTCCATGACGCGCCGAACCTTTTCTGTCACGTTGTAGTACATATGGGCGCTCTGCAGAGGAACCTTCCCTTCCTGCCCGAGCTGCAAAGAAGACTGGGGGTCAGCTGCCCCGACTCTCTTCTACAGGCTGCCAGGACACTGAGGTACGAGGCTGCACAATGAAAGCACCTCCCGTCCCACCGAGGAAGGGGCGATCTCTGTCCCCCACACCTGACAGGCTCCTCTCCGCTCTCCTTTATAGTTTTCATGGCCTCTGCTCAGCAACACAGCCCCCTGGGATCAGGCCCCACGCCTGGGGACCCGTCTCATCTCAGTTGCCTCATTTTTATTGCGCCTGCTTTAGCAGCCAAGATTTACCAGGAAACCTCCTCGCCTTAGCTTATCCACCCTCGCTGGCAGCTGGAATGTCGTCAGCAGTGAGACACTTTACTTCTCCCTCTCTGTCCCCACCCCCAGCTCCTCCCTAGAGCCGGAGCGCATCCCCTCAACCCCTGCAGACGGATTCTCCCTGCTCCATGCTCTAGAGAACCAAGATGGATTTTGGATTTTACCTTGAGAGCTTTGAGGACAGTGACACCATAGAACTTTTCATTCGGGGTGTGTGGGGAGGTCTGACCTCGGTAGCCATCTCCTGACGTTGCTGCTGCCTAATGGACCCAAAAGACAAGACAAAGTTAGTCAGAGCAGTTTTGTGTGTGTGTGTGTGTGTGTGTGTGTGTGTGTGTGTCTGTGCATGTGGACATGCATGTGTGAGAGCGTGTGAATTTGAATGTGTACGCATGTGCCTTTGGGTGTGTGTGTATGTGCTTGAGTGTGTGTGCACCTGTGCACATGTGTGTGTGCTCATGCCCACGGGTGTGTGATGAGTGGGGTTGACCGAGGGCCGCAGGGCAGCAGGGACCGCTTTGCACCCAGAGCGGGAAGAAGGTGCCGTGACGGGTTCCTTACGTTGGTCAGTCTCTGCAGCTCCTGGCACTCATCGTCAGAGATCACACCATCCATCACCACTCGCTGGGAGCCATTCAAGACTTTGGAGTTCATGGTGAGGCTGATGCCTTCATACAGCAAGGGGCCACCTGAAAATCAAGGACTGGATGGACCAGGTCCCAGGGCAGCTCTGCCCAGGGCCTCCTCACAAAGAGCAGGCATTCCAGAGGCTTCAAAGGGGTGCAAGTCTGCATCCAAGGCCCCACGCTGCCATCAAACAGCCGCTGGCTCCGGCCCCTGAGTAAACAGCTGCACACACTCCCAAAACACGAACCTCAGAAGCTGGGCTCAATCCCCAAATCCTCCACTTACCGGGTGACTTTAGCAAATTACTTAACCACTCTGAGTTATACTAATTTTTTTTTTTTTTTTTTTTTTTTTGGTTTTTTTTTGAGACAGGGTTTCTCTGTGTAGCCCTGGCTGTCCTGGAACTCACTCTGTAGACCAGGCTGGCCTCGAACTCAGAAATCCGCCTGCCTCTGCCTCCCAAGTGCTGGGATCACAGGCATGAGCCACCACCGCCCGGCCGAGTTATACTAATTTTTAAAAACTATTTTATTTTAGCCGGGCAGTGGTGGTACACCTTTAATCCAGGCGCTTGGGAGGCAGAGGCAGGTGGATCTCTGAGTTCAAGGCCAGCTTGGTCTACAGAGAAAGTTCCAGGACAGCCTGGGCTACACAGAGAAACCCTGCCTGGAAGAAGCAGACGTTGAAGAAGTGGACTGAAGTTACAGACAGCTGGGAGCCACCAGGTGGGTGCTGGGGTTCAAACCCGGGTCTTCTGGAAGAACAGACAATGCTCTTACTGTTGAGCTATCTCTTCAAACCTCCATCCAACCCGCTTTTTTCTTTGAGATTGGATCTCACTGTGTAGACAAGGCTGGCCTCAGACTCAAGAGATCTACTAGCCTCTGCTGGGGTTAAAAGCAAGAACCACGGAACCCCCACACCCAGCCTCAAGTTTTTCATTTTTGGTTTTGGTTTTTCGAGATAGGGTTTCTCTGTGTGGTCCTGGCCGTTCTGGAACTCACTCTGTAGACCAGGCTGGCCTCGAACTCAGAAATCTGCCTGTCTCTGCCTCCCAAGTGCTGGGATTACAGGCATGCACCACCACTGCCCGGCCCCAGCCTCAAGTTTTAATCAATCACAGTTAATAGCATCTACCTTATAAGTTTGACAACAGATTAATGAGAACAACAAAGCAAGCTAAACTCTCAGTACAGTATTTGATTTACAGTGAATGCTCAAAAATGTTGCCCACGATATCTTCATTGTCATATTATGCATAAGAACAATCTTATAATCTGCCTAACCTACCTCATAGACATGAAGAGAAGCAAGGAAAGTAGAAAGCGACTTCTGTGCCAGAACAGACTTGTCACACACTATTCCTGTTCACGTCAATCTAGAAATGGCAAGGGGCAACGTTCTGCCTGTGGTTGCAAGGTGTCTGCTTGGGCCATGTTAGATACCTGGCTCAACCCCATCTGAATGCTGAGACCTTGTGAGTGATGTGGCAGAGCGAGGGCCTAACACAATTCTCCATAGTCAGAGAGCTGGAGAGAGCCATTCCCCACGGTCAGACAATAGCTGGCGCGAGAAACACCGCAGAGCCCTCACAAACTCAGAGGAGGGAAGTTACAGGAGGCTCTGTAAGGTCTTGGGTGTGACTAAGGGAAGAGATGATGCAAAGTACATTGGGAGTGGGGACAAGCATGACCTGTGGGCCAACAGCAGGCTCAGGGGACCAGAAACAGCTCATCCCATTTGATGTAGAGACATGGGGGATACAAACACACACACACACACACACACACACACACACACACACAGAGAGAGAGAGAGAGAGAGAGAACAAGTACACAGAGGATGCTTGACTATTGAGAATGCATGGTCCTGGTGTTTGGAAGACAGGCCTGGCATCTGCGTGGTAAAGGGTAAGAACAGACAGGAAGGGGGTTGGGCCTATGTGGGCCAAAGGCAATGGGAAAGGGAAAGGCAGGAGAGGAGGAGAGCAGAGGGTAGCCATCACTGTGGACCAGGAGTGCAGCAAATGGAGCAGAGAAGACAGGAAGCTTCCAGCTCCTGATAACAACGTGAGCACTTGGAGCGTGAGGCAGGAGGCTTATGCTAGCCATACTTGCTTTGACTAAGCTAGTCTAACTGTGACATGGGAATCTTACTTCTTAGCCAAAGGCCCATTCTCAGGGCTGTCTGGATGGCAGCTCCTTGGTGTGTTGAATGTGGAGGAAGTCCTAGCACCTGCTATGCCAGCAGAAGCTGGTATATGACGGGTTGAGAAAAGCCTTGTGGGTGCTGCCCCCCTGGTGAACGCAGGCGGGCATGCCACCTGCTGCGGGCTCACCTTCCCGCGTCAGTCTGCTCACATCCAAGGACTCCTTGGTTTTCTCCTCCACGAGGGTCTCAATCTCCTTCATGAGGTTGCCTATCTCCTGGGAGATGCGGGCTGCAGTTTCGCGTTCTGACCTGTGAGCATGGCGGCACTGAAGACCGTGCTGAGGTCAGCCCTGGTTCCTACCCCAGTGTCCCAAACTGGACCTCCCCAGCCCTGGCTAGGATCCCCTCTGCCTGGGTGCTCCGTCAGACCGAGCCAGCCGTGGGATTACTCACTTCTGTTTCTCCTGCAGTCTCTTGGGGATCACCTCTTCTGGAGTCCACGAGTCCTAAGGAAAACAGCAGGAGACTTAATCTTCCTGGTATCATGTGTGGCATACGGCTTCCTGCCTCACTGCCTGCAGGAAGGTGGACTCTTGGGACCTAAGTTACTTTTGATGGCCCAGGACCGCCTTCCACCATCCATCCACTGTGCCCCCATCCTATGCTTGGCTCAGTCCCGGAAAGCATCTCCCCACACTCAGTGCCTCCCTCTCTCCCGCCCTCGCAGCTCCTGCTCACCGGGTCCACAAAGGGAATTCCGAAAACGTCATAAGCGAAGAAAAGCAGTTCTTTCTCCAGCAGGCTTCGATGTCGGTATTCCTGGGCACTCTGAGGAAACAAAAAGTCTCCTAGATTTAGCCCTTACCCTTCAGCCCAGGGTGGCCCTCCCTGGCATTTTGCACTTCCCTATGCGACTGAGGTGCAGCATAATTCAGCTTCACTGAAGGAAAGGAGATCCCAGTGGGTCTCTGAAGCGGGAGAGTTGGCGACCCTCAGAATGGAAAGAGTCCAGTTTTGCTTTTGATGTTCTGGACATTGAATCCAGGGCTTCGAGCGTACCAGGCAAGGCTCTCTGCCAACTGAATTGTATCTTGAGCCCTCTTCTCCTCTTGGTATGTTTTATTTATTTACTTCGTGTGTTCTGGAGTGGGCGACCTCCACTGTGCACGTGTGGAGGTCAGAGGACGACTTTGTGGACTCTGTAGATTGAACTCAGGTCACAAGCTCATGTGGCAAATACTTTTTTTTTTTAAATTAGTTTTTGATTCTATTTATTTAGTGTGTGTGTGTGTGTGTGTGTGTGCTATGGAGGTCAGAGGACAATTTGTCAGTTTCTTTCTTGTACCATGAGGGTCCAGAGATTAAACTCAGGTCACCAGGCTCGGCAGCAAACGCCTTTACTCACTGCGCCATCTTGTCTGCCGTCTCACTACATAACCCAGGCTAGCCTTGAGCTTGTGATTCTTCTGCCTCTGCTCCCTGAGTGGGAGCTCACGGGCACTTCACTGTGAACTTCATCTTAAAGAAGAAGACTCTTGGGAGCAGCAGGGTTGAGAGAGGTCTTTCATTCACACCGGGTTTTGGGGTCCTCAGGCTCATGTTCTTTCTACTTGGCCACCCGCCATTCCTCAGAATGGCCGGACTCTATCCCTCCCTGAAGGTGGGCAGCTGCAGAATAGCTACGCTTGGCACTCTGACATCGCATGTGTGCTCAGGGGTAGGGCTTACCCAGAGCTGGGGAACTGAGTCCCTTTCAGGGTCACATCTTTTCCCTGGGTCCCTTACTAGGATCCAAGCAGCAGAAGGAAGAGAAAAAGAGAGACAGTAATAAAGTGGAGGCAGTTCAAGGAGGAACACATTAAAGGAATCCACCCTGTTGGCTACCACAGTCAGCCTCGAGGAAGTGGAAACTCTATCTGAAGGAGTTTAAATGATTGGCTTCCTGCTCCACGGTGCTTCCCAGCAGGGTGAGTGGCCTGGGCTGGGGATCAAACCCAGTATTAGCTACTCCTGCCTGGGGGAGAGTTCTTCCTGGGGGCAGACTTCTAAGTAAATGTGCCACACGGAGTACTTCCCTTCCCTTCCCAGGCTCATTAATAGGATCACAAGGAAGGAAAAAAAGTAATAACCAAGCAAGACAAAGAAAGATTGGAAGGGCTTTCTTAAAGCTAGAGGGCCGCCATCTAGTGGCCAAGAAGGATAACTACAAGAAAGCCAGTCTCACCTGGGAGGGGCTGACAATGGGATTACTTTCTCTAGAGACTCAATGCCAGAACTATGTGGGAGGAATTGGGGCTTGCCCCTCAGAGTTGAAGTCCGAGCTACCTAGGTTTTCTCTTCATTCTAGAGATGTGGATAATGCTGAGTAAGTGTAGAGAGCAGACAATGACAGGGAGAAATGCACTCTGAGACAAAAACAGAAACAGAAAGCAGGTGTGGGCAAAACAGAGCCACTAGGAAGGAAACAGCTCTGACTTTGGGTAAACAGCATCCAGCATCTAGTTTGGGCAGAGAAATCTGTGTGTCAATCTGAAGAATGCACATCGAAATCTAGAGGATTTGGCTTTGGCATGTTCTGCAGACTCCTGGTACTCCTCCCCACCCTGAGTGACAAGCTGAGTCCAGGCCCGCCCCACCCGCACCAGGAGCATCTTCTTCCTTCTGACTGGGTTCAGCCAGAAGCTGCCCTCGCTGAAGCAAGTCACTCACCACCCGGGGGCTGATGGAGCTGGCCTCTTCTTCTCCAAGCATGGCAGTATAGTAAGCCAGATTCTGGCTCATGACCTCATCACTGGGGAAGAAGAGGAGGTAGGTCTTGGCACATTCAATAGCTTGTGTATAGTTCCCAACTGCAAAGGAAGAAAAGAAAATGGCGGTGAGGGAAGGGTATAATCCTAGACACCAACAGCCACTTAGCATCCAGTTTCAGAGAAGCCTTGAGGCCACAATGACAGGACAAAGCAGTAACTTGCTACACATGACTGTCTAGAAGAGTAAGATTATAATAGCCGATAGCTTCCTAGACTGACGGACCTCTCCAACTCAACTACACATGCACACACACCACGTACTCTTGGATGTGCCCTATCGGCTGGTACCCAGTAGGTACCCAGTAAACAATTGCTAATTTGCTGAAGGTTTGTTTTTCCTGGATATTTTTAGTCCCCTTTCCCTGGGAGGAAGACTGTGAGCTCGTATCAACAATTGTACAAACTTACTGTGCTATTATTAATCTTCATTCAAATGCAAAGTTAGATTATAAATGTACAAAAAGGGACAAAAGAAAGAGGCCCTAGACTCCCCAGTTCCTCCCTTCTGGGCAGTAGAAATTGGCTACCTGGGTCACTGGCTTGTGACAAAACACCCAGGAATAGGCATGTGGCCTCCCATAGCCATAGACATGCTAAAGAAGTGGAGTGGTCACAAACCCTGCCTGCCTAGACTTCTTTTTTTTTTTTTTTTTTTTTTTTTTTTTTTTATTTGATATAATTTATTTACATTTCAAATGATTTCCCCTTTTCTAGCCCCCCCACTCCCCGAAAGTCCCGTAAGCCCCCTTCTCTTCCCCTGTCCTCCCATCCACCCCTTCCCACTTCCCCGTTCTGGTTTTGCTGAATACTGTTTCACTAAGTCTTTCCAGAACCAGGGGCCACTCCTCCTTTCTTCTTGTACCTCATTTGATGTGTAGATTATGTTTTGGGTATTCCAGTTTTCTAGGTTAATATCCACTTATTAGTGAGTGCATACCATGATTCACCTTTTGAGTCTGGGTTACCTCACTGAGTATGATATTCTCTAGCTCCATCCATTTGCCTAAGAATTTCATGAATTCATTGTTTCTAATGGCTGAATAGTACTCCATTGTGTAGATATACCACATTTTTTGCATCCACTCTTCTGTTGAGGGATACCTGGGTTCTTTCCAGCATCTGGCAATTATAAATAGGGCTGCTATGAACATAGTAGAACATGTATCCTTATTACATGGTGGGGAGTCTTCTGGGTATATGCCCAGGAGTGGTATCTGGCTAGACTTCTTAGTTGAGGCATTGGAGAGGAGAAAGCAGGCCTTACTGTTATAGTAGGCAAACTGTAGGTAATTATAGTGCGAAGGGAGGAAGTCTTCAAAAGGCTTTTCCCGACTTGGGTGGGACGCCAGCTCAGTAACACAGTTCTGCTTACAGCTGAGAACCTGGACGTAATGATCTGAAAAGAATCAGACAGGAGAATAATGAGGTCTTTTGCTTGTTTAATTTTGTTTTCCAAGTGTAACTTTCTCTGTGTAACTTTGGCTCTCCTAGGACTCACTCTGTAGACTAGGCTGGCCTCGAACTCATAGATCCGCCTGCCTCTGCCTCCTGAGTTTTGGGATTAAAGGTGTGTGCCTCCACTGCCTGACTAATAAAGTCATATTTAGGATTCAGATTCTGGCTAACATAGGCAAACCGAAGTGGAAAGCGATCTCTGTGTGGAGGATGAGTGCATGCTTTTGTGCACACGTGCATGCACATGTGTGCAAGTGTGAACACGTGTGTGTATAGGAGCCAGGTGATGTCAGCACCTTCTTCCATCACTCTTCATTACGTTTCTGAGACAGGTTCTGTACCTCAAGCTCACCCATATGATGAGACAAGCTCTAGCACGGGGATTACAGGGGAGTGCTGCCATGCTTGGATTTTATATGGGTGCTTAAGGATTTGAACCCAGGTCTTCGGTTTTTTGTTTTTGTTTTTTTTTTGTTTGCTTGTTTTTTTTTTTTTTTTTGAGACAGGGTTTCTCTGTGTAGCCCTGGCTGTCCCGGAACTCACTCTGCAGACCAGGCTGGCCTCGAACTCAGAAATCCTCCTGCTTCTGCCTCCCAAGTGCTGGGATTAAAGGCGTGCACCACCGCCACTGGCTCTTAAACCCAGGTCTTTTTTGCTTGTGCAGCAAGCATCTTTCTTACCCACTGAGCCATCTCCCTAGCCCCTGGAAAGCAATTTTTACTCAGAGTTCCAGACTTCAAAAATTTGAGGAGCTAGAGAGATGGCTCAGCGGTTAAGAGCACTGTCTGTTCTTCCAGAGGTCCTGAGTTCAATTCCCAGCAACCAAATGGTGCCTCATGACCATCTGTAATGGGATCCAATGCCCTCTTCTGGTGTGTCTGAAGATGGCTACAGGGTACTCATATACATAAAATAAACAAATGTTTAAGAAAAATTGGGGGTGCTGGAGAGATGGCTCAGCGGCTAAGAACACTGACTGCTCTTCTGAAGGTCCTGAGTTCAAATCCCAGCAACCACATGGTGGCTTACAACCATCCGTAATGAGGTCTGACTCCCTCTTCCGGAGTGTCTGAAGACAGCTACAGTGTACTTACATATAATAAATAAATAAATCTTAAAAAAAAAAAAGAAAGAAAAATTGGGGAATGGGGTTACATGGTGCTTGTGTGCATTGTCAGGACTTTGACCTTAAAGCCCTCTGAGGCCTGGTCAGGCCACACTCTCAACGGCACCCACCTGTGATGGCCTGGAAGAGGTCAGCACTGTAGTCTAGGTAGTTGTAGCCATCGTAGTCATAGGGCCCTTCGCAGAGGGCACGACACTCCTCATCAGCCACAAAGTACTCCTGCAGCGCCGCCTCCAGGTGGGGCACAGCTTCCTGAGGCTTCTCCTCTGAGTAGAGTCGCACCCCTAGCCGAAACTCATGCTACTGGAGGGAAAGTGTACTCACAACAGGCTCCAGAGGAGCCCCTCGCCTTGTCCTAAGCCACTATCACGGAGTGACGATTCCTACTCCTGAGTTAGGGATGGACGGGGTCCTGGATGTGCCTACACAACAAAGGCTGACAGTAAACGGGCTTCCAAGCACCCTGGAATTCCCAAGGCTTCACTCTTGTTGTAGGGAGAAGAGAGAGCTCGCTGTGATGTTTATAGGTTTCTGTGGTGCTTACGGTTTTCAGATGACACAGGCTAGAGGAAGACGGCTCAGTGACTATAGTGTATGCTATCACGTACAGCCAACCGAGCTTACTTTAAAAGTCCTCTGGTACTGGTAGAGTGCTTAGTGTGCATACTGTGCATGGGTGCTGTTGTTCTGATAGTGTTCTTATATTTGTATGTATATCTGAATGTTATGTATGTGCGCACACACATTCTTTTGTTGAATATGAACCCAGAGCCTTGTGCATACTAAGCACATGTTCTACCAGTGAGTATACCCTAGGTTCTCCAATGTTCTGATTTATAAACTATTAAAATGATCAAGAACATGAGTTCTTTATAAAAATGCTATTCAAATGTTAGATCAAAAAGGTCCTGAAAATACACATAGAATATGATATTAAATTAGGCTAAAAAATGAAATATGGGGGTTAGAGAGATGGCTCAGTGGTTAAGAGCACTGGCTGCTCTTCCAGAGGTCCTGAGTTCAAATCCCAGAAACCACATAGTGGCTCACAATGATCTGTAATGGGATCCGATGCCCTCTTCTGATGTGGCTGAGGACAGCTACAGTGTACTCACATACATAAATAAAATCCTAAACAAAAAAGAAATATGGAAGACTTGGGGAGAGCCTGGAATACACAGCACAGAACCACATAGCAGTGCTCTCTCTCTCTCTCTCTCCTTCTCCCCCCTCTTCCTCCCCCCCTCTCTTTTTCATACACACACACACACACACACACACACACACACACGCGCGCGCGCGTGCGCGCGCGCGCGCCTGCGTTGGAGGATGTCTTTTCACCATGTGGGGCTTGGCCTCCAGATCCCTGAAGTCTGCCTCCTTTACTCCAGACATGGTTTGGTAATAGTCGAGGTTCTGCCGCATTTCCATGTGCTCAGGATTGCCCACAAAGAAGGTGTGTGCCGCTGCCACAGCTTTCTCCAGCTTGTTTATCTATAGATGATGTAAAAGAATAAGTTCACATGCAAATTCTGTGCATTTTGATTGTTTGCTTGGTTGGTTTCTTTGTGTGTACATACATGTGTGTGTGTGCATAAGTGTGTGTGTGTGTGTGTGTGTGTGTATGCTGACATGGGGTGTTGCTATATAGGTCAGTCTCAAACTCCCAGTCCACCTGCCTCAGATCCCAAGTGCTGGGATTATAGGTGAGACTTTGTCTCAAAACAAAATAAAAACAAGCAACTAAACAAAAACTGATTGAAACTTAGTGACTGAGCTGAAGGGTCTACAGCTGCAATGATTTGGCAATCCTGCAGAAAGAGCAGTTAACAACTGCACTGTGGTGACAATCCAAGGGCTGCTGTAGAATACTGTGCCACCACGCACCACGCCCAGCTTACACTCCCCAGCGCTTCAGGACTCTTCCTGCTTCCTTTGCTAGGTCCCTCAACCCTCACCGTCCTCCCTCTGGGCACTGGCACCTAGCTTCCTCTGGTGGACTAAGGCACAGGGCTTCTAATTCTCCCGTTTTCACCACCACCACTTTCTCCTTCCAGAATTAACTTTCTGAGAATGAGGACTGATGATGTGCAGAAGCCTCTCTAAACTTTGCAGTCATTCCTGGCCTCCCCACACGGAAGTCATGCAAGGGGCTACCCCATGGCCCCCAATACATCATGCTCTACCTCTACTTTCCCCTCTCTGGGAATAACCATTCTTCAGTGTCTCCTCTTCCCCAGGCCTAATTTAACTGAGGCAAAGCTAGAGTTTCCCTCCTTTGTGCTCCCCCAGTCCCAACTTAACTGTATAACCTTTTCTGTTAGCCCTTTGTACAGTGACTCCTAGCAGTGACACAAGAAAAACAAAGGATCAATCCTTGTAAGCAACTGTCCAAGAACTGGAATGTAGTAGGTGCTCAATAAATGTCAACAAATTTTAAGTAGTGCTATTAAGAATTAATGACCCCAGCCGGGTGGTGGTGGTGCACGCCTGTAATCCCAGCACTTTGGGAAGCAGAAGCAGGCGGATTTCTGAGTTCGAGGCCAGCCTGGGCTACAGAGGGAGTTCCAGGACAGTCAGGGCTATACAGAGAAACCCTGTCTCGAAAAAACCAAATCCAACAAAACAAAACAAAACAAAACAAAAAATGACCCCAGGAAGAACCCAATCAGTCCAACACAATTTCCAGTAACCAGAAGGAGTGAAGGGGACAAAGCAGAAATCTGAGGTCCCCAAGAGCCTCTAAGTCTCTCTTTAGGTCGAACTGAAAGGTCTGTGAAACTGTTGTAGCTATGTAGTCTGCATGTGCAGTCCATCCCTCTACCATGAGACTAAAAACATTTACTCAAAGGATACTGTATCAGGGCAAATGAGGCAATAAACAAATGTAAAGTGCTTTAACAGAATCCTGGGTGATACTGCCAGTCATCACCGGCAGACAAGGCTGGTGTTCCAAGCCCGTTTGTTGACTTGGCCTTAAAGCGCTGTGGCATCCCAAAACACAGTCATTTTCTTAAAAAAAAAAAAAAAAAAAAAAAAAAAAAAAGCCAGAGGGTCCTCCACAGGGCGGAGCCAGGCAGCCCCTGCTGGCGACGTGGCAATCCCAAGTCCTGAAAGAGCGCTGCTGTTGGACTAGGGAGCAGGGAAAGCACGATTGGAGAACAAACCGGAAGGAAGATGCGGCAGAAGCACTTGGACACTTGCAATGAAGTTCGGCTGGGAGACCCAAGCGGCCGCCTCCGTTCCCTCTTAGGAGGGCTTCCCAAAAGAAAAAGGTCAGGTTTTTCTTGGCTTGGGCTGTCACTACTGGCTGGACCTTTAGGGTTAGCATCTGCCTATAAGAACCGGGTGAAGCGCTCAAAGTCGGCCAAGAGCTCCCCAGCCAAGAGCTCCCTTCCCTTCCTGCCTTCTCGTCCCTGCTCTGCTCCCCAAGTTCCCCCAGGTCGCTCCCGGCCACCGCTCCGGACCAGTCGCACCTTGAAATAGGCGACCTGCAGGTAGTTGTACGGGCTCCGCTTGTTGAACTCCAGGTCCAGTTCCTCACTCAGCAAGTGGGCAGAGGGCGGCCCGAGGCAGCGGCGCAGGCAGGCGGCACGGCGCAGCACAGCTCCGAAGAAGCGCAGGTCGTGCAGGGCGGCGGCACCCGGGTCCTGGCTCAGGCTGGGGGCGAGACCGAGATCGAGGTCCGGCGCCCACGGCAGTTCGGTAGCACAGCGTGTGCGGCAGCGCAGGCGGAGGGCACGGAGGGCCGCCCGTGAGCGCAGCGCCCGTTCCATGTTCAGGACCACCCCGGGCCAGTCCCCGCGCGCGTAGGCCGCGGTCCCTTCTGCGTAAAGCAGGTCAGGGGCTGCCACGTCCCATCCCGGCTCAGACTCCGCCGCAGCCCACAAGACGGCGGCTAAGGCGACAGTTAGCATCGCGGCCAGCAGCCTCCTTACGCTCATTGCCACGGTCTTGCCCCTCCACTTAACGGGACTGCTCGCCTGGGGCACATTCCAGAGTCCCGCCCCCACAGAAGCCACGCCCCAACCCCAGAAGGAAACTTGCTTTTAACCAATCCAAACACTTACTCTTCGTGAGGCTCCGCCTCTAATCTCCTGCGCACAGCTCAGTGGCCTGAGAATGAGAAAGCCACGCCCACAGCTGTTGTGCGCCTGCGCGTCAGGCTGAGCTCCCCAGCGGGTGGTGGGGCTGAGGTGCTATTATGGCGGACCCCGGGGTTCCCGGCCGGTACGAAAGTGGCACGGGAAATCTGGGGAAGGAGGCGGCGGGTCCTGGAGGTAGGTGGGACTGAGTTGCCGGGGTAAGAGGTCGCAGCCGGGTTGCTCTTTCTTGCTGTCTCGCGGAAGGCTGAGGGCTTCAACTTACGCCTATGTTCCGGGTGTGTATCGCAGGAGCCCTGGTGGAGCTCACCCCGACCCCCGGCGGCCTGGCTCTGGTGAGCCCCTACCATACCCACCGGGTCGGGGACCCCTTAGACCTCGTGGCGCTCGCTGAGCAGGTGCAGAAGGTGAGGAATAGCCAGCCATCTTCGTACTTTATCCTGCCTCTTTGGGCTCGGACTTCACTTTATATCTGCACCCTTAGGACAACCTGTGAACTCTGCAGAACTGAAGTTACCATTCCATTTCACACGAAGAGGAGCACTCTATCCCAATTCCTTTGTTGTTGTGTGTTTTGAGACAGGGTCTTTCTACATAGCTCTGGCAGTCATGGAACTCACTATATTATAGACTTGACTGGCCTCGAACTCACAGATCCACCTTCCTACGCCCTCACCCCCAACCCCCACCCCATGCTGGGATCAAATGTGTGAGCCACCATGTATGGCTTCTATACCAAATTTTTAAATAGTCACTTATTTTATTCTGCTTCCCGTAAGGTCTTTATCTGTCACCCAAGAGCTTGTGGAACTTAAAAATATATGTTCTTGCTTTCCTTAAAAAAACAACAAACAACAACAAAATGGTGCTGGAGGTGTAGTTTAGTGTTAAACCACTTGCCTAGCCCTGAATTTGATTCTTAGCACTACCAAAAAACATGCAAAAAGGCACAGTGTAAAATTCCTATTTCAAAAAGACCACACACAATAAAATTGGAGACAGTTTCATTTGCTGTATAGACTAGATTGGCTTTGAATTCAGCCTCCCAAAGGCTGGGTATTATAAAGGTTGCTGTCACACATGGTGAATTTCAGTGGATACAGTATTCCTATGTCCAGAGCTTAGACATCAGTTGCCATAATAGGTAAAATAAAGAACATATGCAAAATAATGGAAAAGACAATAGAAGTTTTGACCCAGTAGTTTTGGACACATTATTTCTCTCCCGAGGAGTTTTGGACACATTGTTTCTCTCCCGAGTAGTTTTGGACACATTGTTTCTCTCCCTAGTAGTTTTGGACACATTGTTTCTGGGGCTCTGAGTATATAGAATGAGAGCTTTGAGGTGGAGAGGCTCACAGGTCTAAGTGAAACTCCAGTTTCCTTTTCTTAGCAAGACTTCCCCTGTAGAGTCTTTTTCAGTGTCAGAGCCTGACTGCTTTAAAAGCTTCTAGTGTTCCCTTTCTCTTGTATAAACTAGTTTATTTGGCAGTTATCGTGTTCAAGAGTTTGTTTTGATCAAGAAAATTAATGATTGACAGGCCAAAATCCCTCACATAAAAATGTGTCTGCTGTAGTACTTAAGAAAAAAATCAAATGTTTAGGAAAGCCCTTTTAACTAAAACCTTACTTTTTTTTTTTTTTTAAGAGAGATGGGCACAAAATAGGTTTAGAAGACTATCACTTGTCTGTTTAATCAGATTGCTATTGGAGGGAGGATAGCTAGGGATAAAATCTTGGGCAATCAACACTTTGAATTTTTTGTTGTTGTTGGGTTTTTTTGTTTTTTGGGTTTGTTTTTTTCTAGACAGGGTTTCTCTGTATAGCCCTGGCTGTCTTGGAACCCACTCTGTAGACCAGGCCTGCCTCTGCCTCCCAAAGTGCTGGGATTATAGCGTGCGCCACCACTGCCCTGCTAACATTTTGAATTTTTGAGTAGTGACTGTCATGGACTAAGCCAAAGAGAGAAGGAACACAGTTTTAGTCTTTTTTTTTTTTTATGATTTATTTATTTATTTTATGTATGTGAGTACTTTGTCGTTCTCTTCAGAGACACCAGGAGAGGGCATTGGATCCCGTTACAGTTACAGATGGTTGTGAGCCACCATGTGGTTGTTGGGTATTGAACTCAGGACCTCTGGAAGAGCAGTCAGAACTCTTAACTGCTGAGCCGTCCCTCTAACCCAGATTTAGTCTTTTATGCTGGTGACATATAAAGGATATATTATTCTGTTGCCTCCAGTTCTCTAGAATAATCCATCTTTGAGAAGCTGAAGAAAAAAAAAACACTTTAAAAATGAATTGAGACTTGGAGAAGAGGTTCAGTGGTTAAGAGCACTAGCACTGACTGTTCTTGTTGAGGGTTTAGTGACCAGAACTCATGCTGAGGCTCACAGCTATTTGTAACTCCAGTCCTGGGGTTCAGGTGCCTCTCTGGACATTGCTTGGACACAATGCACATACACACATGCAGGCAAACACCTATATACATACAATTAAGAGCTAATGAAATCAACATATTCACTGTCTACATACTGAAATACACGTGCTGCGTGGACTGTCTCCTGATTCCTTTAATGTGTGGTCAGAAAGCTTTCGGAGGTTGGGATTGAGACATGGATTTTGGAATTAAATTTAACTATGTTCAGATCCTTCAATTGCCATTTATTGTAAAATGTCACCATGCCTGCCTTGAGTCTTAATACGTAGCTTAAGTTATCGTTTCTGGAGAGTTAGAGGCCATTATTAATGTAGAGATTCTCAGAGTGCTTGGGTCCAGGATCAGTGCCTACTAATTATGTGTACCCTTTGGAACTGGCAAAAGGACTCACTGGTTAAGAGTATTTGCTCCTGCAGAGGATGCAGGTTTGGATTCTAGAACCTACCTAGTGGCTCATAGTCATTTATAACTCCAGTTCTAGGTGATTCATTGCCCTCTTTTGATTTTCTTAGATGCCAGGCACACATATGTTACACGTACGAATAAATACAACTTTTCAAAAATGTACTCTTTCCTTAATTTCTTTTTAGTTAGGCTCTGGTTTGCACAATGTCCCATAAAGGGAAAAGGGATTAGAGAGATAGCCTGGTGCCTTAGTATTTTACTGCTGTAAACAGACACCATGACCAAGATAACTCTTAGAAAGACAACATTTAATTGGGGCTGACTTACAGGTTCAGAGGTTTGGTCCATTATCATCAAGGCAGGATCATGGCAGTGTTCAGGCAGGCATGCAGGCATGGTCCAGGAGGAGCTGAGAGTTCTCCATCTTGTTCTGAAGGCAAACAGGCGAAGACTGACTTCCAGGCAGCTGGGACAAGGGTCTTAAAGCCCAGGTCCACAATGACATACTTCCTCCAACAAGGCCACACCTACTCCACAAGGCCATACCTCTTAATAGTGCCATTCCCTGGGCCAAACTTATTCAGACCACCACAGCTGGTCATCTAGGTGAGCACTTGCTGCTCTTGCAGAGGACCTGGGTTCAGTACCCAGTCCTATGGTGTGGTATGCACCCTCTGTAACTCTGAGTCTATGGGATCTGAGAACTTCTGGCCCCCTCAGGCACCAAGAAAGCCCACAGCACACATATATACAAGTATGTAAACACTCATATATATGAAATTAAAGTGGCTGTTTAAAAATGAAAGGGAAAGGGAGGTGATTATAAGCTTATTCTTCTCATAAACCTGTCTTAAATATGGAGACTGCGTTTTCTCTTTATTAGCTATATGGATTTTTCTTGTCCTAAAAACAATTTATTTTATTTTATTTTATTTTATTTTATTTTATTTTGGTTTTTTTGAGACAGGGTTTCTCTGTATAGCCCTGGCTGTTCTGGAACTCACTCTGTAGACCAGGCTGACCTCGAACTCAGAAATCTGCCTGCCTCTGCCTCCCAGAGTGCTGGGATTACAGGCATGTGCCACCACCACGGCTTGTTTTTTGTTTTTTAAACCATGGCCTATAGGACCATCCATGACCGGTTGCTGCCCTTACCCTTTTAAAATTCATTATGTGTGCCTTGAAGTTTTAGGTAGGTATGGTGTAGGTAATCCAACTGAGGTGATGATCAGACTCCTACACTAGCAGGTGCTAATAGTCCGTCACAAGCATCTTTTGATTTTCTTTCTTTCTTTCTTTTTTTCTTGTTTGACACTGTCTCACTATATAGGTAGCCCTGGCTATAGATGAGGCTGGTTTCTAACTGACAGAGGCCCACCTGCCTCTACCTCTTGAGTGCTGGGATTAAAGGTGTAAGCTACCACATCTGGCTTGATTTTCATTTGCAAAACTCATTATTTTAAAGATGTTCAAACATGGAAAATGGGTTGGATGTGGTGCACGCCAGTATCTTCATACTTGAGGAGGCAGGAAGATTGCAAGCTTGAGGCTTGCCTGGGTTCATTAGTGAGTTCTATAACCACAGGAGCTCCACACTGGGGAAAACAAAATCAAATGATGTCAGGAGATGAGGGTGTGGAAGCATCAAAGCCCAGTGTGATTAGAGTTGAGAGTGAACTGCAGCAGAGATGAAGGAGCCTTTAATTCTGGGTGTGGGGTCATTAAAGTGTGGGCTTCCCCTGCGTGGGGCTTGAGGGTGGGTCGGGATTACATGGCAATGGAATGGAAAGGCTGCTCTGTGTAGGGCAGAGCTGCTGGCATAACTCCTTGAACTGCATCCCCGTGAGAGCACGGGGCCTCTTGCTGTTTCATCCCAGAGTTTGGTTTTCTCTCCTCTGTAGGCTGATGAATTCATCCGAGCAAATGCTACTAACAAGCTGACAGTCATTGCTGAGCAAATCCAGCATTTGCAAGAACAAGCTAGGAAGGTGAGAAAGAAATATCATCAGGGCTGGTGCTGGTTAGGCCAGCTGTCCTTTTCCTGTGCTTGGGAGGATTGGATGACCTTGCTTATAATCATGCCACCACCATTGCTTCTAATACATTCTGAACATGTAGAGATTTTGGATAAAATGCAAGGAATATGCCCAAAGGCTTTCGTCAATTATTTGGCATTGCTATGA
The DNA here is from genome assembly GCF_947179515.1 of Apodemus sylvaticus. NCBI lineage: Eukaryota > Metazoa > Chordata > Mammalia > Rodentia > Muridae > Apodemus > Apodemus sylvaticus. Next base: position 134,096,597 of record NC_067474.1, on the reverse strand, counting down.
TGAAATACCTGGGGCAGGTCAACCCTATAATGTGTGTGTGTGTGTGTTTAAAAGATTTATTTATTTAATGTATGACTTTTCTATCTGCATGTAAGAAAAGGGAATCAGATCCCAGTATAGATGGTTATGAGCCACCATGTGGTTGCTAGGAATTGGACTCAGGACCTCTGGAAGTGCTCTTACCCACTGAGCCATCTCTCCAGTCCTATGATGTTTATTTAGCCCACGGGTTTAGAGGTTCAAGGGCAGGGTGCTGGTGTAGCTCAGCCCTGGGAATTGTCTGGACCATATCTACTCATGGGGGGGGGGGGGGAAGAAAGACATCGTCAAACAGGAAGCTAGAGGTTCAGACGTGAGGCCCAGGCCTTCACAATGCTGCACCCAAACTCAAGTCTTCATGTTGCTCTTCCCAAAACTCCCTCCTGAGGGCAGTGCCTATGAGACTCAAGGTCCTTCCTCTTACATCTCTGCTTTCATGACCAAGCTCCTAGGATCCTTTAGGAGATAAATGGCATCTGACCCAAAACAGAGGTTAAGAGAAGTGAGCGTTGTTTGTTTCTTAGCTAGGAGAAAGGGCAGGGTTTTGTTTTTGTTTGTTTGTTTGTTTTTGTTGTTTTTTTTAAGGGAGGGAGGGTCTCTCTTATAAAAGCAATGTACCTGAAACAGGAAAAGACCTTCAGAATCCCCCAAGCCAGCCACACTCATTTAAAAACCTTATCCCTTTAAAAGCTTTTCCCAATGTAGCAGTTTGTGTAATTTTCACATCCTCAGAACTATTTGGACCCCAATAGGAAGTTGTTGCTACTGGGGAAAGGGATTGAAGGTTTTTTGCATGCTTTGGTTAGAGGGATGTGGGTGAGGCTGGATAACCTCTGACTCATCAGCTGTCACTCCTCTGTGACTGGCAGGTGCTGGAGGATGCTCGCAGAGATGCCGACTTGCACCATGTGGCTTGTAATATGGTGAAAAAACCTGGCAGCATTTACTACCTTTACCAGCGGGAAAGTGGCCAGCAGTACTTTTCCATTATTTCTCCAGAGGTAAGAACATTCATTCTTACCTCCAAACCAGCTCCAGCTTTTGAGGAATTCTGGGCATATTTGTATGAATATGTAAACATGTGCTGGGCAGTGGTGGCACACACCTGTAATCCCAGCACTCTGGGAGGCAGAGGCAGGCGGATTTCTGAGTTCGAGGCCAGCCTGGTCTACAGAGTGAGTTCCAGGACAGCCAGTGCTATACAGAGAAACCCTGTCTCAAAAAAACCAAATCCAAAAACCCAAAAAACAAACAAACAAAAAAACCAAAAGAAAAAAAAAAAAAGAAAATGTAAACATGCATATTGGTCTGTGGTTTCCTAGAAAAACGAGGTGATGTGAGCCCAGGTGTGGTAACAAGTGATGTGTGCCTGAATGACATTATCTGACATGTACTGTAACTTCCAGCAATGGTTTGAGCAGTCTGAGGTGAGAAGCACAAGACGTCTGTAGGAAGAGAACTTTTCACTCCTCACCCTGATGAGAACTTGCTCCTTTGCCCTCTAGGAATGGGGAGCAGGCTGTCCCCATGACTTCCTTGGTGCCTACAAGCTGCAACATGATATGTCGTGGACTCCTTATGAAGACGTGGAGAAGCAAGATGCTAAAATCGCCATGATGGACAAACTGCTGAGCCAGCCCGTGGCCTTGCCCCCATGCACTGAGCCCTCCTTCCAGGGACTGCCTCACTGAGTATGGCTCTGACTAGCAGCCCCATGAGCAAGGCCTGAGCGCTACCCACCTCCTGTCCACATCATTCTTTCCCTGGGAGTGGGGGGAAGGAGGACTATGGGTATTTGGGTGAATCATGAACTGCTTGGAAGATGATCTTGATGATGTAGCTGCTGTTTTGCTGTCAGTTGGGATGGTAAGGAATCACAGAACTGGGGGATCTTCTTGGGTCCGCTGATGCTCAGTCAGTTGGTTTCCAAGGATTGGCTGGTGCTTTCCTTCACCTCCAGCTGTTCCTCCCTTTAAGTCAAAACACTGGGGAGGAAGAGCCTTCCTAGCAAGCTGGTGAGTCATTCTCCAAGAGGAACCGTTTGTCTCTTTTTTGTGTCGGGTTGGTATTGAAGCTGTCTTCATAGGTGCCTCCACGCTGATCTCAGGCTGACCCAGGAGCCTCAGTGTTGCCTAAGAGGGATTGAAAAAACAGCAAAGCCTTGGCCTGGCTAGGTGAGAGTGTTGACTCTAGAGTTTCAGTCCTGATGGCGTCCCGTTTGCCCTTCTGCCCTTCCATCCTAGTGAGACTGACGGGACACTGAAGCAGCAGCCCGGCAGGCCAGGTTTGGGAAGTCATCCTAAATCCTGCAGGTTAGACCTAGAAGATGTATGCAAGGCTGCCACTGCTGTTTATGTGTCCTTCCTAAAGCCTTCTTAGGGACAGCCTGAGCACAGCACCACCACAAGGCAGACCCATCAAATGGAAGGGCTGGAGAGAAGGTCAGCCATCCAGGGGCTTGCTGCTCTGCTGGAGGACCTGAGTTCCATTCCCAGTCAGCTCATAACCACCTGTAAGAGAGACCTCACACTCTCCTCTGACTCCATTAGCCAGACACACGTGGCACACACCAACACCCCCCCAGATATACATATCCATACATTTAAAAATGAATCTTCTCAAAGAGGGATAGTATGGAAGAATAGGGCAGGAGGACACAAAACAAGAAAAATGAAGAGACAGGAGTATTTCTGAGTTCGAGGCCAGCCTGGTCTATAGAGTAAGTTCCTGGACAGCCAGAGCTACATAGAGAAACCTTGTCTTGAAAAAACAAACAAAAAAGACCGATCTGTCCTCAGGTTAGGAGTTGTTAACCTGTAATTGACTAGTACTGGTTGGCTTTAATATGTTAATCCTGCCTTAGCATCCCTGGTGGTGGATTTACAGGCATGAGCCATCACACCTAACAAGTTAGCTCAGATTGGAACTCTTACTGAATAAATGATGAACTGAATGGACAGGGTGATGGCGTGTTTACAGTATTCATGAGGCTCTGATTCCATCTCCAGTACCGCACACAAGCAGAAGGTGCTGGACAGGGCCTTTTTTAGCTAAAACTGCTGTGACCGACTGGGCTTTTTGACCTTGACCTCATTTCCCATTTAGATAAGTTAGTCAGAAGTGACTGCCTCAGTGCCATGTAGTTTATTGTTCTCAAGAACTTGAGGCCTAGGTGTTTGAGCCCCCAAGCCCAAGTTTGGGTATAGACTGTGTGCTGTTGTTCATGGCCTCCCTTATGAACAGTACACCTTATGAGCTAGAAACATCCATGCCTAGCACAAGAACTGATATCTGACAAGGGACTCCCCACTCATTCATTCAGCTCCCACAGAAACGCCGTGTGAGGGAGTCGCTCATTGGGAAGCTGCAGAGCTGGAAGCTGGGCTTTGCTGGGATATCAGTTCATTCTGACATTGAACATTGCCCACGTCTTCAGGAGGCTCTGACCTGTGTGGTAATGATGGAGTTTGAGAGGTAAACAAATTGCCACAGGGTTAGTGGCTTAAAGCAACATTCATCTATCCATGGTTTTGTGGCCACAGTTTGACTGGGCCTTTCGCCTCTGGGTTTTGGTGATCCTGCAGGGGTGCAGTCAGGTTTTTGGTTAGGGCCCTACTGTCTGCTTCCAAGCTCACTTGATTTTGCCAGAATATTGGTTCCTTGGAGATTGCTAAGATACCTCCTGATGATATGGTAGAGGCCCCCTCAGCTTCGTAATGCAGGGGTCCAGCAACATAGGCATTCTCTATCAGAGAAAGGACTGGCGCTCACTAGGGCAGGAATTCTAACCTATGTAGTCCCACCACAGAAATGATGGTACCTTTGCTGGATTCTGTTTAGAAGCCAGTCTCTAAGCCAGCACATGGAAGGGAAGAAATTACACAAGAGTATAGAGTGCAGAAGACAGAGATCATAGATCTTACAGATCACAGATCTTACAGTCTGCTGCAGTGCTCATTTGAGACAGAGAAAGTAACCAATATGGGGTAAAAGAAGTATCAAAAGGTGATTGTGATTGGATAGTGTTGATACTACAGACCTGGACTTGACAGTCAGCATTGGCAAAATAGCCTCCTGACTACATTCCACTCCCCTGTCCTGTGACACGCAGTCATCAGGCTGAGCCACTGAAATTGTAGATTACCCCCACTTTTGACATTTCCAACAGCACCTGGAGGAAAACTTTCTATTCAAGAAGATGTACTTCTGCACTGGCCACCAGGAAGTGCCCGTGCTCCTTCCTGGCTACTGTGATTGCCTGGCTGAGTGCCAGCTGTTGATTGATAATGCCTGGTGGTTCTGGATACCTGATTCAGAATGGGAGAATTAGGACCTAGTGAGTATATGTAACAAATGCTGTTCATCAGGTGCTCATCCCTCTGTCCTGGCCATTTCCTGAGCACTAAGTTCTCATTTCCAGGTTCTAGAGGATAATCTCAGGGTAGGACAGGGCCTTTTTTGTTTGTGATAGAGTGTTTTGGTTTGGTCTGGTTTGGTTTTTTCAAGGCGGGGTTTCTTTCTGGATTCCTGGCTGTCTTGGAATTCACTCTGTAGACCAGGCTGGCCGTGGATCTACAGAGATCCACCTATCCCGGTCTCCTGAGTGCTAGGATTGATTATGTGAGCCACCACAGCCTGGCTCCAGGGCCCTATTTCAAAAGAAGCAAAGTCTGCTAGGGGAAGAAACTAGTTATAGCATGGTAGGTATAAGGACTTCATGGAGGTATGGGTAGGACACTGAAGAATGTGGGAAGACTTTGAAGGCTCTATTCTGTGTATAGGGCACTTGTGTTTGGGGGCCAGGGAGGGTTCTTTGTGGGTGAAATGTATTGGATATGCTTTTAACCTCATCAGACAAAGTACTCTTGGTCTTTACAAGGAGTGTGGTAAGACCGTTCTAGGCAGAAAATTCTAACAACTAAAGAGATGGATGGAGGAGGAAAAGAGATGCAGTTGACATAAATAACATCAAGGGCATCGGTAGCAGCCTGACCCCTGCGGAGGTACAGCAGCTGGAGCGAGCCCTGGCAGGCAGGGGTGATGGCAGCCGAACCCAGGTCTGCACTACTGGCCTTCAAGAAGCCATGTCTCATCCAGCAGGACAGGGAGGGCCTGGACCGAGCCAGCAGCACTGGAGTGCGAGGTGCCAGATTGTGTCAGTTGTACAGTGTTATCTGTGTTATCTCTGGAATTTCAGTCCTAAAAGTCAGTGGCTTATCACTTTGTTTTCTTGGGGAGTTGTGTGTGGGTATATAGAGGCCAGAGATGTGGATCCGTCTCTGCAAGAGCAGTAAGCAGTCTTCACCACAGACTCATCTTTCTAGACCCCTGTTTGTTTTGTTTGGGCTTTTCACCTTAGCGCTGTGTAATGGTGTGGCTTACAGTGACTACTGTCTGACTTGATGATGTCCATGTGGTATTCTACAGTCTGATAGGCAGCCAGTGAAGGTAAGAAGATAAGCCAGAGGAGGAATCTAAAGCGGCTCTTCAATGTCTGGCTTGAGTGTGTTTGTCCTCTCAACAGACTATGGAAGAAAAAGACATTGTTGTGGGTATGCACCAGAGAAGACCGCTCAGACATGGGTTCAAGCCAACAGAAAGGCTTTACTAGCTGGTTGGTTACTACACTCGGTCTTGAGGATCCCAGTGTAGCACTGAGCCTTTCTCAGGGTGAGCTTTTAAGCACAAAACCCACGTCCTGGGTTGAAATATTTCAGTTACCAAGAACAGTTAGCCAGGAGCAGAAGCAGGAAAGCAAGGTTAGCACATTTAGAGCTGTTCCCAGAACTATGAGTTTGATGGATTAGGCCTTTGTTTTAGTTTGGGCAGGTGTTGCCGTCCACGTGCTGAGTTTTACAGCCTAAGGTCTGGGACTCTGTTCAAGACACTCTGATATCTTTTAACATAATTAGTGACCTATATTTACTTCAAGAATCTACCTTGCTGGCTCTGCCCAAGCTCACTGGGTGTAACCACTGACTGCGCTCCTTCTCCACCCCTAGGATCTAGAAGGAGGCCTAACTTTTGTATTTACTTTTCCAAGTTATTAGGTATATAGGTAAAGAGATAGCATGTCTAGGGAACTTTTATTCTATCAAATGTCCCCTTTATCTGATTTTAATCTCCATGTGGCCCATCGCCCATGAGGTCTGAGTGGGAACATTTTCAGTTCAGAAAGTGGCTCCTGGCTATTCAGATAGCAATGGTGAGGTCAGGTTTAAACAAAGCTGTATTTGCTTTGGGCAAGCCATAACAAATCATATCTACCTCCATCCATGCATTACCTCGGTCATGTCTTAGCAGGTAGTTCTAGAACTTTACAGAGTGACGTACAAAGTAAGTGTGGCTAGGCAGTGGTGGTGTCCACCTTTAATCCCAGCACTTGGGAGGCAGAGACGGGCAGATTTCTGAGTTCGAGGCCAACTTGGCCTACAGAGTTCCAGGACAGCCAGGGCTACACAGAGAAACCCTGTCTCAAAAAACCAACAAAACAAAAACCAAAGTGCGTGTGGCTAGTGTGGGGTGCATGTCTCTAGTGCATGCATGCCTGTACTGCTCCTGGAAAGCTGAGGTGAGAGTCTGGATGCCAGTTTCAGACCAGCACGGGGGACTGTCTCAAAAAAAAAAAAAAAAAAAATTAAAAAAAAAGGGAGTGACAGTGGTGTTGGTGCCTGTGGAAATAGGCAGTAAAAATACTTGCTGCATAAACAAGATCTGAGTTTGATCCTCAGCACCCACATTTAAAAACCTGAGCATTGCCGGGCAGTGGTGGCACACGCCTTTAATCCCAGCACGCAGGAGGCAGAGGCAGGCGGATTTCTGAGTTCGAGGCCAGCCTGGTCTACAGAGTGAGTTCCAGGACAGCCAGGGCTACACAGAGAGACCCTGTCTCGAAAAAATAAAAAACAAAACAAAACAAAAATCCCAAGAAAAACAAACAAACAAAACCCCCGGCATGGTCTTACATGCTTGAAATCTCATTGTTGGCAGGGCAGAGTTCACAGACCAGCCTAGTGTAGTTGGTGAGTCCCAGGCTCCAAAGAGAGACCCTGTTTCAAAAACTCAAGGTGCACAGCCTTTCTGAGAATGTGTACACACACCCAGCCTCCAAAGTCAAATAAAAGCAGGATGAGAATGTGAGCGACCATCGTGGAGTGGCTCACTCAGTGTCCAGTGATTGATTGTCACAGAGCAGAGGTTAGCCAAGCAGAGAAGTCTACTCCTCCTAAGCAACTGAACCTGTGTGTCTGGCATTAAAGCCTGTGTGAAACTTGTGTGCAGAAGGTAAGGTTTGTTTCCGGAGTTGGAATTGGGAGGAAGGAGCTTCTGAGTGCCCTTAGAAATTGGACTTGTATGGTCGTGAGCAGCTTTGATTGTGTGGGTCCGTCACTAGTGAACATGTGTGTCCACATCTTGATTGGGATGTTGTCCTGTCCTCATCTCTCCCACTTCACCCTTTCCGAATCCGAAGCTCTCCCAGGGCCAGCGTCTCGGCACTCTCTCCCTCTGGCATGCTTCAACCCATTCCCAGGGCCTTGGCAACCCTAAGCTGCCAAGTCATACATATTTCTAGCTCTGATTTGTACTCAAGTTAGTGTGCATTTGCCCTGTGTTTGGACTTGACACATCTACCAGACTCATCCACTACAGACTTACTGTGTCTAACATAACTCCGAGTTTACCCCTGAAATGTGCATCCTCTATGTTCTCCTCATCTGTCTCACAGTGTTACTTAGTTCAGAAACACTAACCGTCCTCTATTCCATTCCTCTCCATGCCGGTCAGCCCTGCCCTCAGAGCACAGCTACAGATCTGACCCCTCTCATCACTTCCACTCTTTTTTCTTCGTCTAGGTCACCTATGCCTTTCCCTAACTAAGGCAGTAGCTTCCTGTGGGCCTCCTTGATTCCTTCCCCACCCTTGAGTGTCTCCATAGAGACCGTTAGCGACATCTTTTAACACCAGTAGCCATCCCAACACCTGCTTCAGAACATCCCCAGGCTCTGTGACCCTCCGTGGAGACAGTAGAGGGCAGCGGTGTGAGTTAGCTGCATTTGTAGCACACTCTTGGCCCCAGCTTGTCCATCTTTAACTTCATGTTTTTCCACCTGTCCACTCACTTTGTTCCCAGAAACAATGACTCTGAGACTTAATATCTCATGAATAAATGCCTAAGCCAAAAGCTCTGCTTGTTCCCGGACTGGCTCATGACTTAATTACCTGTTTATTCTGGTCTAAGTCATGGCACGTGGCTGGTTACTTGGTCCACAGTTTCATATGACCATCTTCTGTCTTTGGGGCAAATCTCCTGTGCCCAGCTCTCTTCCACAATCCTTGCTGGATGTCCTGCCTCAGCTCACTGGCCATAGGATTTTTTATTGACAGGTGAGGATTCCATACACTGCACAAGAGATTATCTCTACAGACCTGAGTGTCAGATTCTTCTCAGGTCTGATTTAAAGTTCTTACTTTAATGTTAGGTGCCGGGGATAAGTCAGGGGCCTTTGAATACACTGAACAAGTACTTATAGTAAAGCCATGTCCTCGTCTCAGGTCCACTGATGACGAATGGTGCAGTTGACAGTAGATGAGCTATTAGATCCACCATTTCCGTGAGTAGAACAAGACTGTGGCTATAGTAGCAAGGCCAGTCCAAAGCCCAGGGAGATCCTGTGCACAGCCTCCAGCCCAGTGTGTATCTGGCCTCTGGGCTCATGCTAGATGCCCTCTCCCTTGCTGATTGTGGTGTCACATGGCCTCTTAGCTCCACCCTTTCTATTGCATATTCTCTGGGCCCTGGATACTCTTGCTGCTTCAATTTAGCCTCAGTGTGGTGTGGATGTGGGACAGCCGAGGGTGGACCCTACCTAGAATATTACCCAGCACTGTTGCTTTCCAAGCCTATGGGTGCTTCACACCTTGTCTCAGTACTTGGGAGACTGAGGCAGGAGGATCACATGAGTTCAAAGCTAGCCTCAGCTACATAGTTTGGGTCAGCCTGATCTACAGTGGGTCAGTGTCTTAAAACAAAAATAAAACAAAAAGGGTTTACTGAGCCATGTGGCGGTCCACACCTCTAATCCCAGCACTCGGGAGACAGAGACAGGTAGATCTCTAGAGTTTGAGGTCAGTCTGGTCTAAGAGCAGGTTTCAAGACAGCCAGGGCTACACAGAGAAACCCTGTCTGGGAGTCTTCTGTGCCACACTGTCCACTCAGCTGCTTTGCTGGAACCTTCCAGAGCTTTCGTCCTTGCTCAAGGCCTCCCTCGCTCTTGCATTTCCTCTCACACTGGCTGCCTCTCCATTCCCTGACATAGCTTCCGTCTTACTTCTGTCCTTCACAGTGACTTTCTGTAAGAACTTAAAACCTTGTCTTCATTTTTGGACCTCAATTCCTCAGATCTTCATGTCCCTGAGAAATGTTACTCTATGTTTATACCACCTTTTAGGTACAAAACCCCTGAACCTATAAAAGGCCATACCGTCTTGGAGCTGACACTCAAGGGGCTCTTCACGATGTGGACCCCAGCCTGCTTTTCACAGTCTTCACCTTATGCCCAGCCTATCTCAAACCTCAGGCACTCAACAGCGGGAGCCTGCACCAAACAGAAGCCCAGGGTGAGCCCAGGGTGGCTCTATCTAGGTTCAAGTGGGTGGAGAAAGCAGGCTCCTCCCCTAAGAATCTTCCATGCTCCGCCTCTTGCAGCCCACTGCAAGAGCTGTAAATTGAGGGCCTGGTGCCTCTGTCCAAGACTGCAGCCCCTCCCCTGACCTCTGGATTGTGAGCTAAGAGCCAAGTTAAGAGGCTGGACCCGCATCGATGCACCCTCGCCTGGGCTGGACCCACTGCCTCAAAAGGCAGCGGGAAAGCCTCAGCCTCATCTAGGAATGTTTGAGCCCCAGGTAAGCATTCCCCACTGACGTAGAGTAGGTGGGGCAAGAAAGAGGGACGGGGACGTCAGGCTAGCCAGTGCGTCATCTGACAAAACTGGGTTTAACCGGGCTACCCGGACAACCTGCGGGAAGCTGGCGAGAGACTAGTGCTGTGTCCCGTTCTCAAGAGGCCAGGTCTATGCAGAAGATGGCCTCTGGCCTCCGGGGAAGGGATAGCAATGTGCGCCACGAGGAAGGACAAGAGACACCACTGCTGGAAAGTACACCTTCATTCTCACCAGCCGCACCTGCTGCCTGGTGAGGGAACGCGCCTAATCCCTCAGTCCTCCAAAAACCCACAGTCATGTGAGCTCCGGGGTCGCGCTGGGCCAGGTTCTCACCAACAGTTTCCGTTTCTCAATTCCTCTCCAATTCATTTCATTCCCACATGGGGCTGGCTCACAGTCACCTCTTGGAGGGCCCCAGCTCAGACTTCCCCAACACCTCCAGTCACCCGTGTCTTGGGAACCAAGACTTGCTGTATTTTTAATTCTCTTTGGCAATCACACCTATCCTTCTGTCCTGGTAAATGCCACCACATGGGTGAAATTCTCCCTTCTCTTTGCCCTTGCTCCAGACTTGGTCTTTGCTTCCTGGTATACCCAGGGCAACTGGAACATGCTTAGTTGCACATAACACATGTCTCCTCAAGAACCTAACATCCCATCAAGACTGTATCATCTGAAGTTGGCACATGGGTCTTGTTCTATTTACACAAATATGCAAAGCATGGTACAGGGAGGCACTGGAAGAAGAAGATAAATGCCAAGGGGTGAGCAGCTGCCTGGTGTGCTGAAGGGGCTTCCTCTCTCTCTCTCTCTCTCTCTCTCTCTCTTTGGTTTTTTGGATTTGGTTTTTTTTCAAGACAGGATTTCTCTGTATAACCCTGGCTGTCCTGGAACTCACTCTGTAGACCAGGCTGTCCTTGAACTCAGAAATCCGCCTGCCTCTGCCTCCCAGAGTGCTGGGATTACAGGCGTGCACTGCCACCGCAGGCGGGGCTTCATCTCAAATATCTTCTCAAAGGCCTCCACGAGGAGCCTAGATTCTGGGTCCATGAGAGTCAGCGTAGCAGGAGGGCCTAAGTGGTGTATTGTGTGAACTAACATTGAACACTTTCTATTGCCAGGCCTCATGCTTGGCACAGGAGACCCCAGTCTGCACTCAAGTTGCAGCTCCTCTAGGAAAAAAGGAAGACAAGGTAGGCAGTGAGTAAAGAACACCAGGTATTACACAGTGAGCACCAGAAGCCTTCCAAGACGAGCATCAGAAGGCTCCTCAAAGAGGACCCATCAAAGGCCCAGGGAATACCCAAGAGAGGGGTTTCAGCAGGGCTGAGAGTGCGAGCTGAGAGTTTGGCAGGGCTGGTGTGGGGCAGGACTCCAGACTGAAGAATCCCAGAAGCTGGCATCTGACCAAATCCACTCCTTCAGGGCAGGCACAGACCAGCTTCAGTTGTGTCCCTCCTCTGAAAACCTCCCCCAGGCAGGGCAACGTGGTGACACGTGGTGTCTCCTCTCCCAGGCTGGCTTGCATCCTCTGCCTGACTGTCCCTGAGAGATCAATCCAAGTCATCTCTGTGTCCACAGGGCCAACTGTCAGACCTGCTGCTAACCAGTGTGTGTTGTGGGAATGAGGAGATTTCTCCCTTTCTGGGGACTTGAACAGCCCTTCTTATCCCCAGCCCTTTCCTTTTGCAAATAATATTTAACTGAGAAAGAGGAGACTCAGTACAAGTCCTGTCCGTTTGGAAGCCTTGCTCTCTCACCTGTAAAGTAAGGGGCACTGTGAATGCTCGTGAACGCATGCTTGTGCCTCAGTTCTGTAGCCTTGCTAGTGCTGCTGCCCTTTAATAGTGAGTTCCTCATCTTGTGGTGACCCTCAACTATAAGATTATTTTCCTTGCTACTTCATTAACTATAATTTTGCTGCTGTTATGAATTGTAAATATCTGATATTTAGGATATCTGATATGTGACCCCTGTGAAAGAGTCATTCAGTCCCAAAGGGGTCACAACCCCCAGGTTGAGAACTACTGTTCTAGACAGACAGACTGGTGTCCATTCTTTGAAGGCAACAAGGGTTCTCTTAACTCTGACTAATCAGAGCACAGGCACCTTCCGGTCCTGTTTGTTGGTAGATGGCAGAGTACAGAGGGACGAACACTCAAGGCAGAGCGGAGGCTCCTCCTGTAACTTCAGAGTGACCTCTTCCGAGGCTCTGCCCTTGCTGTTGTGTTTGCCTTCCTTGGGATGTATTAGCGGGGGGTAATAACCCTTGCCAGACTGAGCTCACTGGGCCAGTGGGAATCCCAGGCATCCAAGTGGTTTGTGAACAGGGTAGACAGTGTAGCAGATCTGTGCTACACTGCAGCACATCTGTGACTAAAACATCTGTGAGCAGTAAGATGGGGCAGTGCCTGGTTGTTGGGAGACTGGGCATTGGCCCATCTGCCCTGAGAGGCAGAGACCCAGGGATGCTGTTCTTGTAGGAGATGGTAAGTGGGTGGGCTGGCAGGTGAAGGAGTACTTGGCTCAGAAACTGAGGTATCCTATCCTGCTGGGGTTGGTCTTGAGGCAGGAGAGATGGCTGTAACTTCATGGGGTGGGATGGGACAGTCAGCCCTCCCCCTTCCCTCAGTCAGCCCTCCCCCCTTCCCTCAGTCAGCCCTCCCCCCTCCCCTCAGCGCGTTCTGAGGGTTACATTGCTTCCTATTTTAGGTGTTAATCCTAAGGGTGTGATCACACAGCTACTGATTCCTTTGGTGACTAAGGCTGCCTATGGGAACAACCAGCACTTCAATGATGCCTCCAGTCCCTGACCCAAGCCCAGCCCCTCCCAGCTTTGGACAACTTGCTGTCAGGCTTTCTTGAAGCAAAACAAAACAAAACAAAACAAAACAAAGCAAAGCAAAGCAAAGCAAAGCAAAGCAAAGCAAAGCAAAGCAAAGCTTGTCTCAATCCTTTAAATTTTGTTTTATTTTGTTTGTTTTTTGAGACAAGGTTTCATATGTAGCTCTGGCTGTCCTGGAACTCACTTTATAGGCCAGGCTGGTCTTGAACTCAGATCTGCCTGTCTCTGCCTCCCAGGAGCTGGGATTGAAAGTGTGTACTGCCACGTCTGGCCTTGTCTCAATTCTTGCTCAGGCCATAGAGTCTGTAACTGTCCAGAGGGGCTGTCTGGAGGCCTGAGCCTCAAAGTGGGTAAAGACTGAAGAGAAAGCAGACATGAGAACAAGAATTAACCATATCACTCAGGGGCAGAGTCACTGTGTGTGCTGACGTGTTGTGTTTACCCCTAGTAGTGGGGATTACCTGGCTCAGAGAGGACACAACTTATGTGTAAGGGGAATGTTTGTTTGGACATAGTATAAAAATAGCCAAGACTGGTTGTGAAGATGGATGGCCAGCTGGTTTCATGCTGCTGTGTGAGATGTCATGACGGGTGGTCAAAGGCCTGGAAATGGCCTTCCTCAACACACAGAGGCTGTCTGGTAAAGTTGTCCCAGTGAACTCCTCAGTCCTAGCCCCCAAATCTCCTCCTACTGGGGTCTTGGTCCCCAGAGGAACAGCAGTAAGTTGAGGTCCAAGGATCTGGGGTTTGGTTTTACTTAGCATGTAACTTTGAACAGATTTCTCCATGATTTCTCAAGAACTTGATGTTCCTCACTCATAAAATGGGGGGAGGAAGAGCACACGCTCTGCGCTGGCCCAGACTAGAGGTGAGGGCACAGTGCTGGCGAGCCACTGAGTGGCAGGTGCCCACATCCATTCGAGAAATTGATTTTCTTCTCTGTTGGAGATGGGGCCAGTGTTGTGGTGTGCCCTGAGGTCTCTGAGAGAGTGGGCGTAGCTTCTCTCAAGTCAGCCATTAGTCTGTGACAAGGTTCCATCTCAGACAGAGACCTTTGAGGTATTGAGAACACTCCTGTGAGGCCAGGGCGAGGGGGATGGAGGCCCACACAAGTTCATCTGGCTGACTGCTAAGCTTTCCCAAACCTTGTCTTCAACTCTAGTGTCTTCTTGCTAATTTGTCCTCTCAATTCAGTTGGCAAGACAGAGTGTAAAGAGGGTGCAGTCCTTAGATGGGGTCTCTAGACTCCATCTAGAGGCTCTGGGAGCCTCTTTGGAGATCCTTTGACCTTGAGAACCCTGTGCAATTCTCTCCTGGGCCACAGGTCATCGCATCATAAACCAAGAGCAGATCAATTCTCAGATGACTGAATTTTCCTGGAAAGATGTTATTAATGCCTTGGCCCTGGCTAACATGATCCTGGGTCTCTTCTCCATCTTCTGCAGCTTCAGCAGGTAGGTCTGGGACCCAGCCTGCTCTTAGCCTAAAGCGAGAGCCTATGGCATGAGGAAACAGGTATAGACTCCAGAGACCTGGCTGGGGATGGGGACAGTAAACACTCTCTCTCTCTCTCTCTCTCTCTCTCTCTCTCTCTCTCTCTCTCTCTCTCGGCTTCAAATTCAAGAACCTGTGATCCTGGCCTTCATGTTATTATGATCTGAGATGTGATGTCAATGTCCACATAGCATGAAGAGTTTATAGCTATCCTTGTTCCTTCAGCTATAGCAGTTGAGGATGGCTTGTAGGAGGGGAAAAGGCACAGTAGTACTTTCTCATGGCTATTCTCTCTCTCTCTCTCTCTCTCTCTCTCCCTCTCTTCTCTTCCTCCCTTCCCCCTCACACCCTCTCTCTTCCCTAGTGTAGCCCAGGATGGTCTTAAACTCACTATGTAGCTTAGATTGTCCTTGAATTGTCCTTAGATTGTCCTTAGATTGTCCTGATCCTCCTGCTTCAACCTCCCGAGTGCTGGCACTGTAGTGTGAGCCACCCCACTTGGCTTTGTTCGTATTTTCTGGTTCTCGAATCAGAACATATGATTTGTCTATCTGACATGAGCACTGCTCTGGAACTTCTGCCACACTGTGCCACCAAGAAAGTGGGAACAATTTATGTTCCTAGAAGTTGGATTCTATTTTGAGACCTTTGATAAACCAGCCCTTTAAAGAAACCTCTTTGTGATGCACTCCTGATGTGTACTTGATTCTTTCTTTTTCTTTCTTTCTTTCTTTCTTTCTTTCTTTCTTTCTTTCTTTCTTTCTTTCTTTCTTTCTTTCTTCCTTCCTTCCTTTCTTTCTTTCTTTCTTTCTTTCTTTCTTTCTTTCTTTCTTTCTTTCTTTCTTTCTTTCTTTCTTTTTTTCCTTCCTTCCTTTTTCTTTCTTCCTTCCTTTTTCTTCCTTCCTTCCTTTCTCTTTCTTTCTTTCTTTCTTTCTTTCTTTCTTTCTTTCTTTCTTTCTTTCTTTCTTTCTTTCTTTCTTTCTTTCTTTCTTTCCTTCCTTCCTTCCTTTCTTTTTTCTTTCTTTCTTTCTTTTCCTTTCTTCCTTTCTTCCTTTCTTCCTTTCTTCCTTCCTTCCTTTCTCTCTCTCTCTCTCTCTTTCTTTCTTTCTTTCTCTCTCTCTCTCTCTCTCTCTCTCTCTTCTTCTTTCTTTCTTTCTTTCTTTCTTTCTTTCTTTCTTTCTTTCTTTCTTTCTTTCTTTCTTTCTTTCTTTCTTTCTTTTTTCTTCAAGACAGGGTTTCTTTGTGTAGCCCTGGCTGTCCTGGAACTCACTCTGTAGACCAGGCTGGCCTCGAACTCAGAAATCTGCCTGCCTCTGCTTCCCAAGTGCTGGGATTAAAGGCATGCGCCACCACTGCCTGGCTACTTGATTCTTTTTGTATCTGTTTTTTATCCATAACTTTGGAGCTTTAGAGTCTAATATACCGGGAGAGCGCAAAACCCCTGGAGGGTAGTTCTGTGTTACAACTGTAGGTTCTGTTGTCTTCATTTAGCTTCAGGCCCCTTTTGAGACTCAGGGGTGGGCTAAACAAATGCTGAAGCTGTTGGGAGTGGCTGGGGTCCGGCTGCCTTGCTTCTGCTGGGTCATCTAAGCATTGTAATCCAGTGCAGACTTGGCAGTGGACCTCTGTGGGCAGGTTTGCTTTAGACTGTGTGGCTGCTCACAGAGTAACTTAGGACCACATGATGGACAAGATGCAATGGAGAATGTGGGGGCTAGAGGAACTCTGGGAAGTCACTTAGAATAGACTTAGAATAGAGCCAGCACCAAATTTGAAAGAACTTTGGGAGACACCAATAGATCTGAATCTGAGTTGGAGAAGCCATCGCCTAGAACTCATCCAAGAAAATCAGCAAGCATATTAGACTTGATTGCACTACCCCATTGTCTGGATGTAATTGACACCTGCAGATGATCCGTCCAAGAACAGCAGACTGTCCTCTGTGCTCAGGCTGTCCTGGAGAATTCACTAAGACAAACTGCATCCTGGACATATAAAAGACTAGAAGTCATAAAGAAGGTGATGTCAGGTCAAATGGAATTAAACTAAAGCTCAGTAGTGAGAAAGAATATACAAACCCCGACCTGGGATCACTCGTGGGAGTGCTTGTCTACAATGTGTGAGGCCCAAGCTTCAGTCTCTAGTACTGGGAAAAAAAGTACCAGATGCTTAAAAGTAGGAAAGCTAGAATTTAGCCAGGTATGGTGACATAAGCTTGTAACCCCAGCACTAAGGAGGCAGAGGCAGGAGGATCAAGGGTTCAAGACCAGGGGTTGGGGAGATAGCTCAGTTGATGAAGTGCTTGTGGTACAATCACGGGGGCTTGAGGTCAGTTCTTAGCAGCATGTAAGAAAGTCAGGCGTGGTGGCATGCACTCAGACTCCTTGCTGGAGAGGTGGAGACAGGAGGATCTCTGGGGCTCACTGGCCACCCAGCCTTACCAAGCCAGTGAGCCCCAGGTCCCAGTGAGAAACCCTGTCTCAAAAAATACGGGGGATGGCTCTGGGGGACTGGGGACTTAGTTACTTTTTCTTTTGCTGTGATAAAACACCTGACAAAACAACTTTAAAACAAAGCATTTAGTTGGGTTTACATAGGATTAGAGTTCATGCTGGCAGTGCAAAGGCATGGGGAGAGACAGCTGAGAGCTCACATCTAGGTCAGAAAGCAGGAGGCAGAAAGAGCGCACTAAGAGTGGCTGGGGTCTCCTGACGCCCCGTCTGTCCCTGAGACATGCCTTCTCCAACAAAGCCACCCCTCCTAATCCCTCCCAAACAGTTTGACCAACTGGGGGGTCATTCTCACCTAAACTACCACAGAGTGAAGGAAAGGAGAGAGGAGACTGCTTAGCATAAATTCATTTCACAAGTGGAGAAAACCACCGAGAGAGACACCTAGTGACTTAGCTGAAAACTCAGGAAAGAACCCAAGCCATCAGACATACCCGGGACTTAAGGGCTGGAAGGGACTTTGGTGATTACTGTGGGGAGGGGGTCAGGAAGCCACCATGTATTGGGAGTCTGGGGGGGGATAGAGCCACATATGAGGGTTGTGAAACATTTAAAGCACAATATCGAAGGGCTATGAGTGCAAGGAATGTGCTTGTGTGTGTTCCTGTGTGTGTGTGTGTGTGTGTGTGTGTGTGTGTATGAGAGAGAGAGAGAGAGAGAGAGAGAGAGAGAGAGAGATTTGTGGAGAGTGGGTATTGAGTGGGGACTCGTCCAGTGGGCACTAAAGGAAGCTGCCCCGCTGGCCTGCCTTCAGGAAGTCCCACTGTGCTTCCTGGATGCTTCTGATCAGCTTCCTGTTAGACATCGCCATAGAGACAATGACCAGACACCTCAACATCTGCCACAAGCTGGGTGAGTCTAGACCTCAGGCCCACTCTCAGCCCTGGAGAGGGGAGCGTCCATCTCCGGCTACCCCCCCATCCTCAGGCGGGCTTTCCCCAGTTTCTCCCAGTTGTGCACACGCATATGCAAATAGCAGAAACAGTCCTGCTATCTGCAGCCTAGACCCACCCCCTGGGCTGGCTCTCTTCCCCATCTTTGTCCGTCCCTACCCTGGTGTGCAGTTCCTATTTCTTCGTCTCTCTGTTTTAATCCATTTACTCTTCTTTTGATTTGTGCTAGTTTGCTGAAGTTTTGTGTTTACACTTCATAGCACATTATGGTTATTGTGAGTTTTGTAAGGTAAGATCTCACTCTGACTTACACAAGCAATTCCTTTGCTGTTTACTCTTTCTCGCTTTCCAAGTGTTCACTGGGGATCCCCTTCTTTGTAAGTGAAGAGTGCCCTCTATAGTTTTCTTAGTGAAGAGGATGGTGAGGGCAAGAGGTAGACTAGGCAAAACAGCTGGTCCAAAATACCTTGAAAGTTTCCACATAAGATTTTGCCTGAAAAAGGTGCCTAGGCTTGTGAGCACGTGTGCCCAGCTGACGAGGGCCAGCAGAGGCAGAGCCTAGGGAAGGTGCAGGCTTTGACCTCCAGGCCACCTTAAGGGGGCAGCCGCTGCCCTCTGAGAGCCCAGCACTCCACACTGTCCCCGCCCCAGGTGAGGCCAGGGTGCAGACCGCACACCTGGGAACTAACCTTGTCCTCTGAAGCAGGACTCGAGCTGAATGACTTTGCTGTCTTCACCACCTTTGGCCTGGCCTCAGCTCTGCTCCTTGGCGTGGATGGGCCTCTGAATGGGTTCCTGGCCATCATCTATGTGCTAACCACTTCTTTCCGCCTGTGTTTTTATTCAACTGGTGAGTGGAATCTAATTCATCTTAGAACTGTGGCAGGGATCAAGGGGCAGGAGAAGCCGGGGTCACGTATGGCCTCCTCTTCCTCTTCTTGAGCCTGCTGGAGGTTAAGGGCTGTATTGGCCGAGTCCTGGTCTGAGACGGGTCTTTGCTTCTTCAGCAGCTGTATCTCTCTGGTATTAACTGTAAGGAGCATTGCTTCACACCAGTTCTCCCAAACAAAAGGGCTGTGCCAAAGTGAGGTTAGCTGCCTTCCCACAGCCACACAGAAAGGGTTGCAAACCCAGCACTCATCTCTGACTGGCTTTTCAAGGACCCTTTACAGTGTGGGCACACCTAGTAGACCACTGGTGCCTGCTGTCCCCCAGAAACCAACAGAGACAGATGCTTGTGAATAACTAAATGGCCTCCACACTCCTGGGCTTCGGGGATTTGGCAGGTCATGGAGAGGAGCCGCAAACTAATAGGTGCCCTTAGAGCCAGGAAGCAGCTGATCCCATGGTCTTTCCCCAGGAGGAGGCCCCTCTGGGTACAAGGGCCTGCCCTGCCCCTATGCTTCCTGTGTGCTGGCCTCCACCTGCCTTCTGACTAAAGGCAACACATTCATTCTCTGCTGCATGGCCTCACTCATGATTCTCTTCATGATCGACCAGAGTTGCTACCCACATGATGAAATCCTAGATTCGGACAACTGGAAAAAAATTGTTTATATAGGAGGTGAGTTCAAATACCTGCCGCCATCTTTGTGGTGTCTCACCACAGCACTGTCCCTGCACTTGTGAACCTTTCACCACTGAATCTGTTGTTATCCAACAGTTTCCAAAAAACAAATACCCCAAAATTTACTATTTTTAATGTCTGAAAATACCAAATGTACTTACTTGCATAGGGAACTGTTTTCTTTATGCTCTGAGTTCCAGTGCATCGAATTAGATTGCGCTCAGTAATATCTACCTAAGTTAATGAATGAGTCCGGTAGAATTAGGGGGCATGTGCCTATGTGGGAGTCAGTCTGGTAAACCAGCCATAGTCCTTATCTCTGGTAGGGAGAAAACCAAAACAAACTCACAAATAAAAATGTCAAAAAAGAATAAGAAACAAACAAAGCTGGGTATAGTGGTTGTGTTTGTAATTCCATTCTTGGGATGCTGAGGCTGGAGGATCATTGCAAGTTCAAGATATAGTGAGTTCCAGGCCAGCCTGAGCTATAGAGTGAACTCTGTCCCAAAAATAAATTAAGTAACTACAATTAGGGATTTGTTTTGATGCTCTGGGAAAGTATAGGGTGCTCTCAGAGGGCGACTCATTACAGAGGGATGTTTAAGTGAGGTCTGAAAGATGGGGAGGAAGGGCAGTGCAGGGAGAGGATACTGTTTTGTAGTGACTGAATGCAGGGAAGGGGCATTCCCACACAAGAGAGGCTGTGCTAAAGTGAGGGTAGCTGCCAGTGTGGCTGGTCCTAGTGTGGAAAGCCAGTGACGAAGACTTGGACTAGTGAAGTGGGCAGACAGGGTTGCCCTGAGTTAGGGCTTCCTTCAAGGAGTCTTAGTTTTTCTTCTATGATGTGTGCTTGTGAATAAGCATACCTGGGAATGGAGAGTCCTCCATTGTTCCTTTGCTGTGATCCCCTCTGGGTTGTCCTGGTCTGTTTCCTTCAGATTTGTATCTTATGTGGCACTAGTACAACATCCTTGTCCAAGTTCTGGGAGCTGGTTTCCTGGTGCCCACATAGCAGAATGGTGAGGAGAGTCTGTAGCTGAATGTACCTCAGTTGAAGCTCTGACTTCGGCATGTGGTTGTTGTATAAATTAGGGTTAATCCCTCACCATTTTGAATTCAGTCTCCCTCATCTATAATTAAAGCCCCGAGTTCCCACTTGTAGGTTCACTGAGACTGAGTGTGAAAGAAGGTAGGAGGTCATTCTCTGGTGGGTCCTAGACGGGAAACGGCAGCTCCTGCCGCCCTCTTCCCACCTCCTCTCTCCTAGCTCAGAGTGTTTTCCTCAGAGGTTACACTCCTAGAGTTGATCTCCTTTGCTCAAAATAAACCACACACTTAGTGTGAGACTCCGGGGTTTCTCTGCTCTATGAGTTAGGGGAGAAAGAGCACCTCGTAGCTTCTGACACCAGTTGACGCCAGTACTGTGCACGTTTCTCAGTGGATGGTGTTAATACCCTGCTGGCCTGGGGAACAGTGGGTTACCTTAGACTGACGACCCTCCTTCCCTACAGAGCTCCAGACTCTGAAAAGCAGGGTCACAGCCAGTGGAGAGTAGATGCCATCTATTTGTTTATTTTTTTTTTAGGACAAGGCTGGCTTTAAACATTGCCTGCTTGCCTCAGCAGACCAATGACTGCTCTCCAATTGCAGTTTTCCAAAGCTTTAGCTTATCTCCTTAATGGATTCTTTTCCCCAGAAGTGACCTTTTGTTAGGTCACCTGTCACAGTCTAATGGGATCTTACAGAATATGTTGTGGTCAGGTTGGGGATGCAGTCCAGTTGGTGGAGCATGCTCATAGTATGCACGGATCTCTGGGGTTTGACCTCAGTACTACATACACAGGCTGTGGCGCTACATACCTGCGGTCTAAGCACTTGGGAGGTGGAGGCCAAAGGATCAGAAGTCCAAAGTTGCCCTCAGCTACACAGCAAGTTTTAGGCCAGCTTGGGCTACTCAGATCCTATCGTGAGTAGGAGATCCTATTGATGCGCTGTACTCTTGTTAACTGGGGCTCAATGTCTAGTGTTTAAAGGTCAGGCCGACTTAGACTTGAATTAGGCCTTTGTGCAGGCGACTTCCCATGTCTCCCATGAGAAAGGTAGGTGTAATTCTAAGTCCCAGGAATAAGATGGAGTGTAAGTGAGGAGTAGAGGCTGGTGTGGAGCACGGGTACCGTGATGGAGTCCAGATGCCTGAGTGTGTCTCATCTGAAATGTAGATTGTCTTGGGAGTACCTGAGAACACATCCGGGTGCTTGGAGGGATCTTGGGACTCAGCATGTTGTGATACTTATGGCTAAGACTGGTTAGAATGCAAGAATCTGGCCCCATGTGGTGACACATGCCTTTAATGCCAGCACCCAGGAGGCTGAGGCAGTTGGATCTTTGAATTTTAGGCTAGTCTGTCTACAGAGCCAGATCTAGGACAGCCAGGGCTATAACAGCGAAACTGTCTCAAACAACTAAAACAATAACAACCAAACCAAACCAAACAAACAAAACAAACCCACCAATGAAGGATGTGGTTCAAAATCAGCAGAGGGTGTATGGGATGTGACCACAGAAAGGAGATGCTAGCTGATCAGAGTTCACTCCAGGTGACATCAGAGAGTTATACTCAGTTCCTAAAACTCTGAACTGTGGTCATTCACATAAAGCATTGTCTTCTAGGGACGGTCATCAGAGAGTCACATAGGCACCCTCTGCCTAGCAGGGACCAGATCCAGACACCAGGGTGCAAGTGGGTGCTCAGCACAGACCACGTATTGCATGGCCTGGGCACAGTGAGCCTCTCTGAGCAATCATAGAGTTATTGGTATGAGAGCTGAGGCCACTCTGTAAGCAGTCTCAGGCATTTAACATAGCATGCTAAACTCCAAATTAGGATTTTTTTTTTTCCCATTGAAAAGGCTCTGGTCAACTTGGATTCAGTCTTGGC